>NC_068446.1:22278498-22623498 GCF_023373465.1 Oncorhynchus keta | reverse complement strand
AAAGGGTCTGAACACTTATGTAAATGTGATATTTCAGTTTTGTATTTTTAATGAATTGGCAAACATTTCTAAAAACAGTTTTTGCTTTGTTATTACAGATTGATGAGGGAAAAATACAATTTAATACATTTTAGAATAAGGCTGCAACATAACAAAATGTGTAAAACGTCAAGGGGTCTGAATACTTTCCGAATGCATTGCTGTTATTACTCGTTACCTTTCCGTGTCTCTTTTTAAATTAATCATACTCCATACAAAACTATCCAAGTCTCAAGCTAACAATTGTCAGTCATTCCCTGCCATGTATCATCTCCATTACCTGAATCTATAAATACCCTTAAACTGAACTTCATCTGCTCTTTAACTGGAGTCCCACAGTAGACGGACATTTTACCTTTATTTAACTAGGCAAGTCAGAAACAGTGGGTTAACTGCCTTGTTCAGGGGCAGAATGACAGATTGTTTACCTTGTCAGCTCGGGGATTCGATCTTGCCGGCTACCTGCTGTCTCGAATAAATGTTTTGGGTGTGGTAGATTATTCTAAATGTTGTTGAGTTTGGCCATTAGTGAGTTTATTCATGTGTGACAATATTCAAGATATTCACTATGTAAAGCCACTGCAATGATGTCCTTTTGCTTGCAGTTGGTTTGATTGGAGAGGCTTTGTTGGTATGAGGTACAGGCAGTTTACTGGCAACACCCTCTAAGGTGACTGTTTTTAAGTAAAGTAATTGGTATTTCTAAAATATCTATTGTTTACGTAAATGCAGAGGGTAACAGTATTTTTTTTCTACCATCAGACGTACAGTATTGCTTGACACTGTTTTTGGTAATCTTGCTTGGTCATCTGAATCTATGGAAAAGCACTGCTGGATTTCAGAAAGCTATCGACTGGAAGTAACATATCTAAGTAATTTTGATGTAGTTGTGTAAATGCGTGTTATTCCTCTCTCAACCAAGCAAACCTAATCCTCTAAGCTTGAATAAACTTAGCTTGTTCTTTATCTTCCTCTGTACTGTTTCTCTTTAATGGGCCTAGAACCTGTCTAACGTTTAGATGTTGCAATTGTAATACATTTTTTATATGTTTGGTAAGGTGTTGACTGGGCTGTTGCATTGCTCAGAACTGTTGACACAACTCAATAGGTGGCCTGTCACAAATCAGTGTCTTATGTTCTGGTTGAGGTGTTCCCCTCATTAAACACTAACTTGTGTAGTATGGTCGTTGAGACATTTTAGCTAACCCTGGTCAGGTGTTACTATAATATACTACAGTCATGTCTGCAAAAACACTACAGTAAATACTACACTTTACTAGTAATTTAGGGAAAGGAAGGTATCTAGTCAGTTGTACAATTGAATGCATTCAACTGAAATGTCTTCCACATTTAACCCAACCCCTCAATCAGAGAGGTGCAAGGGGCTGCCTTAACTATGCATAGTTCTAAAATAACTCATAAATAAGAAGCATGTGACACATACAATTTAAATTGATTTTGAAATCCCCGGCATGAGCTCGCCAAGGAAAGCATGTTCAAATCAAAACAGCATCGACAAAGCTAGCAGTAAAGCTAGCTAGCATTCCAATCGTTTGAAAAATTATAACGTAAGTACGACGTGACCGAGGGATACTACAGTGTGTAATATAGTATTCCACAGTATACTACAAAAGTCAAGAGTAAGCACTACACCATTGAGGGATACTGCAGTGTGGAGTATAGGACTCTACATAATACTACAAAATTCTATAGTAACTACTATATTATTCTATAATAAACTATATAATTTTTTATGTGGGTGCAGGAATCGCCCCTCCCTTCTGTGTGAACCCGAGTCTTATCATGAATATACCCTAGAGTGCTCACATACTGTACATGTTGAATGTACTGTATACACATTGTGTTTACGTAATACTGGACCAAAGCGGTGCTGTATGTGTTTTTCCCTTGTGAAGCAACATTACCTGGTTTAATAGGAGGTTAAAAATATTTACTCACTCTGTGTTTACCTCAACTCTCCACCACAGTAAAAAAAACATGGCTTCTGTCAGCCTTCAACGATTCCCAAGAAAATATATACCACAAAAATAACTCCTGACATTACTCCTCCAACAAACCATCTAAGGGACAGATCAGCCCATCATTAATTACATTTTCCTGGCAGTAATTATGCCCCTTAGCGGTCCGCGGTCTTACTGCAGGGGTCCACAAAAACACATTTTGAAAAAGGGGATTTCTTTTCAATGAAATGAATATTGCTATCAACTTTTTTAATGGCATACCTACCGTATTAGACAGGTGATTCATAATAGAAAAGAGGGGAATATCTTCTTTCTAATGATGTCAACTGTATTTCTCAACTCCTAATATCGAGCCAATTATACTCACTGGAGTATCTGATTTTTAAAATGTCCATTAATTTTCCTTGCCGTTGTCATTCACCTGATGATAAGAAAAGTCTTGAGAATTATTCATTTTTGCTAACGTATGATGGAATCTCTGGGTTGCCGGTTGTCTGGAAGGGGGCAAGAAAAAGTAGAAGATCCCTGTCTTAGAAGGCAATCTGGACTAAAAATCATGGACTTTATGGCGATATTACTGGGAAAATGCTACCACAGGCATTTTCCCCAAAAAATGGAGTATGCCTACCATCTCAACCAATGTGTAAGCTATGCTGTGCTATATCCTGTTTGCGTCAATGTACATTTTATCCGGAGGGATACCAATGTCAGGCATAATGTTATAAAACAAATACGTTTGACGTCATTTACTATTCTGTACACATTCATGACCATGATTTTGTTAAGACCTTGATGAGGATTTAGATGCTGCATAGATCCTATGTATTGTATTCCAGAGCTGAAGCACTAAGCTGTGCTGTGTTGTTGTAGGAGAACCGTATGATGTTGCAGAGCCATGCTATAGCCTTCGTCAGCCTCCACAGTCCTGTCAGGGGGACCGACACCCTGCGTTCCACTGCCTCTTTCTCATTGCTGCAACTCACCTCTGACATTCAGACGGTACAATACTACCTTTTAGACAGGTGATTAATAATAGACCGTGTCATCACCATATTGTCTTCGAGGACATGAGGAATCCTCACAGAAAAAAGCAAATTAATTCTTTCGCTTCAACATGAGATGCTTTGCAAATGACTGTATTTATTTTTCTGTGGGGAATGAGACCTCTATCTGCTGGTTGCTACCCTGAATAACTGTACCTTGTGATGGAGTGTTGAAAGGGTAAACTTAGTTAAACGCTGTCAGTGTTTCCTTGTCTTTGGTAAGCAAAGCTACATGGGAGTCAGAAGAAGGTGAACTCTCATGGCAGAATGCTCCATTATTTCCCCTCTGGCCATAGTCCTGTTAATTAACCTAAATGCCAGTCCACCGGTGACATTTGGGGAGTAATAAAAGTGAGCACACCTGCCATGGCATAATAGAGCTTAATCACACAGTAGTGTAAACTCAGCAAAAAAAGAAACGTCCCTTTTTCATGACTCTGTTTTTCAAAGATAATTAGTAAAAATCCAAATAACTTCACAGATCTTCATTGTTAAAGGTTTAAACACTGTTTCCCATGCTTGATCAATGAACCATAACCAATTAATTACTTATTAATTAACCTGTGGAACGGTCATTAAGACACTAACAGCTTGCAGACAGTAGGCAATTAAGATCATAGTTATGAAAACTTAGGACACGAAAGAGGCCTTTCTCCTGACTCTGGAAAAACACCAAAAGAAAGATGCACACTGTCCCTGCTCATCTGCGTGAACGTGCCTTAGGCATGCTGCAAGGAGGCATGAGGACTGCAGATGTGGCCAGGGCAATGCATTGCTATGTCCGTACTGTGAGACGCCTAAGACAGCGCTACAGGGAGACAGGACAGACAGCTGATCGTCCTCGCAGTTGCAGACCATGTGTAACAAGACCGCACAGGATCGGAATATCCGAACATCACACCTGCGGGAAAGGTACAGGATGGCAACAACAACTACCCGAGTTACACCAGGAACGCCCATCCCTCCGTCAGTGCTCAGATTGTCCGCAATAGGCTGAGAGAGGTTGGACTGAGGGCTTGTAGGCCTGTTGTAAGGCAGGTCCTCACCTGACACCACCGACAACAACGTCACCTATGGGCACAAACCCACCGTCGCTGGACCAGACAGGACTGGCAAAAAGTGCTTCACTGACGAGTCACAGTTTTGTCTCACCAGGGGTGCTGGTCGGATCTGCGTTTATCATCGGAGGAATGAGCGTTACACCGAGGCCTGTACTCTGGATCGATTTTGGAGGTGGAGGGTCCGTCATGGTCTGGGGCGATGTGTCACAGCATCATCGGACTGAGCTTGTTGTCATTGCAGGCAATCTTAACTCTGTGCTTTACAGGGAAGACATCCTCCTCCCTCATGTGGTACCCTTCCTGCAGGCTCATTCTGACATGACCCTCCAGCATGACAATGCCACCAGCAATCCTGCTCGTTCTGTGCATGATTACCTGCAAGACTGGAATGTCAGTGTTCTGCCATGGCCAGCGAAGAGCCCGGATGTCAATCCCATTGCGCACGTCTGGGACTTGTTTGATTGGAGGGTGAGGGCTAGGGCCATTCCCCCCAGAAATGTTCTGGAACTTGTAGTTGCCTTGGTGGAAGAGTGGGGTAACATCTCACAGCAAGAACTGGCAAATCTGGTACAGTCCATGAGGAGGAGATGCACTTCAGCACTTAATGCAGCTGGTGGCCACACCAGATACTGATTGTTACTTTTGATTTTGACCCCTCCTTTGTTCAGGGACACATTTTTCCATTTCTGTTAGTCACATGTCTGTGGAATTTGTTCAGTTTATGTCTCAGTTGTTGAATCTTGTTATGTTCATACAAATATTAACACATGTTAAGTTTGCTGAAAATAAACGCAGGTGAAGGTGAGAGGACATTTCTTCTTTTGCTTTTATCTCACAGAGAGAGGAAATTGCCTCTACATACAGTGCATAGCAATATATTTATATTTCTTCCTGGAAATGTGTGAATAAATAAAGGTTAAAAAAAATAATACTAGGTACAAACATCTTGTACCAGGTCGGACCCCTCTTTGCCTCTAGAACAGCCTGAATTCTTCAGAGCATTCTACAAGTTGTCGCAAACGTTCCACAGGGCTTTCGTCCTTGCTGATGCAATAGCCCAGTCAACACCTTACCACTCCTCAATTGTCGTTGTTGTTGATTACATGCCCACTGGAGCCACTTCTCCTTTTTTTAGCTGATAGGAGTGGAACCCAGTGTGGTAGTCTGCTGCAATAACCCATCCGTGACAAGGATCAGTGATGTCGTTCTGCATGTCACGGTTGTACTGCGCTGTTATTTGTCTGTTTGGTGCCCGCCTGTTAACTTACACAATTCCTGCTATTTTCCTTTGACCTCTCATCATCGAGCTGTTTTCGCCCACAGGACTGCCGCTGACTGGATGTGTTTTGTTTGTCGCACCATTGTCAGTAAACCAAAGATACGGTCGTGCTTGAAAAACCCAAGAGGGCGGCCATTTCTGAGATACTAGATCCGGCTTGCCTGGCATCGACGATCATACCACGCTCAGAGTCGCTTATGTCACTCGTTTTTCCCATTCTAATGTTCAATCGAACAGTAACTGAATGTCTCTAAACCTGTCTGCCTGCTTTATTTAGCAAGCCACAGCCACGTGACTCACTGTCTTAAAAGGAACGATCAATTTTCGTGAATTTCCGCCGTGGGTTACCTTATAATCTGGCCAGTGATTGTATGTTAATCCTTTATAAATTCAGCCAGGTTTTCAAAGTTATTTTTGTCCCAATTAAGATACTGTAACTTGTTTGTGGACCATTTGTTTTTGGTCTTACACTCCTGATTACTACTTTGTTCTTGCCCTCTGGAATCAGCAAAAGCAACTACACAGTGTATTAGTCTTTCAATCTTTCATACATACAACTACCTGTATAATGTGTTCTGTTCCTTCAGAAAAGTGTAATTACTTATGGTGACAGTAGACGGCCAATCAGAGCAAGATAATATAACTGTCCTTATTATCATGCTAATAGAAAGACATCCCATCAAAACAACGTTGGCAGGTCGTCTCCATATGCTACTTAATATAATGTTTACATACCTTACATTAGTCATCTCATATGTATACGTATATACTGTACTCTATATCATCTACTGCATCCTTATGTAATACATGTATCACGTATCACGTATCACAAAACTATGCCACTTTGTTTACATACTCATCTCATATGTATATACTGTACTCGATACCATCTACTGCATCTTGCCTATGCCGCTCTGTACCATCACTCATTCATATATCTTTATGTACATATTCTTTATCCCTTTACACTTGTGTGTATAAGGTAGTAGTTTTGGAATTGTTAGTTTGATTACTCGTTGGTTATTACTGCATTGTCGGAACTAGAAGCACAGGCATTTCTCCACACTCGCATTAACATCTGCTAACCATGTGTATGTGACAAATAAATTTGATTTAGATTTTTTGATTTTGTGTGCTAATGTCCATTGACTAATTAGAGGCTACAATTCCAAGGATTGTATGTGTAGCATTAGATGCAGCAACAATAGGGATTTGGGAAACTACAAACTAGTCATTCTTCTCCATCTTTTTTTCATGGGAAGAGCTGCGAACTCCAGGATGGTTTGTTTGCTCATCATGCCACGCACATACATCCACGTGCTCCGTGTCCCTTTGTCCTTATTGCGCATTCAGTTGCAGCTGAGTCTGAATAGCTTCTATCACACTATTCATCTTTTCAAGTAGCACTCTTGAGAGGCACCAGGTAGGCTCACTGGTCTCAATATTTTGAGACACTTTAACCACATAATAAATCATGTTTGGGCTAGCACTGTAACACTTTCTACTTATCTTACTTTGCAGCTGTCTTCAAAGCAGAGATGCCACTGTGTTGATGTGTTTCGAATGGGTGCTTTGGGAACCAATTATAGTACAACATATACTTCTTTGGGGATTACGGAGCCAAGCATACCAATTTTTCTGTTGACTTTCATCATTTAATTGGGTATTGTTGTAGCAATGTGTGTGTTTCGTTCTATTTTAAACTGAAGGTTCGCAGCGGATTGGCCGTTGCTGGAATGAAAGAGGAGCAGTGTCACCTTCATCAAATATTCTTTCCAAGCAGAATCATCCACCACTCTGAGCTGGAATTCTCCAGAGTTCTGTTGTTTGTTGTGGGATGTTTAATTCACCACTTGCAGTGTTCGTGTCTTTAATGTATATAGATTAGGGTCATCGGGATATAACCAAATATTTTCCATGGAGTCCACAAGGCTGTTTGTTCGGCAGATCAGTGGATCTCCTAAAGGAACCCATTTACTTTTATCTGTTGCTGTGATTGTGCTCTGTGAACATTGGAGCAACACAATAAAATGTCCCCGTCTGCATAATGTCTGTGATTCTAGATTCCTATTCAATATACTCTTTGCTAAACCCTGTTAAGCCTTAATAATCCACTATAAAGTTCCCATCTATTGCATTTTACCAGTGAACAAGGGATTGTGTCGGAATTCATTCACTGTATGTTGTGGCCAGTGAGCGCTCAACTTATTCAAGGACAAACAGGCCAAGAATAATTAGATCACAGATCCTTTTTCACCAGAGGTGATCTGATATCGAAATACTTGTTGCCATAAAAGTCTCTCTACGCTGGGATTCAGGAATAGACCACAATGGAATACATTATTTCAGTTACAATTGACAACCAACCATTATCCATAAATGTTGCCTGAAATATACATGATGCACTGATGCATGCATTTTTTATATTTAGTGGCAAGGGACACCATGTTTCACTACTGAGTAGTGCTGCACCTTAGGATTCAAATATCTCTGACCCTCTCTCTCCTCCTCTCTTTCTCTGTCTTGCATTAGGCAGTACATAAGTGACCTATATAAACCTTGACATTCTGATAGTATTCTGATAGAAAATCCATTTAGAAAAGAAGTCTATCTTGTAATCCTTTCAGCGTAGTCACTTCTGATTAAAACAGGTATAGCAGTACATAAGCTTTCAAAATGTGTTTGTCAAAGCAGAACTCAACTGTTGAGATTCAGAATGGAAACAGTTCCTACATTTTGCGCTGCAAGATCCATTCTTCACTTCTACAAGTTCAATTTAGCCGGAGAGAGGTTATACTATTGCAAATAACTTGTGTAGATAACACTTCTCCTTATCTCTCACATTCACTCTGCTCAACATAATAGTATTGACATGGAATATATAGATTGCAGAACTTAGAAGCTGCAAGGAAGAGTGATCCATTTGTTTGTTTTGTATAAATCTGTCTTAAAATGTATTCATAAAATGAGTTCATAGGAACATCATTTGGATACGATGTGCTTGAGTTCATAGCCATTGTATCAGTTTGGTGTTTATTAAAAACAGCATGCCTCTGAATTAGTGGTGCTATTAAAAGGACATTTAAAACATTTTCAACTTCATATTAATCATCTCCAGCACCACCTCAACATCAACGTATGTGAAAATGGCGCTATTCTATTTTTGTAGTGAAAAAAAATAGAGGAAGATAAGTGTTTCCAAGGACATCTTCAACCAATTAGTAGACAATTAGAAGGCAATGTCTACACATAATTGGTTAAAATCACGATACACACCAATGTCATTGGAAACACTTATCTTCTGTCTTTTTTTACTACAAAACATAGAAAAACATGGCATTTTCACATATGTTGATGGTGGTGGTGCTGGAGATGATGAATATAAAGTTGAACATTTTCGACATTTCCCTTTAAGGAAAACCTTGTTCAGGAAACTCAGAGAGTTTTAGCATCATCTTCTGTATGTATCTCCAGGCTATGTCACATCGGCTGCAAATCCTAAACACAGTATTGCACATTTTTTATTTTTCCAGTTATTTTACCAGGTAAATTGACTGAGAACACATTCTCATTTACAGCAACAACCTGGGGAATAGTTACAGGGGAGAGGAGGGGGATGAATGAGCCAATTGTAAACTGGGGATTATTAGGTGACCGTGATGGTTTGAGAGACAGATTTGGAATTTAGCCAGGACACCAGGATTAACACCCCTACTCTTACAATAAGTGCCATGGGTTCTTTAATGACCTCTGAGAGTCAAGACACCCGTTTAACATCCAATCCAAAAGACAGCACCCTACACAGGGCAGTGTCCCCAATCACTGCCCTGGGGTATTGGAATATTTTTTAGACAAGAGGAAAGAGTGCCACCTACTGGCCCTCCAACACCAGCAGCATCTGGTCTCCCATCCAGGGACTGACCAGGACCAACCCTGCTTAAGCTTCAGAAGCAAGCCAGTATGCAGGGTAGTATGCTGCTGGCAAATGATAATATCTGTCATGAAAGGAGAATGAATACGGTTAATACTCTCCTTCAACAGCATTCATGACCAGGGTCCATATTCATAAAGTGCTTCGGAGTAGGAGTGCTGATCTCGGATTATGTAAAGTACTGAAATCTTATTATTATCTAAAAGACAAAACCGATCCTAGATCATCATTCCTACTCAGATAGGCACCTTGAGTGCATGTTCTAAACGTCTTAATGGTAGCTAGTACTGTAGCGTAGTATCCTAAGCTCTAATTCCCCACTCACTTTGTCATTTTTCCTGAGCTATTTCCTCAGCTTCCCTAACCAGAGTGTGTGGATGTTGCAGAATAGATTTGGAGGTGTTTGTGTAGACACTGATTACCCTTGACTCAATTAGCCAATGTATTGTCACACTGCACAGACAGGGTCACCCCAGGGATGTTCCCATAAAGGAAGTTATGTGATCACATCTGTCTGCTGGGCTGGAACTGTTCTGGCACTGTCTGTTCTTTCTACACGTAGGTGGCTGTCAGTCTCTCAGTCATGACATCAAAGCTGAAGCCGATGACACTGCAGAATATCATCCTCCTCCTCACTCCTACATATTATACTGTAGTGTAGAGAATAATACGTTTCACTTGGACTCTAGAGAGAGAATACTTCTTTATTGCACAGTCTGTGACACAGCAATTATGAGCCATTAGAGAAAGGCATAATATATGAGAATGGAATTCTGCATGACATCCTTGAATGATTCCAATACCAATCTCATTCCATTTCATTTCAATACCTTTATGGCTCGACGCCCATAGACAAATGTCTTTCATTTACCCTTATTGCGAAGAAAACTCCTAGTTGAGATGGTCAAGTCCGTACCACCATTCTCACTCCTATTCTATTCCTCTCATTATATGTTCACATCTATTTACAGTATATCAATCACATTCTCACAAATGCACACGGGCAGCTGCCTACTGAGCCATCTTTCACAGACAAGATTACACAGTGGAATAGAGTGCAGCGAGCGATCATAGTTCACTCTCTACATACGAGATTAATCACAGTGTTCTGCCTGGAGATTTACTAGTTTAGTCCCATATTTATCAGAGTGGGATAAAGATGATGAGCATTATTTCACTAGTATTCACAGCACTCAGACATCCTTTTATCTGTAACACAGCACCATGTCTGTCTGGAAATGTTTTTCAAGCTTCAACGTTTAGAGGAAATGTGTACAGTGTCTGTGTTATGGCAAAGGTTCATGGCAAAGAGTAGGCGATACCAAACTTGATTTCATAAAAACAAATATATTTAATCAATAAGGTCTGAGGAGGTTTGGTATATGGCCAATACACCACGGCTAAGTTGCATCGTGCCTGGATTACAGCCCTTAACCGTGGTATTTTGGGCACATACCACAAACCCTGCGAGGTGCGTTTTTGCTATTATAAACTGGTTACCAACGTAATTAGAGCAGTAAAAATAAAGGTTTTGTCATAACTGTGGTATACAGTCTGATATACCACGTCTGTCAGCCAATCAGTTTTCAGGGCTTGAACCACCCAGTTTAAATATATATATATATGGTGGTTCATATATATATAGCTCTCTGGTTCGCTCAACAAACTGGGTGGTTCAAGCCCTGAATATTATTTTATTTTATTTATGGTATCATGATCTTGAGTTAGGCTTGTAATGGTTGTAGCATGTTACTATAAGAGATCCAACACACCAGCAGTATGCCTGCCCAATAGAGACGGCCCTCTTGGAAGGCAGCACCATGTCATGTATTATAATCTATGTTGGTCATCAATTAGTGTATAATCAATAAACCCTCGCTAGTAAACTAGCTTGTCTGACACATTTGAACAGGGCCTCCTCTCTTTTCCTCCACTCTCTCGATCTTGCTCCCGCTCTCTCTCCTACCTCGCTCTCGCTCTCTTTGCTTCCATGACAAGGTTGCTCTCTCTCTTTAATTTCCCTCTACCTTTTATGCTCATAGAGTTTGAATGCTTTGTAACTCACCAGTTCAACAGATCCTTGAGGAAAATATACTAAATAAATGGTGGACATTAAACCCTTTTGTTATGATGTTCTTAGAAACGCAGTTGCGTACAGTATATACTGGTACCTACTACTGTGTACCAAAACATTAAGAACACCTTCCTAATATTGAGTTGCCATACCCCTATACACAATTCATGTCTCAAGGCTTAAAAATTCTCCCCTTCATCTACACAGATGTACACTTAGTGTATAACCTTACAGAAATTCCACGTGATTTGACACATGGAAAATCACATGATTTGATGTGAAATTTCACATGAAAACATGTGATCTTTTGTGGAAGTTAATATGATAAACTACACATGTCAAAATGTGATCACGTGAAATTTCACATGAAAACATGTGTTTTTGGAACTTCACGGGATCACATTTTGACATGTGCAGTTTATCATATTAACTTCCACAAAAGATCACATGTTTTTGGAACACTTCTCATGAAATTCAAAAGGGTAGGATCAATAGATAAAGGCAAAAATCTATCTGTAAGGAGACATATATTCCTGCATTATATGCAATTTGCCCAAGATTGATATGATTTCAAGATACAGTATGTTTAGCTAATGTTAACATGTTCTTCTAATAACACAATGTTGAACATAGCGTACAAGTTGAAAAGCATAATCATTAGCCCTCAGCAAAAAACATTTTTATTTTTTTTATTTTTATCTTTACAATTCTTTGGATACAACCATAAGACTTGAGTGTATTTTATCTACCTAGAAAGATGTACAGTTCAATTTGTTATTTCGATAGAAAGAAAGAAAACAGACTACAAAAATGGCCGTGCTATGCAGAACAAAATCATATTGCTATTATTGCTGTCTTGTTACTAATATTAGCTTTGCACAAAGATGATGCTTTATATTGAGCCGGGGAGAATGGATTCATTGTGCAGGGCAGGAAAGGACATGTAGCATCACACAGCCTGTGCTTATGAGGCTCTAGCACGCCACTAACTGGCTAGAGTGGAGCTTTTCACTCATGCATACTGATGCCTGTTCTTATTCACTTAAAAAAACTCCCACAGCTTCTCTATGGTTTTCATCTCTTTTTTAAAAGTGTGATGTATGCTTTTCTACTAAAAGATGCAAATATAATCACCATTGACCACCCTCTGGTAAGGAACTGTCTACACAATGCAAGGCCATTTCTGTCTCTCACATTTTGAATAGATGGCATTGAGTTTCTGTATGAACAAAAGTTATGTATTCTTCCAATGAAAACACATCCTTTGGAGAACTCCAATTTCAAAAATGTTCTCACTTTTCCTTGAATTCAGAACTTGGCCAATGATTTTGCTTTAACTTGCTTTTATTTAAATGATGTGTCAAACATGGGCACAGCATGTGTGTACAGCTGGCTTGCATTATCTGCTACACTAACTGTGACATGATTATACTGCTAATTTCTTTATTTTGTTCCCCCCACTGTAATTTCTGTTCAGAGTCAGACAGCATGCCAGTATGCAATACAGTGATCCAGTTAAGTTTAAGGATCAATTGATCAGTTAGCCCCCTGAGGCCTGGCGTCACACACACAGCAGATCATTCCCCAGTCTCTTTGAATTGATTAGAGGTGGTCTGCAGAACATACACCACCATTAGAAGATTTACAGCACCTGCAGGGGGTGAAAGCTTATCTAATTTATATTTACATACAGGGATAATTTATGTAAACATTCATAACAGCGTGAATTTCCATCATTGCCAGAATGCCATTATGAGATGGAGTCAGCAGTTTTGGGGTTTTTCTATCGCTGGACTGGGAAGCACTCTATAACAACTACTGCAGGGCAGGGTACTGCACTGTGAGCATTGTGAATTGATAAAAGCCTGGCTAGCTGATGGTTGCAGGCAGTGCTTCTGCTGTTACTGTGTGGTCTAATGAATGGTCTGGGTAGTGTAGTACAGGGGAGTGAGCGCTGCATAATAATAATAAGAGTTGTATGTAGTCGTCTTTCCTGCTGCAAATGGTAGACTCTTCATTTGACATTTATGATTGAGGACAGAGATTTAACTCTGGGAGTGTTTTTTTGTTCGATGGTTTAAAAGCAAAGAGTAGAGATTAGTCTGTTTTTTGCCAAGCAAAACTCTTAAAGATGTTGGACATTTCCTCTCTGATTCTTGTTTATGTTTGTGTATTGTTTGTTGTGTTGGTGCTGCATAAACCACTGTGGGTCAGCTAGTATTAGCATGATGTCAAAGGTCAAATTGAGATCCCATTTCTACATGGTCATTATGTGTGTATAGTAAGTATTTCTTTACTAGTTTAGATTCCTGTATGTTCCTATATAGTAAGCTATATTTCTCTAGCTTCCATTCCTCCCGTGGCGGTAGGGAGAATGGCTGATTCCCACTCAGGCCAGCACTGATCTTGAATAATGAAAATCAGCTAAGAATCATGGGTGTTCAGTCATACAGTAATAGTGTGATGCTTTTGTCTGTAGTTTTTGTTTGCAATACTTTTAGTGTACTTTTAGGATTGACCCCCTTGACAGGGAGTGGATATTAGCTACTCCACCTTTGTGGGTGACCATTTTTTACCAACTGTCCACACAAAATCAATGGTTGGTACAAACACTGAAACATTTTCCTTAGAGCTTTGAAAATACTTTGAAAATGCAAGCTAATCATCTCCCCTTTTTGCTTTTCAAATTTCAAGAGGCCCATATTTATTCCAAACTACCTCCCTCATCCTCCCACAGTACATCTAGGGGGACTGCTACACCAAGCCAGAGTAAACCAAAATATGTTTAAATAAAAACCCAGAAAAAATCTTTAATCTTTAAAATACATCTCAGCTTTTTCCCACTTTGAAACATTTATTAGAAACTGTTCCCCACAGCTTATTTATAAAGTGCTCTGTTTCAAAGCCCTCAGCCTCTGCTACCATATAATACTGCCACATTGATCTGTTTGTTTCTCTGGCTGCCTCTCTGTCTGTCTTCCGTCTATATTCTGTCTGCATTCTGAACGAGTACTGTTATTTTAGCATTGTAGTTTCAGCCTTTCCCTTCCCCCTAGTCTTTATATTCCGCTAAGCTCATTACTCTTCTCTATTTAACGACACATCTCTCTTTTCTCTCTCTCTCACACCCCCCTTTTGCTCTCCTCTCTTTCTCTTTAATCTCTCTCTCACTCTGTCTGTTGTTACATTTCAGAGACAGCTGCTGAGCTGTATTTGAGGTGGAAACTGCACCGGACCAAATTTCAGCTCCCTACAGATCCCTGGGGACATGAGCATCTTTACCTAGCACCTCACTGTTCCTACTATGGAGTTTGCAGTTGAACAGACCAAAGCAGAAGAGGTACTGAGACCATGCAGAAACAGACACTTAATCAATAACACATTATGGTAGGGTTCAGTAGTAATAGATTTTTATACTAAACATTATAGGCGAATTAAAGCTTTTCTTCCTTACTGACTAGTTTGTTAAAAGTCCAGTGTTATTGTCTATTGCAATGTCTATGACACCTGGTTTAGAGGTGTTATCCTGAATTGGGTTGTGCTAAAATTGAGGGCACTTATTTTAGAGGAAACATGATGTTTATCACTGTAGGATCTCCTACAGGCAAAAGTAGATGCTAGGTACACTGGTGCTAGCTAATGTGTTTGGAAACGAGCAGATGTTCTCTACCAGAATAACTGGAATTGTGACAAGAACATGGTCCAGTGCTAATTTTGTACTCCCATTTAACATATGTTTCCTTGCCTCATGCAGTTTCCTCAAGTACACACTCATTACACACTCAGTATTTAAGCCTGTTGACTCTGCCTCCTGTTATACTGCTCTTTCCAAAGTTTACACAATGATCTGTCTCAAAAGTTTCCTCAGAAATTTTTATCATTTTGAGGATGTCACGTTCTGACCTTAGTTCCTTTGTTTTGTCTTTTGTTTTAGAATGGTCAGGGCGTGAGTTGGGTGGGTTGTCTATGTTAGTTTGTCTATAATTTTCTATTTCTGTGTTTGGCCTGGTATGGTTCTCAATCAGAGGCAGCTGTCAATGGTGTCCCCGGTTCGCCAGCACAGCCCAGTGCGGGCTATTCCACCTCGCCGCACTGGCCTGGCTACGGGGAGCATTCAATCAGGTAAGGTTGGGCAGGCTTGGGTGCTCGAGACCTCCAGTGCGCCTCCACGGTCCGGTCTATCCGGTGCCGCCTCCACGCACCAGCCCTCCGGTGGCAGCCCCCCGCACCAGGCTGTCTCTCCGTCTCCTCCCTACAGGTGCTCCCGCCTGTCCACCGCTGCCAGAGCCTTCCTCCTGCCCAGCACTGCCAGAGTCTCCCGTCTGTCCTGAGCTGCCAGAGTCTCCCGTCTGTCCTGAGCTGCCAGAGTCTCCCGTCTGTCCTGAGCTGCCAGAGCCGCCAGTCTATCCTGAGCTGCCAGAGCCGCCAGTCTTTCCTGAGCCGTCATTCAGCCAGGAGCTGCCAGAATCGTCAGTCAGCCAGGAGCTGCCAGAGCCGTCAGTCAGCCAGGAGCTGCCAGAGCCGTCAGTCAGCCAGGAGCTGCCAGAGCCGTCAGTCAGCCAGGAGCTGCCAGAGCCGTCAGTCAGCCAGGAGCTGCCAGAGCCGTCAGTCAGCCAGGAGCTGCCAGAGTCTCCCATCTGTCCTGAGCTGCCAGAGTCTCCCGCCTGTCCGGCGCTGCTGGAGTCTCCCGCATGTCCGACGCTGCCGGAATCTCCCGTCCATTCGGGACCCGTGGCTTGGGTCCTCAGTCCGAGGTTGGCGGCGAGGGTTGCCGCGTTAAAGAGGCCACGGAGGCGGAGAAGGACTATGGTGGAGTGGAGTCCACATCCCACTCCAGAGCCGCCACCGTGGACAGACACCCACCCAGACCCTCCCCTATAGGTTTAGGTTTTGCGGCCAGAGCCCGCACCTTTGGGGCGGTACTGTCACGTTCTGAACTTAGTTCCTTTGTTTTGTCTTTTGTTTTAGTATGGTCAGGGCGTGAGTTGGGTGGGTTGTATATGTTTGTTTCTTTATGATTTTCTATTTCTGTGTTTGGCCTGGTATGGTTCTCAATCAGAGGCAGCTGTCAATCGTTGTCCCTGATTGAGAACCATATTTAGGTAACCTGTTTTCCATTGTGTTTTGTGGGTGGTTATTTTCAGTCTTTGTGTGTCTGCACCAGACAGAACTGTTTAGTTTGTTTCTTTGTTGTTTGTTATTCAGTGTTCAGTTTTTTCAATAAACAAGACGAACACTTACCATGCTGCGCTTTGGGCCTCCTCTCCTTCCCCAGACGACAAGCGTTACAGAGGAGGAATACATTTGGCATGTTTTCTTATGAAAGTCAGATAATGTAAGGGCTCTCGTCGAAAGGAGTGGACCAAAGCACAGCTTGGAAAGTGTTCATGATTTTTATTAGCGAAAACGAAAGCGAACAGTTCGGTCAGGTAAGACGCTAAACAGAAAACAAGACCCCACATAACCCAAAAGGAAAATGACAACTTACATATGATCCCCAATCAGAGACAACAATAAACAGCTGCCTCTGATTGGGAACCACACTCGGCCAAAAACAAAGAAGTAGAAAACACAGACTTTCCCACCCGAGTCACACCCTGACCTATCCAAACATAGAGAATAATAAGGATCTCTAAGGTGAGGGCATGACAGATAATGCATCAACCACATGCGGATAGATGGCGCCGCAAAAGTTTTAAGATCCCCCAACCGATTGTATTTTTTTGTTAGTTTATTTGCATTGTTTGTAACTTATTTTGTACATAATGTTGCCGCTACCGTCTTTTATGACTGAAAATACAGTTGAAGTCGGAAGTTTACATACACCTTAGTCAAATACATTTAAATACATTTTTTCACAAATCCTGACATTTAATCATAGTAAAAATTCCCTGTCTTAGGGCAGTTAGGATCACCACTTTATTTTAAGAATGTGAAATGTCAATTTGAGGGCCGCCATGGATCGCGTTGTCCAGAATATGGACCGCTGGGAGAGACAGGGTGTAACGTCGTTCTTCATTTGTGGAAAGAGAGTCGGACCGAAATGCAGCGTGGTTGTTACTCATGTTCTTTAATTAATAGATCTTGATACATGAAATAACTATACAATACAAAAACAACAAACAGAACAAACAGGAACAATCACCCACAAAATACAAAGCGAAACCAGGCTACCTAAATACGGTTCCCAATCAGAGACAACGAGAATCACCTGACTCTGGTTGAGAACCGCCTCAGGCAGCCAAACCCATACAACACCCCTACTCAGCCGCAATCCCAATAATACAAAACCCCCAATACGAAATCCAACAACATAAACCCATGTCACACCCTGGCCTGACCAATTATATAACGAAAACACAAAAAACAATGACCAAGGCGTGACACAGGGAGTTTTTCCAGCGCCTTCCTTGAATGCTTTTTCCCCTCCTAAACCCAGCAGGATCCATTTATCCCTGCCTAAGGGTTACAACGGAGATACTGCCGGATTCCAGGGTTTTCTCCTTAAACTCAGCTTGTATCTGGCCATGGTCCACCCAGCTCCATCGGATCATGAGAAGAGTCACGCCCTCGTCTCGTGCCTCACCGGGAAAGCTCTGGAGTGGACCTGCGCTGTGTGTGGAGAAGAGGATGCGGCGTTGGACCATTTTGAGGAGTTCACCCGCCATTTCAGGACAGTATTCGACCACCCCGACGAAGGCAGAGCGGCGGGTGAGCGCCTCTACCATCTGAGGCAGGAGACTCCAGAGCACAGGAGTTTGCTCTGGAGTTTAGGACCCTGGCTGCCGGAGCTGGATGGAGTGACAGGGCCCTGATCGACCATTATCGCTGTAGTCTACGCGAGGACGTCCGTTGGGAGCTGGCCTGTAGAGACACCACCCTCACCTTCGACCAGCTGGTGGACATGTCCATCAGGCTGGACAACATGCTAGCTACTCGTGGACGTCTAGATCGGGGTCTGGTTGTTCCATCCTCCCACACCCTCTCTCCTGTACCCATGGAGTTGGGAGGGATGGTGCGCAGGGAGACCGGAGGGGGTTCCCGCGCGAGCACCATATGTGGTCGCAGAGGACACACTGCTGGTCGGTGCCGGGTTGGTTCCTCTGGGAATCAAGGCAGCAGGCAGGGCACTCTGGCATCACCCCAGGTGAGTAGGCACCATTCTCATCCAGAGCCCTCAGTTGCACATATGTTGGTCTCTGACACTTTTCCTGAATTTTCCTGACGTTCCCAGTATACGGCACAAGTTGATTCAGGCACGGCTGGGAATTTCATGAATAAAAGTTTAGCTCATAGTTTAGGGATCCCCATTGTTCCTGTGGATATGCCTTTCCCCGTTCATGCCTTAGTTAGTCGACCATTAGGGTCATGGTTGTAAAAAGAAGGCGACTCAATTACCACCCCATCGACGGGGGGATTGTGCGATAGATCTCCTGGTAGACGCTGCATTTCCCAGGGGTCACGTGTATCCCCTGTCGCAATTGGAGACTGTGGCTATGGAGAAATATGTCTCCGAATCCCTGCATCAGGGGTACATTCAGCCCTCCATTTCACCCGTCTCCTCAAGTTTCTTTTTTGTGAAGACGAAGGATGGCGGTTTGCGCCCGTGCATTGATTATCGAGGTCTCAATAAAATCACAGTGAGATATAGTTACCCGCTACCTCTTATCACTACAGCAATCAATTGAGTCAATGCACGGGGCGGGCTTCTTCACTAAACTGGATCTCAGGAGTGTGTACAATCTGGTGCGTATTCGGAAGGGAGACGAGTGGAAAACGGTATTTAGCACCACCTCAGGTCATTATGAGTACCTTGTCATGCCATATGGGTTGATGAATGCTCCATAAGTCTTCCAATCATTTGTAGACAAGATTTTAGAGATCTGCATGGGCAGGGTGTAGTGGTGTATATCGATGTGATATCCTGATATACTCCGCTACATACGCCCAGCATGTGTCCCTGGTGCGCAAAGTGCTTGGTCGCCTGTCGGAGCATGATCTATATGTCAAGGCTGAGAAATGATTGTCTTTCAAACAATCCGTCTCCTTCCTAGGGCATCGGATTTCTACGTCAGGAGTGGAGATGGAGAGCGACCGCATTGTAGCCATGCGTAATTGGCCGACTCTCACCATGGTAAAGGAGGTGCAGCGTTTCTTAGGGTTTGCCAACTACTACCGGAGGTTTATCCGGGGTTTTGGTCAGGTTGCTGCTCCCATTACCTCACTGCCAAGGTGGGGGAGGGGGGGCGCTTGCAGTGGTCAGCTGAGGCAAACTGGGCTTTTAGGCCCCTGAAGGCTCTGTTTACCTCGGTTCCTGTGTTGGCTCATCCAGATCCCTCTTTGCCATTCATAGTGGAGGTGGACGCATCCAAAGCTGGGATAGAAGCAGTGCTCTCTCAGCGCTCGGGTACACCACTGAAGCTCCGCCCCTGTGCCTTCTTTCCGAAGAAGCTCAGCCCAGCAGAGCGAAACTATGATGTGGGCGACCTGGAGCTGTTGGCTGACGTAAAAGCCTTGAAGCCGTGGAGACATTGGCTTTGAGGGGGCTAAATACCCTTTTCTCATCTGGACTGAACATTGCTATCTGGAGTACATCCGGCAAGAGAGGAGACTGAATCCTTGTCAGGCAAGGTGGGCCATATTTTTCACTCGTTTTGTGTTTACCCTCTCTTACAGACCAGGCTCCCAGAACGTTAAGGCAGACGCCGTGTCCCGGCTGTATGACACAGAGCAGCGGTCCATGGATCCCACTTCCATACTCCCAGCTTCTTGATTGGTGGCGCCGGTAGTGTGGGAGCTGGACGCAGACATTGAGCGGGCGTCACATGCAGAGCCCTCTCCCCCTCAGTGTCCAACTGGGCGTCTGTACGTTCCGTCTGCTGTCCACGACCGATTGATCTATTGAGCCCACACGTCACCCTCCTCTGGTCATCCTGGGATAGGTCGGATGATGCGCTGTCTTGACGGGAGGTACTGGTGGCCCACTTTAGCTAAGGGCGTGAGGATTTATGTTTCCTCCCGCTCAGTGTGCGCCCAGTGCAAGGCTCCTAGACACCTGCCCAGAGGTAAGTTACAACCCTTACCCGTTCCACAACGGCCGTGGTCGCACCTGTCGGTGGATTTTTTTAACTGATCTTCCACCTTCACAGGGAAACACCACTATCCTGGTCGTTGTGGATCATTTTTCAAAGTCCTGCCGTCTCCTCCCTTTGCCCGGTCTCCCTACGGCCTTAAAAACTGCAGAAGCCCTGTTTACACACGTTTTCCGGCACTATGGGGTGCCTGAGGATATAGTGTCTGATCAGTTCACATCAAGGGTCTGGAAGGCGTTCATGGAACGTCTGGGGTCAGCCTTACCTCAGGTTTTCACCCCGAGAGTAATGGGCAGGTGGAGAGAGTTAACCAGGATGTGGGTAGGTTTTTGCCGTAGGTGTGGGCGAAGTTCGTGCCCTGGGCACAGATGGCCCAGAACTCGCTACGCCACTCCTCCACTAACTTTTCTCCCTTTCAATGTGTATTGGGGTATCACCCGGTTCTGGCTCCTTGGCATCAGAGTCAGACCAAGACCCCTGCGGTGGACACAATTGGTTCCAGGCGCGCGGAGGAAACCTGGGAGGCTGCCCACGTCCACCTTCAGCACGCCATACTGCGCCAGAAAGTTGACGCAGACCGTCACCCGGTGTTCTCACCAGGGGACAGGGTCTGGCTCTCGACCCAAAACCTGCCCCTCCGCCTGCACTGCCGGAAGTTGGGTTCACGGTTTGTGGGACCGTTTACAGTCCTGAGGAGAGTGAATGAGGTATGTTATAGGTTACAGCTACCCACTAATTAACTAATTAACCCCTCGTTCCATGTGTCTCTCCTCAGACCGGTGGTGGCTGGCCAGCTTCAGGAAGTGATGTTCCTCCGCCCCCTCTGGACATCGAGGGGGTCAAGGCGTACTCTGTTCTATCCATCTTGGATTCGAGATGTCGGGCGAAGGGCCTTCAGTACCTCTTGGACTGGGAGGGGTACGGTCCGGAGGAGAGATGCTGGGTTCTGGTGGAGGACGTATTAGATCCTTCCATGTTGCAAGAATTCCACCGTCTCCATCCAGATCGCCCTGCACCTTGCCCTCCGGGTCGTCCCTGAGGCCGGTGTCGACGTGCTGTCACCGGTCTTCTTGCCATCATTGATCCATTTTTCATTTTCCATTGGTTTTGTCTTGTCTTCCTACACACCTGGTTTCAATCCCATTCATTACCTGTTGTGTATTTAACCCTTTGTTTCCCCTCATGTCTTTGTCATAGATTGTTTGTTATTCAGTATTGGTATTGGTGCGCGACGGGTCCTCGTTCACATTTTGTTATATGTTACATTTAGTGTTTGGAGTATGTTTCATTATTAAATAACTCCATTACACTCCGTTTGATTCTCCTGCGCCTGACTTCCCTGCCACCTATACACACGACTCTGACAGGGGATGAGTAGCAGGCAGTTGAATTTGGGCATGCATTTCATCCGGACGTGAAAATACTGCCCCCTGTCACCAAGATGTTAAAAGGTACAGTCAACTTAATGTATGTAAACCTCTGGAATTGTGAGACAGTGAATTATAAGTGAAATAATCTGTCTGTAAACAATTGTTTGAAAAATGTCTTGTGTCATTCACAAAGTAGATCTCCTAACTGACTTGCCAAAACTATAGTTCGTTAACTTCTTCGATATAGGGGGCGCTCTTTTAATTTATGGATTAAAAAACGTTCCCGTTTTAAACAAGATATTTTGTCACGAAAAGATGCTCGACTATGCATATAATTGACAGCTTTGGAAAGAAAACACTCTGACGTTTCCAAATCTGCAAAGATATTATCTGTGAGTGCCACAGAACTGATGCAAGAGGCGAAACCAAGATGGAATTTCAAACAGGAAATGCCCCAGATTTTGAATGTGCTTTGTTCCAATGTCTCCTTATATGGCTGTGAATGCGCAAGGAATGAGCCTACACTTTCTGTCGTTTCCCCAAGGTGTCTGCAGCATTGTGCCGTATTTGTAGGCATATCATTGGAAGATTGACCATAAGAGACTACATTTACCAGGTCCTCCGTTGCAATTATTGCGTACATTTTACCATTTGCTTCAGAGGAGAAACCAACCTACCACGAATGACTTATCATCAAATAGATATGTGAAAAACACATTGAGGATTGATTCTAAACAACGTTTGCCATGTTTCTGTCGATATTATGGAGTTAATTTGGAAAAAAGTTTGCCGTTGTAATGACTGAATTTTCAGTTTTTTTTCTTAGACAAACGTGATGAACAAAACGGAGCGATTTGTCCTACACAAATAATATTTTTGGAAAAACTGAACATTTGCTATCTAACTGAGAGTCTCCTCATTAAAAACATCCGAAGTTCTTCAAAGGTAAATTATTTTATTTGAATGCTTTTCTTGTTTTTGTGAAAATGTTGCCTGCTGAATGCTAGGCTTAATGCTACGCTAGCTATCAATACTCTTACACAAATGCTTGTGTAGCTAAAAGCATATTTTGAAAATCTGAGGTGACAGTGTTGTTAACAAAAGGCTAAGCTTGTGAGCCAATATATTTATTTAATTTAATTTGCGATTTTCATGAATAGTTAAATTTGCGTTATGGTAATGAGCTTGAGGCTATAATTACGCTCTCGGATACGGGATTGTTCGACGCAACAGGTTAATTAACAACAAAAAAAAATTGAGTGGTTGAAAAACGAGTTTTAATGACTCCAACCTAAGTGTATGTAAACTTCCAACTTCAACTGCTTCTGGACATCAGGACTGCGATTACTCACCACGGACTGGCAGAATCCTTTTTTTCCTTTAAATAGTCTGACGACGCCGACGTGAACGATATATTGCTTTCTTGGGAACAGGTCCAGATCCCCATGATTTGCGTGAAGTGGAGGTGGAGAAAAAGGGTCCAGAGGGCAGGCTGCCTTCTTAGAATTTGTAGGCGATCGAATAAACCTTGTCTTCCTTCCATTCTGCTAGAAAACATGCAATCTTTAGACAATAAAATAGATGACCTACGCGGAAGATTAAACTACCAACGGGACAGACATTCGAACTGTAATATCTTACGCTTCACGGAGTCGTGGCTGAATGATGACAATATTAACATATAGCTGGCTGGTTATACGCTGCATCGGCAGGATAAACAGTTCAGTGGGAATGAGGTTTGTGCAGTAGGCAGGCTTAATACATTATCACAGTATATTGGCTATATACCTGGCCTGCCAATACCTTTCTTCTCAGACCATATTATATCTCAAAACTCGAGCTTTGATTACAAAATAGATCAAAAGACGAGGATGCAAATCAGCATTGAAATAATTCCCTTTTTTATTTTACTGGACTGATGGTACCTGCATTTGATGGTGATGGTGTTTTAAAGAACTAACTAACCCGAATAAAGAAAAAAAATAGGTACAGTCACGACATCAGCAATGTTCAGGTCTGAAAGTCAGGGTTCTGGAAAGATGCCAGAGTTTCCGACTTGGAATTCCTAGTTGGATGACCGTTCAAAACTATTTTCCCCATTTGGATCTTATTCCCAGTTCCCAGTTGTTCCCAGAGTTCCCAGTTGTTTTGAACTCGATATTAGTCTTAGCGGAGGGAGAGAGCAGCAGAGGGTCAACCTCTCCTAGTCCCTTCCTTTCCAGAGAGAGGGGACACTGCCTCATGCACAAATTCGTGTTATTCCTATTACCAGAGAACGTGAAATATTCCTCAATATTTGTCATGCGGGACTAGGTGGGTGAAGGAATCAGATGCAGAGAGTTCCACTGGGGAAAAGTGCTCTTTACTTCGGCACACAAAATGATAAGCCCAACCATACAGTGCGTGGACAACGTTTCAACCCATAAAACCACAGGGTTAGCTGTAGTCAAGGCTCTGAAGGTGTGGAGACATTGGCTTGAGGGGGCGAAACACCCAGGTGTCACCTCCACTATGAACGCTAAAGAGGGATCCGGATGCGCCAACACGGGCGGATTGGTGAACAGCTCCTTCAGACGACTGAAAGCTCTGCCCCATCTGCTGACTAACGCAAGCGCACCGGTCCTCCCTTCAGCAGTGAGGTAATGGGAGCAGCCACCTGACCAAAGCCCCAGATAAACCTCCGGTAGTAATTGGCAAACCCTAAAAACCTCTGCACCTCTTTCACCGTGGTCGGAGTCGGCCAATTACGCACGGCTGTAACGCGGTCACCGTCCATCACCACCCCGGAGGTGGAAATACGATAACCCAGGAAGGAAACGGCCTGTTTTAAGAACACACATTTCTCCACCTTGCAATACAGGTCATGCTCCAGCAGTCGCCCAAGTACCTTACGCACCAGAGACACATACGCCGCGCGTGTGGCAGAATAGATCAAGATGTCATCGATGTACACTACCACTCCCTGCCCGAGCAGGTCTCTGAGAATCTCATCTATGAAGGATTGGAAGACGGTTGGAGCATGTTTCAACCCATATGGCATGACGGGGTACTCATAAAGGCCAGATGTAGCACTAAATGCGGTTTTCCACTCATCTCCTCCCCGGATACGCACCAGATTATACGCACTCCTCAGGTTCAGTTTTGTGAAGAATGCACGGATGCAGACGGGTGATGCAGAGGGCCGAATGTACCCCTGTCCCAGCGATTCAGCAACATATGTCTCCATAGCTACTGTCTACTCCTGGGACAATGGATACACATGGCTTCTAGGAAGTGCAGCGTTCTCCAGGAGGTCTATCGCGCAGTCCCCTCGACGATGGGGTGGTAATTGGGTCGCCTTCTTTTTACTGAAGGCGATAGACAAACCGGCATATTCAGAGGGAATGCGCACGGTGGAAACCTGGTCTGGACTCTCCACGGTAGTTGCACCAACGACAACTCCTGTACACCTGCCTGAACACCCCTTAAGAGCCCCCTTAAGGAAATCACCGGGTTGTGCTGAGATAGCCCCAACACTACTGGAAACGCAGGTGAATCGATAAGGAACAGACTAATCTGCTCCTTATGACTCCCCTGCGTTACCATGTCCAGCGGCACCGTGGCCTCCCTGACCACTCCTGACCCTAATGGTCGACTATCTAAGGATTGCACGGGGAAAGGTAGGTCTAACGACACAAGGGGGATCCCTAGCGAGCCCCCGATCCATGCAATTCCCAGCTGCGCCTGAATCGACTAGCGCCTTATGCTGTAGACAGGGAGAAAAACCAGGGAAAGACGTTAACACATACATTTGACCGACAGGAAGCTCTGGGTGAGTCTGGTGCTGACTCACCTGGGGTGATCGATTAGTGCTCCGCATGCCGTCCTCCAGCATCGGTCGGCCGTGTGTCCTTGCCGACCACAACCGGTGCAGGAGGACACTCCTCCTCCTGTCCCCCTCGAAGCCGCCCCACCTAACTCTATAGGGATAGGAGCAGGAGGGCTGGGAGGTGGAAACGACAGGACCTGTTCCGAACGCCCGCGGGCAGCCAGCAGGTTGTCGAAACGGATGGCCATGTCGATGAGCTCATCCAGCGTGAGGGTGGTGTCCCGACACGTTAACTCCCTG
Organism: Oncorhynchus keta; assembly: GCF_023373465.1. Taxonomy (NCBI): domain Eukaryota; kingdom Metazoa; phylum Chordata; class Actinopteri; order Salmoniformes; family Salmonidae; genus Oncorhynchus; species Oncorhynchus keta. The sequence continues at coordinate 22,597,519 of NC_068446.1, read as the reverse complement.
TGGACGTCCTCCCTGAGGCTGCATCGGAAATGGTCTATCAAGGCCCTGTCGTTACACCCCGCTCCTGCGGCCAAGGTCCTGAACTCCAGGGCAAAGTCCTGTGCGCTCCTCGTCTCCTGACGCAGGTGGAACAGCTGTTTACCCGCCGCACGACCCTCTGGTGGGTGGTCAAATACAGCTCGGAATTGGCGGGTGAACTCGGGGCAATGATCCCTCGCCGAGTCTGGACCATTCCACACTGCATTTTCCCACTCTAGGGCTTGTCCAGTCAGACAATAGACGAGGGCGTTCACGCTCTCCTCTCAGGTGAGAGTAGGACGAACGGTCGCCAGGTAAAGAGAAGAGGAGGTGCGGCTGCTCCTGTAGATTCCATGTGTTTGGGTGCGGGATTCTGTCACGCGGGACGAGGTGGGTGAAGGAATCAGACTCAGAGAGTTCCACTGGGGAAAAGTGCTCTTTACTTCGGCACACAAAATTATAAACCCAACCATACAGGGCGGGGACAACAACGTAACAACCCAAAAACCACAGGGTGCCAAGTTAAGAAAATAAATCCACCTCTACCTAAAACGCACACACGCAACATAAAGCCACTGCCACTGTCTGTGAAAGACAGAAATCATGCTTGTTTGTAGGTGACCAAATACTTATTTTCCACCATAATTTGCAAATAAATTCATTAAAAATCCTACAATGTGATTTTCTGGATTTATGTTTCTCATTTTGTCTTTCATAGTTGAAGTGTACCTATGATGAAAATTACAGCCTCTCTCATCTTTTTAAGTGCGAGAACTTGCACAATTGGTGGCTGACTAAATACTTTTTTGCCCCACTGTGTGTGTGTGTGTGTGTGTGTGTGTGTGTGTGTGTGTGTGTGTGTGTGTGTGTGTGTGTGTGTGTGTGTGTGTGTGTGTGTGTGTGTGTGTGTGTGTGTGTGTGTGTGTGTATATATATATATATAAATAAATGGTATGGTGTAGAATGTAAGCAAACCCATACATCTCAACACAGCCAGCATTCTTCCTCCAATCAGTCTACATTAGAGGGAGCATGGTCTACCAGCTACTGCTATTTGAGGCAGGCCCACAACAATGGCCAAAGTGAAATGGAACAGCACTTTATGTTCCCTGTACTCTATATATATATATATATATATATGTTTATTATACCTGTTGATACAGGGCTCTTATCTGAAACTATTCTAACTGAACATTTTCTTTCACAGTGGCAGAACCGACTTTGGGAAACCATGCTCTACAGAAGTACTACTCTACTCTGATGGAGATTTAGTTAATTCAATGCAATAAGCAGCGCCTTAGTGTAGATCAGATCAGTGTCTGAAGCACAGATCAAACCAGGAAGTGAGTTGTGGATGCTTGTCATGTTGTGATTGTATGTTATAGTTTATGAAATAAGGTTTAGGCAAGACCTGGAGTAGGACTTCGGGAATTAAACTGCTGTGTGAGAGAGACCACCACTGACAATTACAGGTTGAAGGATTCAGGCCAGTCATGATTTATTATTTTTATTTTTCTGAGGGTGCGTAACCAATTGAGACTGATTGCCTAAACTAGAAATAAGCCGAAATCCACTCACTAACCTGACTCACTAACCTGACTCACTAACCCGACTCACTAACCTTCCAACCTATGATTAATGCGCTCTGTAAAACAGTCGAGGGATATATCTGTGTCCGACAGCCAAAATGCAGGCAATTGTTGTCTGGTATGTATCCTTTGGCATTGTAATATTGGACTTTATTACAAGAGAAAAACATGCCTCGGCCATGCCATCTGTATTGGAAATATAATGTAAAATTTTCGTTGTTGCTAGAAGACCATTTCCCTCCATATGTTATTCTGTTTATGTGGGCATCATTATTCAACATGCATTTTTGCCTCTTTTACTATGTCATTTCCCCATCCAAATTATGCAAGGTACTGTATCTAAATTCAGCCAGATAGGCTACATGTCTATGTGACTGTCTGTCGCCATACCCTGACAGTATGACACCTGCCACTAGACCTCATCTTGCCTTCATTTCACGGATTCTGTTGATGAGTGAAAGTGAAATCATTTGCATCCTCGGCTCACATATCTGGTAGATGCAGGCCTCTGGTGCTTTACATGTTAATGATGCATACTCCTCGCCGTCTGAACAGACCTCACCTGAAATAACTTCCCGAACTTTAAAAAGGGAATACGGTATCTTGTTAAATGTCTGCCACTGGCGAAACTGATTTAAGTCAGCTAAGCTTTGAAGGTCTTGAAATCACTGAATAATGTGTCTCTGTGCTGTGGTGATTTGGGCTAAATAATATATTTAACATCTTAATCAACCTCAGAGTTCAAATACATATCTAGTATCTGCTTATGTTTTAGTCCTCTGCTGCTTTTAACCAGTTTATAGTTGATGTTAGGGTTTGAATACAATTGTTCACACTCACTGTAAAACATATTACTGTACGGTGCTGGAAAGGATGGCTGAAGTTTTATGTGCTCCTAACCAACTGTGTAATTTTGTTCATTTTTTTGTTTGAAACTTATTTTATTTTTTTTACTTATTTTGTACATAATGTTGCTGCTACCGTCTCTTATCACTGAAAATAACTTCTGGACATCAGAACAGCGATTTCTCACCACAAACTGGTAGAAGCTTTTTCGACGTGAAGGATATATTGCTTACCCGGGAACAGGCCCAAATCCCCGTCATTTGCGTGAAGAGAATATGGAGAAAGGAGGTCGGGGGCTGCCTTCTGAGAATTCGTAGGTGTGCGTGTACACCCCCACTGCCATCCGTTCTCTTGGAAAACATGAAAATCGATGACCTACGAGCAAGATTAAACTACCAACGGGACATTAAAAACTGTAATATCTTGTGTTTCACCAAGTCGTGGCTGAACGACGATATGAACAACATACAGATGGTGGGTTTTATACTGTATCGACAGTATAGAAAAGAAGCCTCTGGTAAGACAAGGGAGTGGCGGTCTATGTATATTCGTAAACATCAGCTGGTGCACCATATCTAAGGAAGTCTCGAGGTTTTGCTCGCCTGAGGTATAGTATGATGATAAGCTGTAGACCACACTATCTACTTAGAGATTTTTCATCTGTATTTTTCGTAGCTGTCTACATACCACCACAGACCGATGCTGACACTAAGACCACACTCAAAGGGCTGTATACCGCCATAAGCAAAAAGGAAAAAGCTCATCCAGAGGCAGCGCTCCTAGTGGCCGGGGACTTTAATGCAGGGAAACTTAAATCCGTTTTACCAAATTTCCACCAGCATGTTAAATGTGCAACCAGAGGGAAAAAAACTCTAGACCACCTTTACTTCACTTACAGAGACGCGTACAAAGCTCTCCCTCGCCCTCAATTTGGCAAATCTGACCATATTTCTATCCTCCTGATTCCTGCTTACACGCAAAAATGAAAGCAGGAAGAACCAGTGACTCAGTCAATTAAAAAGTGGTCAGATGAAGCAGATGCTAAGCTACAGGACTGTTTTGCTAGCACAGACTGGAAAATGTTCTGGGATTCTTCCAATGGCATTGAGGAGTAGACCACATCATTCACTGACTTCGTCAATAAGTGCATAGACAAAATCATCCCCACAATGACTGTACGTACATACCCAAACCAGAGGCCATGGATTACAGACAACATCTGTACTGAGCTAAAGGGTAGAGCTGCCACTTTCAAGGAATGGGACTCTAACCCGGAAGCTTATGAGAAAGATCGCTATGCCCTCCAACGAACCATCAAATAGGCGAAGCTTCAATACAGGACTAAGATCGAATCGTACTGCAACGGCTCCGACGCTCGTCGGATGTGGCAGGGCTTGCAAACTATTACAGACTACAAAGGGAAGCACAGCTGTGAGCTGCCCAGTGACACAAGCCTACCAGACAAGCTAAATTCACAAGGCCGTGGGGCCAGACGGATTACCAGGTCATGTACTCTGAGCATGCACTGACCAACTGGCAAGTGTCTTCACTGACATTTTCAAACTGTCCCTGGCTGAGTCTGTAATACCAACATTTTTCAAGCAGACCACCATATTCCCTGTGCCCAAGGACTCTAAGGTAAGCTGCCTTATTGACCACTGACCCGTAGTACTCACGTCTGTAGCCATGAAGTGCTTTGAAAGGCTTGTCATGGCTCAAATCACACACCATTATCCCGGAAACACTAGACCCACTCCAATTTGCAGGCGGGAGACTCCGGCAGCTCCGGAGTGAAGGGCGACTCTGGCAGCTCCGGAGTGAAGGGCGACTCTGGCAGCTCCTGACCGACGGGCGGCTCTGGCAGCTCCTGACCGACGGGCGGCTCTGGCAGCTCCTGACACTGACGGGCGGCTCTGGCAGCTCCGGACAGGAGGGAGAACCTGGAGGGAGGAGACGGAGAGACAGCCTGGTCCTTGGAGGAGGCACAGGATAGCATTGGAGGCGCACTGGAGGTCTCGAACTAAGGGCCTGCACAACCCGTCCTGGCTGGATGGTGATTTTAGCCTGGCACGTGCGGGGCGCAGGCACAGGACACACTGGGCTGTGCAGACACATGGGAGACACAGTGCGCAGAGCCGACGCAGGATATCCTGGTCCGAGGACACGCATTGGCTTTCTGGAGAGCAGGGCTGGCACCATCCGCCCTGGCTGGATCCTCACCCTAGCCCGGCAGATGCGGGGAGCTGGGATGTAGCCCCCCGGGCTAAGAATGCGTACTGGAGACACCGTGCGCTCCACCACATAACACGGTGCCTGACCAGTACGACGCCTGCCACGGTAAACACGGGGAGTTGGCTCAGGTCTCCAACCTGACTCTGCCACACTCCCCGTGTGCCTACCCCCCAATTTATTTTCTTCGGTGCTGCCTCTCGGGCTTCCTTTCCAGCCGTGTTTGTGTCGCCAACTCTATTCTCCGGTATCATTCCCCGTACTGTTCTAAAGAATCCCACCGTACCAGTGGAGGCTGGTGAGGAGCTATCGGAGGACGGGCTCATTGTGATGGTTGGAATGGAATAAAAGGTTTGTGGTACAAATGTAAAAAAACAAACATTTCAAACATCCTTCCTCCCAATGAAGTTTCTATGTGAGAATTGCCCAAACAATCCGAGATACAAAAAATATTGTCCATTTTGCCATGAAACACCTCTGGACTGTGATCGATAGTGACCTTCTTTGTGTATATCTTCTTTCGTCTCTATTGTCCTGGCTAGAACAAGGAATATTCAGTGAATGGGTAAGTGAGGCCATTGTAAGTCAATAGGGAAAAATTGACAGTACCTTGGATAACAGTAGTTTTAGGTCATTTTTGCCTAATATACGATCTGGTTAGCTACATTATTATGATTCACATATATCTAGCTGATAATTATGAAGTAAAACATTTGCTTTGTGTATATCTTGTTTAATCTCTATTGTTTCCATTGTTCTGGCTGGAAGAAGGTTCAGCGAATGGATGAGATGAAAGCTTTTCAAATGTAATGTTTTACGCGTTCTCCACACTCTCGTCCTCACAAGAACGTACTCAAGAGAACGTCCTTGGAGAATGCACTTGGAGCATGAGGGTGGAGCATGATAGTATGCATACTGAGAAACACCCTGTGGGTAGGGAATGCAGGAGGTACACATGAACACACAATATCACACACACACACACTAATAACACAAACAAAATTAAGGTAAGGAGAGACTTTAAACTACTGTTTCTCAAATTCGGTCCCGGGGACCCCAAAGGCTGCACGTTTTGGTTTTTGCCCTATTATAATAATAAATAAGCATTGATTATTTGAATCAGCTGTGTACTACTAGGTCAGAACCGAATTTGGGAAACCTTGAGCTAGTGTGTCATTTCATATCTGGGGGCTTTGACTCAAATGCATCATTAAGCTGTTAGCTGCACAGAAGAGCTTTGTGAGGAACCTGGCCCCACACTGCATACTGTGGTTCAGGGATCTTTACTCCCAACAGTCTCACAGCCCCACACTCTAATTTAGTCCGATGTGTTGAATGCCAGGAAAAGGTTACTTTCACAGTTTAAGGCACACCAGTGTCGCTGGGATAAAGCTTAGCCAGGCATGTTGGATCGAAGAGACAGATGTAGAAACGAGTATGGAGGAAATGTCATTACTGTGCAGTGTGCACAGCTGCACTCCCTTGCTAACAGGGGGAAAGTTTGGCACTCCATTTGTTTGTAAACTACTATTCCTTACTCAGCACTCTAAATGCACAGTTGAACAGGAGAAAGTTATATAATATCAAATGAAATCAAATTGTATTTGTCACATGAACCAAATACAACAGGTATAGAAAGAACTTAGTGAAATGCTTACTTACAAGCTCTAAACAACAATGCAGTTCACATAATAAAAAATACAACAACAAAAATAAAAATAAAATAAAAGTAACAAATACAGTAATTAACAACAGCGAGGCTATATACATGGTGTACTGGTACAGAGTCAATGTGCGGGGGCACCGGTTAGTCGAGGTACTTGAGGTAATATGTACATGTAGGTAGAGTTATTAAAGTGACTAAGCATAGATAATAACAGAGAGTAGCACCCGTGTGAAAGAGGCGGGCAATGCAAATAGTTGTTTAGAAGCCTCTTAGACCTAGACTTGGCGCTCCAGTACCGCTTGCTGTGAGGAGGCAGAGAGAACAGTCTATGCCTAAGGTGGCTGGAGTCATTGAAATCTCCGTCTCCTCCCTCCAGGTTCTCCCTCCTGTCCGGAGCTGCCAGAGCCGCCCGTCAGTGTCAGGAGCTGCCAGAGCCGCCCGTCGGTCAGGAGCTGCCAGAGCCGCCCGTCGGTCAGGAGCTGCCAGAGTCGCCCTTCACTCCGGAGCTGCCAGAGTCGCCCTTCACTCCGGAGCTGCCGGAGTCTCCCACCTGTCCAGCGCAACCGGAGTCGCCCTTCACTCCGGAGCTGCCGGAGTCGCCCTTCACTCTGGAGCTGCCAGAGTTGCCCTTCGCTGCCGGAGTCGCCCTTCACTCCGGTTTGGCCTGGTATGGTTCCCAATCAGAGGCAGCTGTCTATCGCTGTCTCTGATTTAGAACCATACTTAGGTAGCTCTAGCCCACATGGGTTTTGTGGGTAGTTGCACCTTGCAGAACTGTTCGTTTGTCATTTTGTTGTTTTTTTGTTCATGTATTCGTATTGATTAAAAGGTATTATGAATACTTACCACACTGCAAGTTGGTCAATAAAGGGCTAAGTGTCAATACAGGGCTAAGATTGAATCCTACTACACCAGCTCCGATGCTTGTAGGATGTGGCAGGGCTTGCAAACTATTACAGACTACAAAGGGAAGCACAGTCGCGAGCTGCCCAGTAACACAAGCCTTCCAGATGAGCTAAATCACTTCTATGCTCGCTTCGAGGCAAGCAACACTAAGGCATGCATGAGAGCATCAGCTGTTCCGGATGACTGTCTGATCACGCTCTCCGTAGCCGACGTGAGTAAGACCTTTAAACAGGTCGACATTCACAAGGCTGCGGGGCCAGATGGATTACCAGGATATGTGCTCCGGGCATGTGCTGACCAACTGGCAGATATCTTCACTGACATTTTCAACATGTCCCTGATTGAGTCTGCATTACCAACATGCTTCAAGCAGACCACCATAGTCCCTGTGCACAAAAACACAAAGGTAACCTGCCTAAATGATTACAGACCCGTGGCACTCACGTGGCACCCGTTCGCCCCGCCTGTCCTGAGCTGCCAGAGTCGCCCGTCTGTCCTGAGCTGCCAGAGTCGCCCGCCAGTCAGGAGCTGCCAGAGTCGCCCGCCAGTCAGGAGCTGCCAGAGTCGCCCGCCAGTCAGGAGCTGCCAGAGCCGCCGGTCAGTCAGGAGGTGCCAGAGCCATCTGTTACTCCGGTGCTGGGAATGTGATGAAAGAAATAGAAGCTGAAATAAATCACTATCTATATAATGCTTACTTACAAGCCCTTAACCAACAGTGCAGTTCAAGAAGAGTTAAGAAAATATTTACCAAATAAACTAAAGTAAAAAAATATAAAAAGTAAGACAATAATGTAACAATAACGAGTCTATATACAGGGGGGTACCAGTACTGAGTCAATGTGCGGTGGTACAGGTTAGTCATGGTAATTTGTACATGTAGGTCAGGGTGAAATGACTATGCATAGATAATAAACACTGAGTAGCAGCAGTGTAAAAAATAAATTGGGGGGTGTTAATGTAATTAATCCAGTGGCCATTTGATTAATTGTTCAGCAGTCTTATGGCTTGGGGGTAGAAGCTGTTAAGGAGCCTTTTGGTCCTAGACTTGGCGCTCCAGTTCCGCTTGCCGTAGAGAAAACCGTCTATGACTGAGATGACTGGAGTCTTTGACAGTTTTTTTGGCTTTCCTGACACAATCTACTATATAGGTATTGGATGGCAGGAAGCTTTGCCCCTGTGATGTACTGGGCCGTACGCACTACCATCTGTAGTGCCTTACAGTCAGATACCGAGCAGTTACCATACCAGGCGTTGAAACAACCAGTGAAACAACCAGATGCTCTCGATGGTGCAGCTGTACAACATTTTCAGTATCTGGGGACCCATGCCAAATCTTGAGGGGGAAAAGCCATCTTCACGACTTTATTGGTGTGTTTGGATAAAGATGGGGGATATGGGGAGGGAGTCTACCCCCAGTTGTCTGCTGATCAGATGCCCTGCCGCTGCTCCATCCCAGTCCATCCGCTGCTCTACATATTGCGTTGACGAGAGACTAGGCTGGGCTTGGCTCTCTGTGTCCTGCCATATGGCGCTCACATGGAGGTGAACCTGTTATGGAACACACGCTTCTGTTGTGAAACACATGTTTCTGACTTTTTAGATGAAACATCATGCCTCATCACAATTTTTTTTATAATGCCTATACATATTATAATGCCATTAGGGGTTAGGGTTTTTACAAAGTGGTTCATCTAATTTTTCGGGCTCTTAATAGGATTTTGGATACCAATCAATAAAGTAGACATTGTATTTAAAGCACGCTTAGGAAAAGGGCAAAAGGGAAGGGAAATCAATGGGGTCTGGGCAATGCAAACTCATATTGGACAATTAATGAATAATCGAAGAGCAATCTAGAGTAACCTATTGTTAAAAGCAGCCGCTTAATGAGTCTGTATGTTTTACTTAATAATGAGAACGGAGTTTGTGCGGTGCAAAGATGCAAAAGAGATTCCAAATACCTGTTTAGGAATACAATGCAATCTTTAAACAACAGATGTGTGTATGTATAATTATTTACGTATACATGTGTCTAAAACAATAGGTTTTACTGTCCAAACTTTTGACTGGTACTGTGTGTATATTTATCTTTCTTTTTATTTTCAAGGCTTGCCTATGTTGGAATTTGGTTATAATTATGATATAATGCTGTAGTTGAAACTGCAACCTAAAAGAAATGTTTACATTGATTACGTTTTTCAAATCCAATGTATTTTCCGCGTAGATTTAATGTCGTAATAGGTTGAAAAATTATGTTGAATCAAATGTTGATTCAAACAGTTTGAGTCCAGTGGGGCAGACTGGTCTCATGGACTAGACGTAACATAAATCCGGGACACTGACATTTGTAAAATATCTTATATTTGCTACATAAGACAGAAGGTTACTTAAGGCAAAAACAAAAGTGGTAGGGGTAGGTGGGTGGATGGATGGGTGGATGGATGGATGGATGGATGGGCGTATAATGGTAACATCACGCAAATCCAAAGATTGTGTGTTCAAATCTCATCTAGGACAACTTTAGCATTTAGGTAATTAGCAACTTTTCAGCTACATACTACTTTATAGCTACTTTTCAACTACTTAGCATGTTAGCTAATCCTTCCCCTAACCATAACCCTTTAACCTAACTCCTAATCTTAACCTAACCTTAATCCTTTATCCCTACAACCTAGCCTAGCTAAAGTTAGCCTCCTAGCTGATATTAGCGTTAGCAAGCTAGCCACATAGATAACATTAGCCACAAAAAAATTGAATTTGTAACATATCATATGTATTGCAAATTCTGAACTTATTGTGCGAATTGCAATTTGTAACATATTGTACAAATTGCCATTCGTAACATATCATACGAATTTAAATACTTAACATATCACATGAAATGGATGATGAGCATCCACAAATGAATACATACGATACAAAACATAACACATCATACTAAATGGACTGTCTCGGATTTACGTACAGAATAATAGGAAATGATCCGAGACCAGGTTGAGTGGGGAGAAGAGCATTTCGGTGCTCTCGTTTGTGCCCAGTGAGGAGAAAAGCATTTATATGCTCTCTTTTCAAGGTTTAGCATATCTTGAAGGTTTGTAAGAGTAAATTGCTACCTTTTTTCTTGGGGCCATCTCTGGAAAGGGGAGAGTTGTTCCGCTGGGATGTGAATATTCTCTAGAGAAATACACAATTTGTCCTTATTTGTGGAAATGAGTCATAGCTTGTCCCTTTTTAAAGGGAAGTTTTAAAGGAGACAAAACAGCCATGTCAGTTGTTTCACGGTTTCTGTATTTTATCTGATCCTACTGCCTCCATTTCCAAATTTGAACTGAGCAGCTCTTGTTGTTGTTATTTTTAAGCTGTTGAATATGATTACCATCTTTGTTTTTGAGAGTCTTTCATTCTTGACATTTGGAGTGTGTTTGGCTGAAGCTAGAATTATACTCCCTCATGTATAACCTTTTACCCCAGTCACAGCCTGCTCTGAAGTTGTCTTTTTGGATATTTTCTCTGTTGGTATGCTGCTGATTCTTCAAAAGCACTTGTCCTCACTGTTTGCTAGCTAAACCCAGAGTGGGCACAATGGATATAATAAGATCATACATGAGAGATGGCATGCAAAACACCCCGGCGTCCATTTTGTCTATGTATGGCAACATCACAAAGCAGTATTAAAGGACGACATGCATAGGAACATCTGTTGTGTTTTAGCCTGTCTTAGCTGAGACACACACACACACACATGCAAAAAGACACTGTGTCTGAACATTTGGCTGAGTGGAGGTGCTACAAGTAGGATGCTAATATTGAAGAATCATTTGTTCTTCAATAAAGGGCTCAGGACTACCTAGGGGAGTACTGTTCCTATTAGGACTACCAGTGGTTTGAGCCTCTCACCACCGTGTACTCATCGAATTCCTCTCTTTCTCCTCCATCTTGCTGTTGAGATGTCAGTGTATCCTTGCAAATACTCTACAGGTATGATGCCTTCATTTATATAGAATGCATGCCACTAGAACCCTGTAGACGTGTGATGCTGGGGCTACTTATGTCACCCTCAAATTAATATGGATGCAGGCAGCAAAGCCATTATCAGAGGGGAGTTGAGGAAGATGGGGCTTGGCATGCCTAACTACTCCAACAGGACAGACAGGCCCTCGGACTGACAGTCAGTCACATTCCCCAGACAGACGGTTGTACAGAGACACTGGGATTTTCTCATCTCCTGCACACCCAGTGGCAATCTCTGTTTCAGCCAGAAAAATTCAGACCAGTTTCCTCTAATCACAACCCATCTCAATGGGAGTTTTGCCAGAGTCGAACACAGCACCAGCAGACCTGTTCTATTGATCCAGAGGCTCCCTCTGACTCTCTCTCTGAGTTTGTATAGAGTAGCATTCATGTATGTGCATAGACCTTTTGGGGGGCATGTGCTCAAACCTAAAAAGGCCACCCCAAAAAACTTTTGCCTCAACTGCGGTCACAGACTTGTTGAGCAAATATTACAAGAAGAGGGGAAAGCAGCATAATCTGATGATTAAACTATTTTGCTGAACTATTTTTAATAAACCACAAGCTAGTGTTGAATGGTGGGAACCCAGTTAGCGAGATTTACCGGGATTTACCACTCAAAATCACTCCCTTTTCCAGGGATAAATAACTGTGAGAAACCATTAAATTAGAATAAATTATTTATATGAACAGCATGGCATGAAATGGAACTGTTAAATGATATGCCATGTATAAATCTTGCTTTTCCATGGCCTCTGCATGATGAATCATCAATGCTCAGGGTGGGGACAGCCAGCCCATGTCAGTATGGAGCACAGTTCCCAATGCATGTAGACCTATCATCTCATCATGTTGACTTTTTTTTCTTGTGACAGGTAGGCATACATTTGCTGCAGCATAGCCTATGCTACAGTAATATAAACACCGAATGCCCGTCTAATTTATCCATCTCCATCTGCCTTTCAGGGGTCACCTTGTTTTTTAATGGTAAAGATTTCATTTTTATTTTATTGCAGCTGCAGGATTTTAATGCAGCCTATAACGTGAGTATTGCTGCTTTAAATCAGTGTTGTTTTTAAATCAGTGCAGCAGGAGCACTCTCTCAGTCTTTCTCTCTCACCATCAACTCCATTCAAATTGCATCCAAAATAGATAATCCTGTTCTAGATTGATATACCGCCCTATATATAGATTGATATCCTACCTCTTTCAGATAATACATTCAATGGAGTATTAGCCTTATATTTAGCTAATTAATTATGGGTTATGCATAATAAGCTTCTAACTTGTAGCCGCTGTCTCTTGCGCAATATGCACACACCTGTGCTCTGTTGGCCTCTCCTTAAAAACACTCTTTAGCTCTTGGACTAGAATAGCTTGCTGGACATGATTTATTTTCAGAATTTCTTGTACCAATAGACTATTTGAAGAGGGATGCAAACTCCTTTTTTGCTGAATGTTAAATAACAGCAGCCAATAGAACTCACAGGTAGTTTGAAAGAAGAGCGAACGTGCGATTCAGGTAGGCTATAGCAGTTATTTATTCAGACCCATAAACATTCAATCTTCTTGAAGAGAAATGAATGCCTTCTGCATCTAATTCTAGTCCTATATTATTCAAGGATGTCATTAGAATGATGAAGATCATGACAACAAAAAGTATTTCTGTTGAAAGAAAGGAAGGAATGAGGCAACAATAGAGAAAGAAGTCAGCTAATAACATTAGGGGAAATATTATGAAAGGTGTGTAGATACGTCAGATTACTAATTATACAAATAGGCCAAATGATATTTAAAAATGTATATCAAATTCGCTAGCCTAACTTCGTAGGCCACATGAGATGGTTGCCTTACTTCGAGTCCTTAGGAAACAGTGCAGTATTTTATATTTTTTTATGTATTATTTCTTACATTGTTACCCCAGGGAATCTTAAGTCTATGTAATACAGCCGGGAAGAACTATTGGATATAAGAGCGTCGGCAATTTACCAACATTACGGCCAGGAATACGACTTTCCCGAAGCGAATCCTCTGTTTGGACCACCACCCAGGACAATGGATCTAATCTCAAAAGCCGACCCAAGACAACGGTGCCGCAGAAGAGGCAGACGGAGCGGCCTCCTGGTCAGGCTCCGTAGATGTGCACATCGCCCACTGCTCCCGAGTATACTACTCGCCAATGTCAAGTCTCTAGACAACAAGGTAGACGAAATTCAAGAAAGGTTTGCCTTCCAGAGAGACATCAGAAATTGTAACATTCTCAGGATCACAGAAGCATGGCTATCTCAGGATATCTTGTCAGAATCGGTTTAGCCACCGGGCTTCTCCATGCATCGCACCAACAGAGATAAACACCTCTCTGGGAAGAGGAAGGGTGGGGTTGTATGCTTCATGATTAACGACTCAGGGTGTAATCCTAACAACATACAGGAACTCAAGTCCTTCTGCTCACCTGACCTTGAATTCCTCACAATCAAATGCCGGCCATATTACCTTCCAAGAGAATTATCGTCAATTATCGTCCCAGCTATGTACATTTTCCATCAAGCAGACACCGAGATGGCCCTAAAGGAACTTCACTGGACTCCATATAAACTGGAAACCATATCCCGAGGCTGAATTTATTGTAGCTGGGGATTTTAACAAGGCAAATTAGAGAACAAGGCTACCTAAATTCTATCAGCACACTGATTGCACTACGTGCGGGGGTAATACACTCGAGCACTGCTACTCTAACATCCGCAATGCATACAAAGCCCTCCCCGCCCTCCCTTCAGCAAGTCAGAACACGAAGCCATCTTGCCACCATTGTTCCTGTACCCAAGAAGGCAAAGATAATTAAATGACTACTGCCCTGTAGCCCTCACTTCCGTCATCATGAAGTGCCCTGGGACCACCCATACGTAGAATGTATGCACACATGACTGTAAGTCGCTTTGGATAAAAGCGTCTGCTAAATGGCATATATTATTATTATTATTATTACTAGTCAAGGATCATATCACCTCCACCCTACCTGACACCCTAGACCCACTCCAATTTGCTTACCTCCACAATAGGTCCACAGACGACGCAATCACACTGCACACTGCCCTAACCCATCTGGACAAGAGGAATACCTATGTAAGAATGCTGTTCATCGATTACAGCTCAGCATTTAACACCATAGTACCCTCCAAACTCATCATTAAGCTCGAGACCCTGGGTCTCAACCCCGCCCTGCGCAACTGGGTCATGGACTTTCTGACAGGCCGCACCCAGGTAGTGAGGGTAGGAAACAACATCTCCACCCCGCTGATCCTCAACACTGGGGCCCCACAAGGGTGCGTTTTCAGCCCTCTCCTGTACTCCCTGTTCACCCATGACTGTGTGGCCATGCACGCCTCCAACTCAATCATCAAGTTTGCAGACGAGACTACAGTGGTAAGCTTGATTACCAACAATGACGAGATGGCCTGCAGGGAGGAGGTGAGGGACCTCAGAGTGTGGTATCAGGAAAATAACCTCTCACTCAACATCAACAAAATGAAGGAGATGAATGAGGACTTCAGGAAACAGCACCCCCCTATCCACATCGACCGGACAATAGTGGAGAAGGTGAAAAGTTTTAAATTCCTCGGCGTACACATCATGGACAAACTGAAATGGTCCACCTACACAGACAGGGTGGTGAAGAAGGCGCAACAGCGCCTCTTCAACCTCAGGAGGCTGAAGAAATTTGGCCTGTCACTGAAAACACTCACAAACTTTTACAGATGCACAATCGAGAGCATCCTGTCGGGCTGTATCACCGCCTGGTACTGGCAACTGCTCTGCCCACAACATTAAGGCTCTCCCGAGGGTAGTGAGGTCTGCACAACGCATCACCGGGGGCAAACTACCTGCCCTCCAGGACAACTACTCCATCCGATGTCACAGGAAGGCCAAAAAGATCATCAAGGACAACAACCACCACTGCCTCTGCCTGTTCACACCGTTATCATCCAGAAGGCGAGGTCAGTACAGGTGCATCAAAGCTGGGACTGAGAGACTGAAAAACATCTTCTATCCCATCACTAACATTTAGTGGCTGCTGCCAACATGCTGACTCAAGTCTCAAGCTACTTTTATAATTAAACATTGGATGTAATACATTTATTACTAGTCACTTTAAACAATGCCACTTTATATAATATGTTTATGTAACCTACATTACTCATCTCATGTGTATATACTGTACACTATACCATCTACTGCGTCTTGCCTATGCCGCACGGCCATTGCTCATCCATATATTTATATGTACATATTATTTTTCATTCCTTTCCACTTGTGTGTATAAGGTAGTTATTGTGAAATTGTTAGATTATTTGTTAGATATTACTGCATGGTCGGAACTAGAAGCACAAGCATTTCGCTACACTCGCATTAACATCTGCTAACCATGTGTATTTGAGCAATAACATTTGATTTGATTTACTGTAAATCATTGGATACAACTCTATAACTCTGCCTCTGCTCTAGCCATTTTGTTTTCCTCCCTGTTTTGCTCTCTGTCTGTCTCAGCATCTTCTGTCTGCCTGTCTGCTTAGGCCATATCATTATAAAATCCAAACTAACGACTTGGGCTATATTACAAATAAGTGCCTGTCATACCATGTATTCAGAAAGTATTCAGACCCATTCCCCTTTTCCACATTTTGTTACGTTACAGTCTTATTCTAAAAATAAATTTAAAAAATCCTCATCAATCTACAGGGACTGGGTAACAGGTCAGGATCGAGGGAAATATGAATGGAGCAAAGTACAGAGAGAATCTTGATTAAAACATGCTCCAGAGCCCGCAGAACCTCAGACTGGGGTGAGGTTCACCTTCCAACAGGACAACGACCCTAAGCACACAGCCAAGACAAGACAATGCAGGAGTGGCTTCGGGAAAAGTCTCTGAATATCCTTGAGTGCCTCGGCCAGAGCCCGGACTTGAACCCGATCGAACATCTCTAGAAAGACTTGAAAAAATACTTATGTCATGCAATAAAATGCAAATTAATTACTTAAAAATCGTGATTTTCTGGATTTTTGTTTAAGATTCTGTCTCTCACAGTTGAAGTGTACCTATGATAAAAATGACAGACCTCTACATGCTTTGTAAGTAGGAAAACCTGCAAAATCGGCAGTGTATCAAATACTTCTCCCCACTGTATGTTATATGAGCTTATGGTGGAGAGTGGCTCGCTCATCACTGCAGCAGGCCCCAGCCAGAGCACAGGAACAGTGGCAGGGCAGACACTTTCAGTACAGGAATCGTGAGGATAATGCGCTTTACTGTTAAACCAAATAATGGTTTTAGCTGCCCACAAAATAGGAAGTTTTGAGTGACAAAGTAAATTGTTCTCTTTCTACATTTATATTCACCACAGGAGGTTGGTGGCACCTTATTTGGAGAGGACGGGCACGTGGTAAAGGCTGAATGTGGAATAGATAGTTGAATTGATGTCTGTGCCCAGTGGGTTGTAATGTCTGCGTGACAATGTCACAGTGGCACAGCTTACTTTGTACTATTTCTCAATCGTTTAACGAGTCTTTGCTTCGGTTAATGTGAATGTGTGCTTTTGTTGGCACGACAACACAACAGCCTGTGCTCGACTCTAAAGTATTAAAATGAGCATACAGTAGTTGGTGCTTGTTTTCCTTGCCAAGGACATCCTCATACAGATATCTAATGCTACCAGGTGCTCCCACAATGCTTCAATATCCGCCATAGAGTTCAATAACCTAGAGAAGTTGTAATACCAAACCCCTTAGCTCTAACCCTTAGCTCTGCATTGATTATCATTTAACGTATCTTGAGTCCAGTCTATACATAATGAATAATTTGATGATCTCCCCTCTGAATAATGCCTGCAATCCTTTAGCAACTTTTAAAACGTATAACCTCCCATTAACTCGAGTCACTATGGAGATTCTAATAAAGCAATAAGTTATCCTCTTGGAAGAGTATCAGAAACAGCCATTGTAAACCCTCTATAAAACAAGCATAGGCCTACTAAATCAACTGTACTGTCTTCATGGGCATATCAAAGCTTATGAGCATTACTGCAGAATCGTTTTCTCTGCTGTATTCGTGTCACCCATTACATGGAGTTTAAAAATCCCAATTTAATTTGCAGGGTTCACTACTTATTGCTCTTGCCCAAAGGAAAAGAACAAAGACATCAAGGGAATGCGGCTGGAGTGGAAATAAAAAATGACGATTTCTTTCTCCTTTTCTCTTGTGAAAAGGTTCACCACTTTTTATGTGGCTGGCACTGTCCTTATAATGGAATCCTTATTTCACTTGAACCCACTACATTAACTTGAACTCTCAAGTCCCTGGTTCATGAAATTAGTGATAGCTGTATAAAACAACAGCTGATCCTGCTCTCCTCCCTTGCTTCGCCGCTTTAACGCCTCGGATTATTCCCTTCTCTTTGTGGATGAATATTCATGAGCTTGTTGCCAACAAAAGAACATTAGTTATGGTTTCTGGGAAATAATGTTGCACTAAACTGCTCAAAGCACTCCCAGCCACAGTAACCCTCGCTTCAAAGCCTGGGACTTTTGGAGAGGGTGATCTACAGTATCAGGCTGATTACTCCATTCAAAGCTTCCTTTTCCAGCTTATAGTCCATTCCTATCAGTGGGTAAGTCTAAATACCAGTGCCCCAGTAACCTTAACCAAAACTGAACAATCCCCTTATGGTACGGTCAGGATAGATGCAAGGGGTCTTGTTGCTCTTGGTTCTCACTCCTGACCTCCAGCCCTCCTGCTAGTTTTGTGTTTGTTTTCACTGTGGGGGATTCAGAGGTGGAGTTGCTGAATAGAATTACAGCCGTCAGCAGAACAGATCAACCACTTGACTCGAGCACCCCCGTCCGTCCCCCCATTCCATCCCCTGCTCCCCTTCCTGCATCTACCTTCCTGCCACCAGTTGGCAGGCAGGCAGGCCCCTGCTAACAGGTCTGGCAGGGAACACCCACCCCACAGTATGCCCACCGCCCAGACATGTTATTGTACACTCCTGGTCTAACCCTGGTATGTATCATGGCTTTCTGTCACTCTCTGCAGTAGGCATGTCTATTTCCTGGTCAGACATTCAGATCTGGGGGTCTATGCAGACACACTGAACTTTACATTAAGCTGCAGCTCAACACCTACAAAACCACAGGGAATTGTGACACCTAGTACATCTGTTAAAATGTGGCTACCCAGGGACACACAGTCCTGCTAGTTTCAAGCATACATATTCATGATAACTACTCAAACGAGGTACAATTTGAATCCAGCCTTTGGTCCATACTCATGAACAAATTTGTATTACACAGTGCTTTGTGATGAAAACGATTGAATGAACTATCAGACACGCTCAGAGGATCAAAGTGGATGTCGTTGTTGTTGTCATTCTATAGGCACCTTGCAGTATACAGCATATCACCTACAATGTAAAGGTCAAGTGTTGTGATGGTCACTTTACAGAGTAAAATACAGGTCTGTAACTAAAGTAGACAAAAGTGTTGTCTTTAATGGCAGAACATCTAATCTTTGTGCTCCTCTATACTTCACCTACACAAAGTATCTACTACTCTGGAATGCTACTCAGCTTCACATTGCACACTTTTTTGCAACATGTTTTGACACTCAAGGTATTTGTACAATGTCCTTTAAGTGTATTTCCTGAATGGTGTATAGTCTGATCAGCATTTTTGTAATTGCGTGTGGGTGCATGTTTGTGAGTATGTACTTGAAAATCTGCACATCTCCTGTGTTATTCTCTATGTTGCCTAGCTTATGTGTCACATTAGCGGGGGGCTGCTACTTCCATTATTTCTTGAATCTGTCTGTGAGTAGTGCCATGGCTGAGGGGGAGAGAGCCCGGCTCTGTTCTGGCTGATGACTCATGTGACTCATGTGTGACTCACCCTTTTCTCCCCCATAACCCGAGGATCCTGCCTTAGATGGCTGGGACTGGAGACCGTGCTGTGTTTTATATTCCTCCACTTTTGGCCGCCTCCTCATGCTGCAAAGTGGTTTGAAATATTTAGATGTTGGATCAGAGATGCTGGTGATGCTGTTTGGAGAGGCTGAGGCTCTCTGTCAGGTATTATTTGAGTGCCTCTTCTGCGTATGTGTCTGACAGCAGTACAAAAAGAACTGACAGCGGCGTGTCCCCGGAAGGGTTTGGTGTTTTCTTGGAATTAATGGCCCTATGTATTGTAGTGCGATATAAGATAAAATACTTTAGCGTCTGCCTCAGATCATTACAGCCGGGAAGGGAGATCCATGTGGATGTTTAAAGTGGTTTGCTGACGAGCATATCCTCAACCATGTTCATGAGACTAAGTCATGTAAACATCCTATGCTAAGAAACTGCTCTAACATACTGTAATATCAAAATCAATAATAGTGTGATATTAGTTGTTTTCTCTCTGACACTCTTCACCGGAGACCTTGGATCCCCTCTTCAAATTCCAAGAGACTATTGCTAAGGTAAGAGACCATCTCTGAACTCACAGCATGACTCTCTTGAGGCACCATTAGCCTTACAAGGGCTCTGTAGAAAAAAAAGAACAATTCATTAATTCATGGAGTGGAGTAAGGAGAGAAGCTTAATTGGGACTGGCAGGTAGTATGGACGTGGAATATGGTTTTAGAAGCCTTTTCATGTGTTGTCAGACTATTCTGTCTTTTTTAGATCTCTAACAAGCTGACTACACCACTCACGTAGCGTAGCTTTGCAAAATACATTTTGAAATCTATGTTATTCAATTATTGCACCCACACTGCTCGCCAACGAGCGTCTGCCTTGCCAAGGGCTAAAATAGAAGTCAGTTCTATTTCTGATGCAGATCGCGCTGCAAATCCTGCCCCCTCCATCTCCTCATTGGTTTATAGAAGCAGGTACCCACATGCCATCTCCTCATTGATTATACCCACATGGGTGACTGAAAGACTAACGAGGTCAGTGGCGGTAATGCAACTAATTTATGAAAGTAACAACTCGTTTATATCCCAGGACAAATTAGCTAGCAACAGCAAGCTAGCTAAAAAGGACAAATTAGCTCACAAGTGCAAGCTAGCTAGCTAAATTGCCATAAATGTTTAATGCTTTTCGACCTGTCCCGAAATGAATATAGTTGATTCAGAGTTTGTTTTGATATTTTAACCTGTGTGTCGAGATCGCGTTTGGCGTGGGGGAACAAAATAAATGTATGCACGATGGCGCACGTGCGCAGCCGGTTTGGGTTCTGTGTTAGACAAACCTAGAGGCGGAAGCTAGTTAGGAACTAACATTGATATACAGTGTGCATCCTGCTTACTGTTCAGCTCTCCATTTAAATGCAAAGAAGTAATTAGGCTTAAGCCTGAATTGCTCTCCCGTCACGCTCACAGACCCTCATTCATCATCCCAAAGTGTCAAACTAATGTACTGTTAGTATACTTCAGTATAAATGCATTATACAAACATTTCACTCCCATCTTTTTATTTTGAACAAATGTTGTATTTGTTAGAACAAGAGAAAAACGTTAAGATACTGCAGGGGAAAGTTGTCTAAAGGAGTTTGACTCAGTATCCAAAACACATAAATCTGTGCTGTCAATATTATGCTCCCATACCCCTTCCATCTTC
This sequence comes from Oncorhynchus keta, assembly GCF_023373465.1. Lineage (NCBI taxonomy): Eukaryota > Metazoa > Chordata > Actinopteri > Salmoniformes > Salmonidae > Oncorhynchus > Oncorhynchus keta. The sequence goes on along the minus strand of NC_068446.1, from coordinate 22,576,610 downwards.
CTTTTAAATCAATTCAAATGGCTTTATTGGCATGGGAAACATATGTTTACGTTACCAAAGTAAGTGAAATAGATAATAAACCTTTCTTTCTCACTCTCTCATTCTTAGTAGAATAAAAAAAACACACACACACACTACCATCTTTAACTTATGTGCCAACTGACAGACATCCTGTGGACAGACTGACTTGCAGAACTCTGTGTGACCCAATCCCCCAAGTTATCACCTCAGGCCAATCTCCATATGAAAGACTGTATATCACTGTCTATATGTCTCTGAGTGTGTGTGTGTCTTTGTTTGTGTCTCTCTCTGTGTGTGTGTGTGTGTGTGTTTGTTTGTTTGTTGTCTGAAGGTGGCCGAAGGATGAGTGACCCAATGTAGTGGAGTGTTGCTTTATTAGAATCCAGCAGTCAGTAGTTCTTGTCTTGGCCAGACACTGATGACTCGGCTAAAGGCTGGCTCCTGGCGGCTCATTTTTCTCCCTTTTGTCTTCAGGAGGACAGGTTGAAAGCAGAGGCTTTTATAAATATTTTTGTCTCCAGCAAGGAAGGCCACAAATATGATGGCAGAAAGAAATACGGGTGTTGTTAAGAGCACCTCATCACAGCCTTGGAGATAATGTAATGTGCCAGACACTACTTACAGTATGTGGAGGGTTAAGAGCTGAGGAAAAGAAAACAGCAATGACATAAAACATTCAGCAATGGTAGTACAATGGCAAGTGATAAAGGGGAGAGTGCAAATTAAAAGAGCCATGTTATTCTCAAGTTTAAATATTCACATGGTGAAGGATGAGCATTCTATAACTCCAGTGTAAATTGGTCGTTGGGACAATTTGAGTGCACTGGGGTTTGAGTGCAAGAGCCATCGGCTGTGATTAAGAATTCAGAGGACAGGGTTGAGATGTCAAAATATAATATTATTCAGCTGTACGGCATAAGATTGAGAAACTTTACTGAATAACAAGGAGAAAAGATCTCTGGCTGGTGACCGTAACACACACACACACAAAGAGACAGACAGTAGTGTCAGAAAGTCTTTGAAGAGGCAAGATTTTTCTTACTTCTCCTGATCTCGGGGGATTACACAGTGTGTGATACACAGCTGCCGGATCCACACAGCCGCAGATAAGAAAGCAAAACTTCTCTATGAAAACTGCTAGTCCACATCCTTAACCACAATGCAAAAATGTACATTTCCTGCCTTAAGGAATACCCTGCTATGTACATGTATCTACATAGATTCGACTTCAGTAGAACAGTAGCTAACTAATCTCCAGGTGAGACCAACACGGTATAATCTTACTGTAATCATGGTAGAAGATGTCCGTGCCTCCCTTCAGCAAATGCATAAAACTCATAAAACGGCATCTAGAATTTCACACATTTATGCTGGCTTTTGTTTTTCAAATTGCCACATCATTGGAAGTGTGCCTCACGAGAAGAATGGGATCAAACACCATCCAAATGTGTGTCACAATAATCCATATTTTTATGTGGCCACTGTTTCCCATCTGTGAAATGTACCAGTCAAAAGTTTGAACACACTAACTCATTCAAGGGTTTTTCTTTATTTTTTAAGGTTTTCTACATTGAATAATAATAGTGAAGACATCAAAACTAGGAAATAACACATGGAATCATATAGTAACCAAAATAGTGTTAAACAAATCAAAATATATTTTATATTTGAGATTCTTCAAAGTAGCCACATTATGGCAAGAACAGCTCAAATAAGCAGAGAGAAACAACAGACTATCCTTACTTTAAGACATGAAGGTCAGTCAATCAAAAATATTTCAGTCACAAAAACCATCAAGCGCTATGATGAAACTGGCTCTCACGAGGACCACCAAAGCAAAGGAAGACCAGAGTTAACTCTGCTGCAGAGGATATGTTCATTGCAGCCCAAATAAATGCTTCACAGAGTTCAAGTAACAGAGACATCTCAACATCAACTGTTCAGAGCAGACTGTATGAATCAGGCCTTCATGGAATTGCTGCAATGAAACCACTACTAAAGGACACCAATAAGAAGGAGACTTGCTTGGACCAAGAAACACGAGCAATGGACATTAACTTCTTGGATATAGGGGGCGCTCTTTTAATTTATGGATTAAAAAACGTTCCGTTTTAAACAAGATATTTTGTCACGAAAATATGCTCAACTATGCATATAATTGACAGCTTTGGAAAGAAAACATTCTGACGTTTCCAAAACTGCAAAGATATTATCTTTGAGTGCCACAGAACTGATGCTACCGGCGAAACCAAGATGACATTTCAAACAGGAAATGGCCCAGATTTTGAAGGCGCTGTGTTCCAATGTCTCCTTATATGGCTGTGAATGCGCCAGGAATGAGCCTACACTTTCTGTCGTTTCCCCAAGGTGTCTGCAGCATTGTGACGTATTTGTAGGCATATCATTGGAAGATTGACCATAAGAGACTACATTTACCAGGTGCTCGCTTGGTGTCCTCCGTTGCAATTATTGCGTAATCTCCAGCTGCGTGTATTTTCCCATTTGCTTCAGAGGAGAAACTCAACTGCCACGAATGACTTATCATCGAATAGATATGTGAAAAACACCTTGAGGATTGATTCTAAACAACGTTTGCCATGTTTCTGTCGATATTATGGAGTTAATTTGGAAAAAAGTTTTCTGGGTTTTTTCTTAGCCAAACGTGATGAACAAAACGGAGCGATTTCTCCTACACAAATAATCTTTTTGGAAAAACTGAACATTTGTTATCTAACTGAGAGTCTCCTCATTGAAAACATCCAAAGTTCTTCAAAGGTAAATGATTTTATTTGAATGCTTTTCTTGTTTTTGTGAAAATGTTGCCTGCTGAATGTTAGGCTTAATGCTATGCTAGCTATCAATACTCTTACACAAATGCTTGTGTAGCTATGGTTGAAAAGCATATTTTTAAAATCTATTTCATGAATAGTTAACGTTGTGTTATGGTAATGAGCTTGAGGCTATGATTACGCTCCCGGATACGGGATTGCTCGACGCTAGAGGTTAAACCGGTGGAAATCTGTCCTTTGGTCTGATGAGTCTAAATTTGAGTTTTTTGTTTCCAACGGCCTTGTCTTTGTCAGACGCAGAATAGGTGAACGGAGGATCTCCTCATGTGTGGTTCCCACTGTGAAGCATGGAGGAGGAGGTGTGATTGTGTGGCGGTGCTTTGCTGGTGACACTGGTGGTGATTTATTTGGAATTCAAGGCACAGTTAACCAGCATAGCTACGACAGCATTCTGCAGCGATACGCCATCCCATCTTGTTTGTGCTTAGTGGGACTATAAATAGTTTTTCAACAGTTCAATGACCCAACACACCTCCAGGCTGTGTAAGGGCTATTTGACCAAGAAGGAGAGTGATGGAGTGCTGCATCAGATGACCTGGCCTCTACAATCACTCGACCTCAACCCAATTGAGATGGTTTAGAAAATAGTAAAAGAAAGAAAAAGTGTTGAATGAGTAGCTGTGTCCAAACTTTTGACTGTTAATTTATGTCAGTGTGTATTGTTTAGGAAAGTGTTCAGTCATGGGGACATAGCTGCCACTGACTTTCTTTTTGAAAATACAGAGCTTATTCAAATAATTAAGCCATCTTGCTTTTCCATAACAGAAAGATGTTTCAGTACAATTGACTTTGTATTATTCAAGATGTCTGATGAATGCATGGACAACAGTATAAAACAACTATTTATGATATGCCATTCAGCCAATGAAATAATTACTGTACATGAAATACACTGTGGCTTTGCTCCTGGGCAACAATGCTGAAACACATCAAATGCATGGCCTTTATAGGCTACTACAGTGCCTTTAGAAAGTATTCACACCTTTGACTCTTTCAAAAATGTCTTGAATTTAAAATAGTTTAAATTGAGATTATTTTTGGTCACTGGCCTACACACAATACCACATAATGTCAAAGTGGAATTACACTACAGCTGTTTATCATTGTCTCTGATTGGGGATTCTATTTAGGTTGCCATTTTCCATTTTGGTTTTGTGGGCTATTGTCTGTGTAGTTGCATGTCAGCACTCGTTCTATATAGTGTCACGGTCGTTTTGTTTAGTGTTTTTCCTTTTTCCTTTTTCCTTTAATTAAAGAAGAATGTATTCATATCACGTACCTCTATACGCTGAACGTGACAGAATAACCCACCAAACCAGGTTACAAATATTGATTTTAAATGGAAATAATAAATGTCCTTCAAACTTTGCTTTTGTCAAAGAATCCTCCATTTGCAGCAATTACAGACTTGCAGACCTTTGGCATTCTAGTTGTCAATGTGTTGAGGTAATCTGAAGAGATTTCACCCCATGCTTCCTGAAGCACCTCCCACAAGTTGGATTGGCTTGATGGGCACTTCTTATGTACCATACGGTCAAGCTGCTCCCACAACAGCTCAATAGGGTTGAGATCCGTTGACTGTGCTGGCCACTCCATTATAAACAGAATACCAGCTGACTGGTTCCCTAAATAGTTATTGCATAGTTTGGATGTCACGAATCCCGCCCGAAGATGGTGCCTCTTCCTGTTCGGGAGGCGCTCGGCGGTCGTCGTCGCCGGCCTACTAGCTGCCATCGATTCCCTTTCCTTTTGTTTCTGTTAGTTTGGTCTAATTGGTTTGTAGGCTATTTAAGGGCACTAGGCCCGCTGGCTATTGTGCGGGCTTGTTCTCTGTTTTATGGTGTTGGTTGATTAGTGTGATCTCTATTTTTCCGGACAGTTGTAGTCCTGTTTATTTGGACGGGTTGTTTCATGCGCCCTTGTGTTTTGGCATGCCTGTTTTTTCCTCTGTCATTGGAATAAAAGATCCACGTAGGGAACTACCTGCTCTCTGCACTTGACTCCTCCACCCACCATTCATAGAAGTCATAACATTGGAGCCATGCTTTCGGTCATTGTCCTGTTTTAGGAGATAATTGGCTCCAATTAAGCGCCGTCCACAGGGTATGGCATGACGTTGCAAAATGGAGTGATAGCCTTCCTTCTTCAAGAGCCCTTTTCCCTGTACAAATCTCCCACTTTTACCACCACCAAAGCACCCCCAGACCATCACATTGCCTTGCCTCCACCATGCTTGAAAGATGGCGTCATGCACTCCTCCAGCATCTTTTCATTTTTTCTGGGTCTCACGAATGTTCTTTGTGATCCTTAAACTGTCCGTAACACTTTTTTCCAATCTTCCTCTGTCCAGTGTCTGTGTTCTTTTGCCCATCTCATTCTTTTCTATTTTGTTTCAGTCTGAGATATGACTTTTTCTTTGCAACTCTGCCTAGAAGGTGCACCGGAGCCTCCCACTCCTCTTTCTATTCTGTTTAGAGCCAGTTTGCGCTGTTATGTGAAGGCAGTCGTACACAGCGCTGTAAAAGATCATCAGTTTCTTGGCAATTTCTCACATGGAAAAGCCTTCATTTCTCAGAACAAGAATTGACTGACGAGTTTCAAAAGAACATTCTTTGTTTCTAGTCATTTTGAGCCTGTAATCGAACCCACAAATGCTGATGATCCAGATACTCAACTAGTCTAAAGAAGGCCAGTTTTATTGCTTCTTTAATCAGACAACAATTTTCAGCTGTGCTAACATAATTGCAAAAGGGTTTTCTAATGATCAATTAGCCTTTTTTAATGATAAACTTGGATTAGCTAACACAACGTGCCATTGGAGCACAGGAGTGATGGTTGCTGATAATGGGCCTCTGTACGCCTATGTAGATATTCCATTAACAATCTGCCGTTTCCAGCTACAATAGTCATTTACAACATTAACAATGTCTACAATGTCTGATCAATTTGATGTTATTTTAATGGCCAAAAAAGGTGCTTTTAAAAAAAAAAATTTTTAGGAAATCTCAAAGAGACTCCAAATCTTTGAACGGTAGTGTGTGTTTTTAGAAATGAATAAAAAATGAATAGTTGAAATGTCTTTAGTCAGTAAGTATTTAACCCCTTTGTTATGGAAAGCCTAAATACGTTCAGGTGTAAAATGTGCTTAAGTCACATAATGCGTTGCAAGGACTCACTCTATGGGCAATAAAAAGGTTTAGCATGATTTTTGAATGACTACATCATCACTGTACCCCACACATATACTGTAATTATCTGTAAGGTGCCTCAGTCAAGCAGTGAATTTCAAACACATATTTAACCACAAAGACCGGGGAGGTTTTCCAATGCCTTGCAAAGAAAGACACCTACAGATTTGGGTCATTAATCTATACGATCCAAATCATTATGATCCATGCTTCTTTGAAATATAATAATTTATCAAGCTTTACAAGCAATACATGACTAAGTTACTATTGTGGGAAATGATAGTACCTCAATGGACCATAAAGGAAGTCCCACCACAAACTGTCACCCTCATGCACTTAAGGAAATCACAAATATTGTGGATATATTGGAACTAGTGGATAAATGGAGACTTTAATATCCTGACCTAGGAAGATATACATGCTGGAGGCTCAAAGCATGTGTCCATGTATGCTGATGATTAAACCACATAGTTATCCGCAACCACAGCAAATGAAATGAAGTCACTGAAACCTTTAACAAAAAGTTGCAGTCTGTTTTTGAATGGGTGGCCAGTAATAAACTAGTCCTGAAGATCTCTAAAACGAAGCGCATTGTATTTGGTACAAATCATTCCCTATGTTATAGACCTCAGCTGAATCTGGGAATGAATAGTGTGGCTGTTGAACAAGTTGAGGAGACTAAAATTACTTGGTGTTACCTTAGATTGTAAACTGTCATGGTCAAAACATAAGGATTCAATTATTGTAAAGACGGGGAGAGGTCTGTCCATAATAAAGATATCTGCTTTTTTGAAACCACACTCCACAAAGAAAGTCCTGCAAGCTCTAGGTTGAGCTTATCTTGATTATTGTTCAGTCATATGGCCAAGTGCTGCAAATAAAGACCTACTTAAGCTGCAGCTGGCCCAGAACAGAGCCGCACATCTTGCTCTTCATTGTAATCAGAGGGCTAATATTAATGCTATGCATGCCAGTCTCTCTTGGCTAAGAATTAAGGAAAGATGGACTGCGTCACTTCTTACAGACTCCCAGCTGTAATCGCTGTCAAAGGTGTGTAGATTGTGTTGATCGTTGACAATTAAATCCACAACAAAATGTTGGAAAAGCCAAGGGGTGTGAAAAATATCTGTACATGCATGATGCTCAAAGAAGGCAAGTATATTACAGGTGAAGGCAAATTACTTGTGGTGATTCTTATGTGCACATTCTACTATCTCCATTTCCTATGAGCTTTCTGTGGCTGGGGCTCAGTCCCTGTTGCATAAGCCCCAGACAGTTCTACCTCATTCTCTATGTATCCAATGAGCTTTCTGTGGCTGGGGCTCAGTCCCTGTTGCATAAGCCCCAGACAGTTCTACCTCATTCTCTATGTATCCAATGAGCTTTCTGTGGCTGGGGCTCAGTCCCTGTTGCATAAGACCCAGACAGTTCTACCTCATTCTCTATGTATCCAATGAGCTTTCTCGTATTGTTCGCCAAGTAACCGTGGGATTCTGTGCATAGCTTACTGCTCTCTTGTCCTCATTTGTCTTATGTGGTTTTGGCTCCAGCTGGGGCAGGGGTGGCAGCAGGACTCTGTGCAGATCATTTTAAAAGTATGAGGTGTGTTTGAGTCTGCTCCCTTCGAGTTGGCATGGTGAGCTGGCATCGATCACACAGGCCCCAAATGCATTTACACTCCATCACCCCTGCCAGTGTGTTTACACTGTAGGCTGCACAGCATAGCACAGCCACCTCAGGGCTGGAGAGACCAGAGGAACAGCTCTGGGCTACTGGGACTCTCTCTACATAGACTGGGTCAGCTTGGGAATGCAAGAATATCTTTATGTGTACAGCAAAGAGAGATACAAGATTGGGCTAAAATGCCTCAGTATTTCTCAATTCGAAGAACCAGTTTATTAGAATCAGAACTATAAATTGTGCTATTTTTATCAGCATAAGTATAGAATTGTCCTCGGCTCCATACAAGAATGTCACAGTTACAAGGGAGGAGGAAAAGCATCGCATGAGGAAACATGTGAATGCAGAGAGATAGAGACTAACTGCCATGGCTCCTTTCTCTCAGAGAGGGCCAGATTGATGGAGACAGGGAAAGGCTCAGGGAGCTGAAGATTAGTGGAGCGTGCAGATTCCCCCAAGGACCCTCAGGTGCTCTGGCCCCTCACTACAGGACAGACGCTGCACTTATATCATGTCACATTCCCCTCTTGTGTTGTGTGAGCAACTGATATGTACCTGAGACCTCCAGAAAGCACAGTGTCCTCTCCTGCTGTAATAGCATGTCATCCGATGCATCCTCTGTGGGAGCAGAGGCAGAGGAATGGAAAGAGAATAATTATTTCATAAATAAAATAAAATATGTAATTGTATTTGTGACATGTGCTGAACAGGTGTAGACCTTACCGTGAAATGCTTACGAATGAGCCCTTAACCAACAAAGCATAGTTTAAAAAAGTAAGTCAGAATAAACATTTTCTAACTAAACTAAAGGAAAAATAGTAACACAATATATAGCAATAACGAGGCTGTATACAAAGGTTACCGGTGCAGTAATATATATATATATGTGTGTGTGTGTGTGTGTGTGTGTGTGTGTGTGTGTGTGTGTGTGTGTGTGTGTGTGTGTGTGTGTGTGTGTGTGTGTGTGTGTGTGTGTGTGTATCAGGTATGAAGGTAAAACCCAGATGCAGACAACGTTGAATCAACAATGGTTTAATAATCCAACAAGGGCAGACAATAGACAGGTCAAGGCAGGCAGACGTCAGTAAAGCAGAGGTGGGGCAACGGTACCTGACGGCCGGCAGGCTCAGGATCAGTGTAGGCAGACGTCAATAATCCAGAGGTGTGGCAAAGGTACAGGTTGGCAGGCAGGCTCAGGGTCAGGGTCAGGGGCAGGCAGAGTGGTCAGGCAGGCAGGCTCAGTCAGGACAGGCAAGGGTCAAAACCAGGGGGGCGAGAAAAAGAGAGACTGGGAAAAGCAGGAACTGAGACAAAAACGCTGGTTGACTTGACGAACTGGCAACAGACAAACAGAGAACACAGTATAAAGATACAGGGGATAATGGGGAAGGTGGGCGACACCTGGAGGGGGGTGGAGACAATCACAAAGAAAGGTGAAGCAGATTGGGGTGTGACAGTGTGGTGAGTGTACATCGAGTCTGTTCAAGAGAGAATAAATAATAATAAAATAAGGGGATCAATGCAAATAGTCTGGGTAGCCATTTGATTAACTGACAACAGAAGCTGTTAAGGAGCCTTTTGGTCCCAGACGTGGCACTCCAATACCGCTTGCCATGCAGTAGCAAAGAGAACAGACCATGACGGTGGTTAGAGTTTTTGACTATTTTTAGGGCCTTCCTCTGACACCGCCTGGTATAGAGGTCCTGGATGGCAGGAGGCTTGGCCCCAATGACGCACTGGGCCGAACGCAATACCCTCTGTATCGCCTTGCGGTCAGATGGCGAGCAATTGCCACACCAAGCGGTGATGGAACCAGTCTGTGTGTTGCAGCTGTAGAACTTTCAGAGGATCTGAGGACCCATGCTAAATCTTTTCAGACAAGAAAGGAAATAACTGACCGGGTAGCTGAAATATAACAGGACAGACTTGATGATTCATCTGGGCCATGGGTAAAGAACCCCACAGCCATTGTGGGACTGGGTTTACTGAGATGGGAGAAAAGAGGAGGCAGTGGAAGAGGGGGCGGACACAGAGACAGAGTGAGATGGAGTCATTCTTATGGGTGACGTGTTAAAATGAAGCTGCCATTGATTCTCGGGTAGCCTGGCCCTCTGAGGGGAATCGAACATCCCAGCAAGGCAGAGTGGAGCGGGATGTACAGTCAGTGTGTCATTCAAGAGACGGGCTATCGGGCTGCCTGGGGATGTGGGATGAGGGGAGGAGGAAGTGAAGGCGGTGGACTACTAGGCACATTCTCTACTGAGCCAGCTAAAAGTGAAGGCTCTGCATTGTGCATAGACAGACTAAGTGACATGTATTGGAGGGGGAACAGGGAGAAGTCGTCGGTAGCCTTAAGTCAGCAGTAACAGGTTTAAGGTTGACTGCTTGAATGACATCTCCATCATCCATGTCCTAAACCCCTGTATGGGACCCTTCCTGAAATCTATCCCATCAGACGTTAAGTGAGATGGCACAGTCAGAGATGGTTTGGTCATGCATTTAAAAGTGACATCAGAATATGAATCTGATGAGTCTGACAAGGCGTGGGTTCGTTTCTAACCCAGTGAAACAGTGGTATCGTATGGAAGAGAGGCATTGGATAAAAATTGTGTAGGCATTGAATAGAGAACTGGAAATTAGTTTTTCATCGTTCTCATCACTAAATACACTTACTATATTGCTCTGCTCCTTTCATGCACCTCTCACCGTGAGGTTCTAGCAGGAAACTGAGAGTCAATTGGACTAGGGAGAGAGGAATTGTCACTGAGTTAGGCTAATCTGTTAAAGCACCGTTCTGGTTGAAGTGGGATAGCATGCAGCTCTGCCAAGGTGATGTAATGGCAGGAGACAAAGTGCCATCTTGATTTCTCACCCTCTGGCTACCAGACACTGCGGCACACTGAGACCGCCACTGGCGTGCCACGCCTTCCTCCGTCACTCCTTTCCCCACTGATGCAGCTCGACACCTACTGTTTGCCCCCAGATCAACTGGGGAGTAGTGGTATGTGTTAGGAGGGATATAGAGAGCTTAACGTGGCAGGTACACTAAGCTGTGACTAAAGCCATATGATCGGAATGCCAAGCTCATCTACAGTATGTCTAGGTGTGTGAAACTGACACACTATGGCTGGACACCATTGAAAGAGGCTCAATGTTATCATATAAAATTACCCTTGAAGATACCTAAGAGGAATAATGTGAAGCAGAAATAGGATAATGGCCATTTTCCCCCGCCATTTGGATCAAACCATATTTAATGTGTTGTTAGCCCCAGTTATCAGCATAAACTGTTGTGTTTTCTTAAAAGTGGCGATGAGAAAGTCACACTTGAATGTCCTACCATATAACCTCTCTCTCTCATACCATAAAGGTTTCTTCAAGCAGGTCAGTATATATGCTGAACAAAACAATAAACGCATCATGCAACAATTTCAAAGATTTTACAGTTCATATAAGGAAATCAGTCGATTGAAATAAATGCATTAGTCCCTCATCTATGAATTTCTCATGAATGAGAATACAGATATGCATCTGTTGGTCACAGATACCTTCAAAAAAGGTAGGGGTGTGGATCAGAAAACCAGTCAGTATCTGGTGTGAACACCAATTGCCTCATGCAGCGTGGCACATCTCCTTCGCATAGAGTTGATCAGGCTGTTGATTGTGGCCTGTGGAATGTTGTCCCACTCCTCTTCAATGGTGGATATTGGAGGGAACTGGAACAGCCTGTCGTACACAGATCCAACACGTGCCAAACATGCTCAACGTGTGACATGTCTGGTGAGTATGCAGACCAGTTCAGTTCAGACATTTTCAGCTTTCAGGAATGATCTACATATCCTTGCGACATTATCATGCTGAAACATGAAGTGATGTTTGCGGATGAATTGCACAACAATGGGCCTCGTATCTCTGTGCATTCAAATTGCCATCGATAAAATGTGTTGTCCGTAGCTTATGCCTGCCCATATCATAACCCCACCGCCCCCATGGGGCACTCTGTTCACAACATTGACATCAGCAAACCGCTCGCTCAGACGACGCCATACACTTGGTCTGCAGACGTACTGCCGAAATTTCTGAAGAAATGTTGGAGGAGGCTTATGGTAGAATTGATAACAGCTGTGGTGGACATTCCTGCAGAGTCAGCATGCCAATTGTACGCTCCCTCAAAACTTCAGACATCTGTGTTGTGTGACAAGACCGCACATTTTAGAGTGGCATTTTAGTGTCCTAAGCACAAGGTGCACCTGATGTAATGATCATGCTGTTTAATCAGCTTCTTGATATGCCACACCTATCAGCTGGGTGGATTATCTTGGCAAAGGAGAAAGGCTCACTAACATAGATGTAAACAAATGTGTGCACAAAACTTGAGAGAAATACGATTTTTGTGCATATGAACATTTTCTAGGTTCTTTTATTTTAGCTCAGGAAACATGGGACTTCACATGTTTCTTTCATATTTTTGTTCAGAGCTTATTTCATAAGTCAATTGAAATAAGTAAATTGAAATAAATTCATTACTTCATCACTTGACTGGGCAGGGGTGTAGCCATGGGTGGGCCTTGGAGGGCATAGGCCCACCCATTTGGCAGCCAGGCCCAGCCAATCAAAATGTTTGTTTTTTTCCCATAAAAGCGATTTATTACAGACAGAAATACTCTTCAGCTTACGTTAGAGGAATTAACATTCAATTATGTATATACTACATGTCCAAAAGTATGTGGATACCTGCTCATCGAACTTCTCATTCCAAAATCGTAATTAATATGGAGTTGGTCCCCACTCCTCTCTTCTGTGAAGGCTTTCCACTAGATGTTGGAACATTGCTGTTAGGACTTTCTTCCATTCAGCCACAAGAGCATTAGTGAGGTTGGGCACTGATGTTGAGCGATTAGGCCTGGCTCGCAGTTGGCGTTCCAATTCATCCCAAAGGTGTTCGACGAGGTTGAGGCCTGTCAAGTTCTTCCACACCGATTTCAACAAACCACTTCTGTATGGACCTTGCTTTGAGCATGGGGGAATTGTCATGCTGAAACGGGAAAGGTCCTTCCTCAAACTGTTGCCACAAAGTTCGAACTTTACAGTTGATATTATGCAATCGGGCAGGTAGAGTTTTCCTGGCATCCGCCAAATACCGATTCGTCCATCGGACTGCCAGATGGTGAAGTGTGATTCATCACCCCAGAGAACGTGTTTCCACAGCTCCAGAGTCCAATGGCAGTGAGTTTTACACCACTCCAGCCGACACTTGGAATTTCGAATGGTGATCTGAGGCTTATGTGCCACTGCTCAGCCATGGGAACCCATTTAATGAAGTGCTCGGCAAACAGTTGTTGTGCTGACATTTCTTCCCAAGGCAGTTTGGAACTCGGTAGAGAGTGCTGCAAACCGAGGACAGATGATTGTTATGCACAACGCGCTTCAGCAATCGACAGTCCCATTCTGTGAGCTTGTGTGACCAATCACTTTGTGGCTGAGCCATTGTTGCTCCTAGACGTTTCCACTTCACAACAACGTTTCCACTTGACCGGGGCAACTCAGAAATTTGATGGAACGGCCTTGTTGGACGATGCCTTGTTGAAAGTCACTGAGCTCTTCAGCAAAGGTAATTTTACTGCCAATGTTTGTATATGGAGATTGCATGGCTGTGTGCTTGATTTTATACGCATGTCAGCAACGGTTCTGGCTGAAATAGCTGAATCCACAATTATTATTTTTATTTTATTTTTTGTTTTTGTTGAATTTTACCCCTTTTTTCTCCCCAATTTTGTGGTATCCAATTGTTGTAGTACACAACCCAACCAAGCCGCACTGCTTCTTAACACAGCGCGCATCCAACCCGGAAGCCAGCCGCACCGGTTACGACAGAGCCTGGGCGCGAACCCAGGGACTCTGATGGCACAGCTGGCGCTGCAGTACAGCGCCCTTAACCACTGCGCCACCCGGGAGGCCTGAATCCACTAATTTGAAGGGATCTCCACACTTTTTTTATATACACTACCAGTCAAAGGTTTGGACACACCTACTCATTCCAGGGGTTTTCTTTATTTTTACTATTTTCTACATTGTAGAATAATAGTGCAGACATCACATTTATTGAATAACACATATAGGATCATGTAGTAAAAAACAAATCCTGATATATTTTATATTTGAGATTCCTTAAAGTAGCCACCCTTTGTCTTGATGACTGCTTTGCACACTCTTGGCATTCTCTCAACTAGCTTCATGAGGTAGTCACCTGGAATGCATTTCAATTAACAGGTGTGCTTTGTTAAAAGTTAATTTCTTTCCTTAATGCGTTTGAGCCAATCAGTTGAGTTATGACAAGGTATGGGTGGTATACAGAAGATAGCCCTATTTGGTAAAAGACCAAGTCCATATTATGGCAAGAACAGCTCAAATAAGCAAAGAGGAACTTACAGTCCATTATTGTAAGACATGAAGGTCAGTAAATCCGGAAAATTTCAAGAACCCTGAAAGTTCCTTCAAGTGTGGTCGCAAAAACCATCAATCATGGTGAAACTAGCTCTCATGAGGACTGTCACAGGAAAGGAAGACAGAGTTACCTCTGCTACAGAGGATAAGTTCATTAGAGTTACCAGCCGCAGAAATAACAGCCCAAATAAATGCTTCAGATTTCAAGTAACAGACACAACATCAACTGTTCAGAGGAATTGCTTGATGGTCGGCCTTGATGGTCGAATTGCTGCAAAGAAACCACTACTAAAGGACATCAATAAGAAGCAGAGACTTGCTCGGGCCAAGAAACACAAGCAATTGACAATAGACTAGTGGAAATCTGTCCTTTGGTCCGATGAGTCCAAATATGAGATTGTTGGTTACAACCGTGTCTTTGTGAGATGCAGAGTAGGTGAACAGAGGATCTCTGCTTGTGTAGCTCCCACCGTGAAGCATGAATGATGTTATGGTGTGGGGGTTCTTTGCTGGTGACATTGTCAGTGATTTAGATATACTTCAAGGCACACTTAACCAGCACGGCTACCAGAGCATTCTGCAGTGATATCCCATCTGGTTTGCGCTTAGTGGGACTATCATTTGTTTTTCATCAGGACAATGACCCAACACACCTCCAGGCTGTGTAAGCGCTATTTGACCAAGAAGGAGAGTAATGGAGTAATGCATCAGATGACCTGGCCTCCACAATCACCCGACCTCAACCCAATTGAGATGGTTTGGGATGAGTTGGACCGCAGAGTGAAGGCAAATCAGCCAACAAGTGCTCAGCATTTGTTGGCTCAGCAACTCCTTCAAGACTGTTGGAAAAGCATTCCAGTTGAAAATGGTTGAGAGAATGCCAAGAGTGTGCAAGATGTCATCAGGGCAAAGGGTTACTACTTTGAAGAATCTCAAATATATTTTGATTTGTTTAACACTTTTTTTGGTATCTACATGATTCCATATGTGTTATTTTATAGTTTTGATGTCTTCACTATTATTCGACAATATAGAAAATAGTTTAAAAAATAAAGAAAAACCCTGGAATAAGTAGGTGTGTCCAAACTATTGTTAGATTCTCATTCTCAGAGTAAATAACTCAACAGACACTATGAAAGCTTAACCAAGTTTAATTCTTCCCAGAGGATCAATAGAGCTGCATTAGACAAAAACATTTTCACACAAGCACTGACATTGAACCGTTCCTCATAGGCTGAGTCTCCTCCTACCCATCTGTACAAACATCGTTCTTTACTGCTAGCCACGACACTATTGATACGGGCCATAAACTTTTATTTCTCCCTTAAGGTGACCTGACCTAACCTCAACCCCACTCCATCACTAATCCACGTCTCCACCCTTATCAATGCTTGCCACATGTAATCACTTCCCTGCACTAAACACATTCCAAGCTTAATTGCACACACTATATAACTTCCTTCTATAACCATTAACTTCTTGTGTAGACCCTCTAAACCTTAGCACTCCATCAATGACATAAATAACTATATTTTCATATTCTCAGAACCCAACACTATTGACTGGTGCATAATACAAATACAACTGGAAATATCACATTTAAATAAGTATTCAGACCCTTTACTCAGTACTTTGTTGAAGCACCTTTGGCAGCAATTACAGCCTCAAGTCTTCTTGGGTATGACGCTACACATTTGACACAACTGGGCAGTTTCTCCCATTCTTCTCTACAGATCCTCTCAAACTCTGTCAGGTTGGATGGGGAGTGTCTCTGAACAGCTATTTTCTGGTCTCTCCAGATATGTTCGATCAGGTTCAAGTCCAGACTCTGGCTGGCCCACTCAACTTCTGCAACTTGTCCCGAAACCACTCCTGTGTTGTCTTTGCTGTTTGCTTAGGGTGTTTGTCCTGTTGGTACATTAGGTGAACCTTCTCCCCAGTCTGAGGTCCTGGGGGCTCTGGAGGAGGTTTTCATCAAAGATCTTTCTGTACTTTGCTCCGTTCATCTTTCCCTATTTCCCTCCATCTGGTCTCCCAGTCCCTGCTGCTGAAATCCATCCCCACAGTATGATGCTGCCACCACCATGCTTCACAGTAGGGATAGTGCCAGGTTTCCTCCAGATGTGACGCTTGGCATCCATCTGGCAACTCTACCATAAAGGCTTGATTGGTGGAATGCTGCTGAGATTGTTGTCCATCTGGAAGGTTCTCCCACCTCCACATAGGAACTCTGGAGGTCTGTCAGTGACCATCGTGTTCTTGGTCACCTCACTGACCCAAGGGTCTTCTCCCCCGATTGCTCAGTTTGGCCAGGCGGCCAGCTCTAGGAGTCTTGGTGGTACCCAACTTTTTCCATGTAAGAACGATGGAGGCCACTGTGTTCTTGGGGACTTTCAATGCAGCAGACATTTTTTGGACCCTTCCCCAGTTCTGTGCCCCGACACAATCCTGTCTCAGATCTCTACAGACAATTCCTATGACCGCATGGCGTAATTTAATTTACCACAGGTGTACTCCAATCAAGTTGTAGAAACAACTCAACAATGATAATTGGACACAGGATGCAACTGAGCTCAATTTTGAGTCTCATAGCAAATGGTGTGAATACTTACGTAAATATATATATATTTTTTGTTGTTGATACATTTGCAATAATTTCTAAAAACCTGTTTTCGCTTCATCATTATGTGGGACATTTTCTTATTTAATCAATTTTAGGATAAGCCTGTAGCCTAACAAAATGTGGAAAAAGTGAAGGGGTCTGAATACTTTCCAAATGCACTGTATGGATCTAGAAGCCTGTCATGGCTACAATATTTATTGTCCTGGCTTCTGCCTTGTAAGTGCAGCTTTGTTTTTAATGTCAGGAAATCACATGCATACCCACTTTATTTTAGCTCCATTTTGGGAGACAGGTGCAATGAAGTATGAAGCCAGTTTCTCTCACTATTATAAAGTCAATATTAATATGTGTCAGGGGTGCTCTGTCAGACTCTCCTAATTGTCATATATTGGTTTATTTGTTAGTGCTGCCATGTGTAACTCTCCAAGATGTTCTTTAGACTGGGAAGGAGAAGTCACAAAAGCTTCACTTGTGAATTATACATTTGACTGCAAATAGTCTGGAAATATTCACCATTTTTTAAATGAATGTGCTGTAAATTAATGTGCTTTATGAGTCTGAAATAGCCTCATTTACCATTGAATAAAATGTGCCATTTTTGAAGTGGTTTCTGGACGTGTCAGATTTTTTTCTCTCTGGCTTGTTTTCATAAAACCCTGAACGAAACTCTGTTTATGTGAAATAGATTTTTACATAAGCCTTTAAAACATTTCCACTTTCAAAATGTAGCTGAATATTCAGTTCTATCCTGATGAATGTAGATTCATTCCATGACTTCTGATTTATTTATGAAAATATCTGCTGTGCAATAAAAGTGCTTACAGCAGCAGTATTATCAAATGTTAGCCTCTGTTCACTCATGTAGACTACAGTAGATACAGGGTAAATAGTGGGCAAAGGAGAAACCATGGAGGAATTGACTCCTTAATCAAACCACTTGCCTGGCTTACCTCTTTAAAGTCGAAAAGAAGCAGGAGTTTAAAGAGTTCCAAGTAGCTGAAGACTGGGCTGATAGGTGCCTGTGGTGAATTCTCTTCACTCTACCTCGCAACCTGCAACCTAAATGGTGAGTTTATTGCACCCTAATATATAACATGACGAGGTGTCAAGAAGTAATTTTCCCTGACACACTGGGGTTTTACTCTCTGTTTTGATGGCAGTCTTGCCGACGTGCTCCTTTATCACCTGGCTAACACAACTGGCGTCTCATTGTATGAGAGCTGACACAGGCCCATTTGACGTGCATTGTAATGGAGAAGTTTAATTTGTCGGCAGATCCGAGGCTGTCCAGGCGTCTCTCTCTCTCTCTCCGCAGAGTGCAGTGGCAGCTCCCTGGGCAAACCAACCTGGCCTCGCTGCTCATCCATCACAGCTCCTGATTACCCCCCCACCCCCCTGTTCTCGGCTCTGCTGAGACCTCTTCACATCCTCACACTGAAAGCAAAAAAAAATCAAGATGACACAAACGAGTTTGCTTAGAATATTTGGGGGATCTTGAAATATCTTCAACATTTCCCAAAATCGTTTTTGTTAGGACTGTTCTTGTTTGAAATACTGGTGTGCCCACCTCAATACATGGTGCAAGAACAAAAGAGCTGTAATTTGTACGCACTGGATCTGTTATTAAAAAAGACTTGTTAAACAAATGAGAACTAATACTGTGGAAAGAGATGTATTGTGGCTGTGGGGCATTTGGCTTCAGGGTATCAACATACAGGACATCAAAATAAAGATGATTTGCCTTTGATGACCAAACTGATTTACAGTCAAATCTATGGTATTTATGGTGGTTATACATAAAACAAAGCTTTCGTTTGTTGCATCTTTTTATTCGTGTTAATTATTCTTTCAAATTGGAACTGGGGTTCTTTGATGCAAGCAAATGTCTTTATTTTCTCACACTTTAAATTCTTCTCCTTTCTCTGCTCCCTCTGTATCCGCTGTATTAGTCACTTCAGCGATGGACCCGGCAGTGTTTTTAGAAGTCCCACAAAAGCCAATTAAGAGAGCCTAAACCGCATTTGTAATTATGCAAAATGGCACTTAAATTGAAATTGTTAAAGATATATGCAGACCTAAATCCTCATCATGATTTCACCCTCTGCCTTTGCTCCTGAGGGGGAAGCAGTGTCTGTGCTCTCAGATTGGGCGAGATGCACTGGAATCGGCTCACAGGCATGTAATGCCTTCAAAAACCCATCAGTGATTAATAATAAACTAAACATAAAGCAAATCCTCTCAATCGTGTCCATGAATATATAAAAACAGCCCATTGCTTTTATAAGCCGAGCCCCCTCTTTGTTTGTGCGGCTTTGTGATGTTTTCTTCTTCTTTATCATCATGAATCTTCAAAATATCCAGTCCTTAGACATTGCATTCATAAGTTAAACAACATAAAATATTTATGGTTATTACCATGTAATCAATACCTCAGTATCTCAGCCAAATAAACAATGGCTGCTGTTTAGAAGTTAAACGTGATCAGGCTGGTTCGACCAAGCCCACATCCGACGCCGACAGAGATGGTCGTCTCGCTTCGTGTTCTTAGGAAACTATGCAGTATTTTTTTAAATGTATTATTTCTTACCCTGTTACCCCAGGAAATCTTAAGTCTTATTACATACAGCCGGGAGGAACTATTGAATATATGAGCAACGTCAACTTACCAACATTACGACCAGGAATACAACTTTCCCGAAGCGGATTCTCTGTTTGGTCCACCACCCAGGACAATGGATCGGATCCCAGCAGGCAACCAAAAACAATGGCACCGCTGAAGGGGCGGATGGAGCGGTTTTCTGGTCAGGCTCTGTAGACGGGGACATCTCCCACTGCTCCCTAGTATACTACTAACCAATGTCCAATCTCTTGTCAACAAGGTAGACAAAATCCGAGCAAGGGTTGCCTTCCAGAGAGACATCAGAGATTGTAACATTCCTTGTTTCACGGAAACATGGCTCACTCGGGATACGTTATCAGGGTCAGTACAGCCACCTGGTTTCTTCACGCATCGTGCCGACAGAAACAAACATCTCTCTCTGGTAAGAAGAAGGGCGGGTGTGTATGCCTTATGATTAACTAGTCGTGGTATGATGATAACAAGATACAGGAACTCAAGTCCTTTTGTTCACCTGACCTAGAATTCCTTACAATCAAATGCCGACCGCATTATCTACCAAGAGAACTCTCTTCGATTATTATCACAGTTGTGTACATCTCCCCCAAGCAGACACCTCGAAGGCCCTGGAAGAACTACAGTGGACTCTATGTAAACTGAAAACCACATATCCTGAGACTGCATTTTTTGTAGCTGGGGATTTTAACAAGTCTAATCTGAAAACAAGGCTCCCTAAATTTTATCAGCATATCGAATGCGCAAACCATTCTAGAAAAAATTGGGATCATTCTGGATGTTACGCTAACTTCCGCGATGCATACAAAGCCCTCCTTCGCCCTCCTTCCAGAAAATCTGATCACGGCTACATTTTGTTGCTCCCTTCCTATAGACAGAAACTAAAACAGGAAACGCCCGTGCTCAGGTCTGTTCAATGCTGGTCCAACCAATCTGCTTCCATGCTTCAAGATTGCTTCGATCACGTGGACTGGGATATGTTCCGGATAATGTCAAACAACAACATTGATGTATACGCTGATTCTGTGAGTTTATTAGCAAGTGCATCGGTGATGTTGTAAACATGGCGACAATTAAAACCTTCCCCAACCAGAAACTGTGGATTGATGGCAGCATTTGCGCAAAACTGAAAGTGTGAACCACTGCTTTTAATCAGGGCAAGGCGACCGAAAACATGACCGAATACAAACAGTGCAGCTATTCCCTCCTCAAGGCAATCAAACAAGCTAGGTGTAAGTATAGGGACAAAGTAGAGTCACAATTCAATGGCTCAGACACAAGAGGTATGTGGCAGTCAATCACGGATTACAAAAAGAAAACCAGCCCCGTCGCAGACCCCGATGTCTTGCTCCCAGACAAACTAAACAACTTCTTTGCTCGCTTTGAGGACAATACAGTGCCACCAAAATGGTCCGCTACCAAAAACTGAGGACTCTCCTTCACCATAGCCAATTTTAAACATTTGAACGTGTTAACCTTCGCAAGGCTTCCGGCCCAGACAGCATCCCTAGCCGTGTCCTCCGAGCAGGCGCAGACCAGCTGGCTGGTGTTTACGGACATATTCAATCAATCTCTATCCCAGTCTGCTGTTCCCACATGCTCCAAGAGGGCCACCATTGTTCCTGTTCCCAAGAAAGCTAAGGTAACTGAGCTGAACGACTATCGCCCCGTAGCACTCACTTCCGTCATCATGAAGTGCTTTGAGACTAGTCAAGGATCATATCACCTCCACCCTACCTGACACCCTAGAGACACTCCAATTTGCTTACCGCTCCAATAGGTCCACAGACGACGCAATCGCAATCTCACTGCACACTGCCCTAACCCATCTGGACAAGAGGAATACCTATGTAAGAATGCTGTTCATCGACTACAGCTCAGCATATAACACCATAGTACCCTCCAAACTCATCATTAAGCTCGAGACCCTGGGTGTTGACCCCGCCCTGTGCAACTGGGTCATGTACTTTCTGACAGGCCACCCCCAGGTGGTGAGTGTAGGAAACATCTCCACCCCGCTGATCCTCAATACTGGGGCCCCACAAGGGTGCGTTCTCAGCCCTCTCCTGTACTCCCTGTTCACCCATGACTGCATGGCCATGCACGCCTCCAACTCAATCATCAAGTTTGCAAACTACCTGCCCTCCAGGACACCTACACCATCCGATATCACAGGAAGGCCTAAAAGATCATCAAGGACAACAACCACTGAGCCATTGCCTGTTCACCCCGCTATCATCCAGAAGGCGAGGTCAGTACAGGTGAATCAAAGCTGGGACTGAGAGACTGAAAAACAGCTTATATCTCAAGGCCATCAGAATGTTAAACAGCCATCACTAATGTTGAGTGGCTGCTGCCAACAGACTGACTCAACAGACTGACTCATCTTTAGTCACTTCATTAATAAAAAATTGGATGTAATAAATGTATCACCAGTCACTTAAAACAATGCCACTGATAGAATGTTTACATAACCTACATTATCTTCTCAGACAGCCAATTCCATTGATTGCTTCTGTGGACAGGTGTCTTTTATAGAGGTAACAAGCTGAGATTAGGAGCACTCCCTTTAAGAGTGTGCTCCTAATCTCAGCTCGTTACCTGTATAAAATACACCTGGGAGCCAGACATCTTTCTGATTGAGAGGGGGTAAAATACTTATTCCCCTCATTAAAATGCAAATCAATTTATAGCATTTTTGACATGTGTTTTTCTGGATTTGTTGTTATTATGTCTCTCACTGTTCAAATAAACCTACCATTACAATTATAGACGGATCATTTCTTTGTCAGTGGGAAAACATACAAAATTAGCAGAGGATCAAATACTTTTTTCCCTCACTGTACATATTCTTATTCATTCGTTTACACTAGTGTGTATAAGGTAGTTGTTGTGAAATTGTTAGATTAATTGTTAGATATTACTGCACGGTCGGAACTAGAAGCACAAGCATTTCACTACACTCGCATTAACATCTGCTAACCATGTGTATGTGACCTATAAAGTTTTATTTGATGTGATTTGCTGCCTACTACCATCCCTGTTGGTCAAACCAACTCTGATAATGAAGGGGAATGGAACACTTGATTGTGTGAGGAGGATTATAGCAGATCTACCACTGACTTAGCAATGGACGATTAATCAAATGAAACCCTGGCCTGTCCTGATTGGCTCATCCATCACAATTGTGTCTGGGGGCTGTGATGTGATGCGGTGAGGTGTGGTGGGCGGGTGAATGGGGAAGGAGGCTTGGACTCCGAATCAAAAAGCGAGGCAATCGGGCACAGATGACTGGCAGCAGTCAAAGAGGTGACATTTTATTGTGTTTTTAGGAAATTATATGTGAGATTGGGTCCTGCCACTTCTCAGGGACCTGTCAGCTATGTTTATTAAAGAGTTCTGTCATCCCGGATCCTCCTGCTCTCTTGATAGCTCATGATTGTAAATGACAGGAGCAGTGGAATGCAGACCCTTTCTCTTAAGGAGATAAACACAGGTGCACACCAATGGCCACCTCCCTACTTCCACACTCACATACTCCTCTGATTGATGTGTACAGTAGAGACTTGCATTAAAGTCATTGTTCCCCAAATGCTGTTTAGCCTCATGCACATTGTTCTTCATCCAGTTCCCTATGGATTTAAAGATATTAGTCCATGCTCTAGTTTGGGCACAGTGTTTAGAGACAACAATTAGCATAGTCGTCTTTGCTGTGCTAGCAACACACTGAGCTTCCTGGGAAACCATATGGTTCTGGGAACCACAAAGTGCATTTGATCATTTTAATAGCAACCTTTCCTCTGCAGCCGGAAGAAAAAAGGAGACTTGGATTATGGTCCTGGCTTAAACCCAACTCCAAGTTCTCTTTGCATTTTAAAGCCTGCATGCTCTTCACAGTCTTTCTTTAGCAGGAGCTTGAATAATTCATATTCATTCTACAGTACACTTTTACTGCTGTTAAATCTGCTCTGAGATTCTGTCCTGCTTTTTAGAGTTTGCTAACAAATGAAAGACCATTTATAGAAAATTGGTTAGCCTTTTCTTGAACCCTCTTTTATAAGGTCTTCATAATGCTACCCTGGGAGAGTATAGATCTTATTTAAGGGGAGGATATTAGTTGAAGTTGGATAGGAGAAATTAATTAATGATCCTGTCATTGTGTTTTAGTGACAGGTTTCGCTTATAATGAATACATTGTGAAGTTGTACAAAGTTATTGTTTTTCTGTTATAAATGAACTTTGTTAGGTATTGAGTATTTAACAAACCTATGGAGTAATCTGAAATACTCTCTACACTTCAATTAGACTAGCCCAGGTTGGCCTATGCTTGTATTCAAAACGTCTTAGCATGCACAGGTAGCAGTGACAAACACTCTGCACACCAGCTCTCAGAAACACACTCATGTCACCCCAAATCTGTCTACTTTGTTATTTGGTTGTCTTTAACCCTTAACAAACCCTGTGCCATCTGGTATCTTAATGAAGGGAGCAGAAGGCTGCCAACGTAGAATCAATGTTGCTGGAATTAACGCATGCATAGACAAGGATCTGTAATGGTCGTCAAAGTGTTAATTAATTAAATGCTGCTTCCGTGAGCCCTTTACTTTAAGTCTCCCCCCAACATGTTCCATTGGGTGATCTAAAAGGACTCACCATAGCCAATCACTGGCTCACCCAAGTCTGCATTCCAGCGCATGACCAGACTAATGATTAGGTTGTCTTGGGGACTATAGAACATGATGTGAGAAATGCTAGTGCTACTGGAAGTGTGTGTCAGTCTATTGATGCTATTGGTGGAAGTAAAGGTAATGTACCTTAAATGTATGTATATGTTTATGCTTTTTATGTTTTCCTGTCATTTCGTATAATTTAATTATGGCAAAATTAATTTCATGTGTCTGTGCATTTCTCTGCAGAAACCTTGTCCTCAAGCTGTTCTGGCCTCCACACTTAACTGAAGGAAACTGTACATTACTAGTATCTACCATCTGTTCAGCCATCAGCATAATGCAGCTGTTTGAAGATATCCTCAGTCTGAGACCCTTCATCAGGGAACTGATTTAGCATTCACACACAAACCCAGATACCGAGCACCTAAAGACTGTTTTAGCCCACTGAGCTAAAGCCTTTAGCTCTGGGAGTTAACAGGAGTCTTCAGGTCTTGACATTCCAGGCGAGGTTATGCACTGTGCCAGTGTACTTCACCCAACCAACTCAGGTAGCAATTGTTCAGTTGCTTGGATACTAATTGATACAACACTGGTAATGAGGATGGCTTCAACTTTTTCAACTTTCGTTGTTGTTTTCATTTCATTTCATGAAATACAGTGGGGTCTGGAATTACTGGATTCCTTGATAAAGATGAGCAAAAAATACTGTATAAAATAAATAATACAATTACTGAGGTATATTGTATCGAGCCTCTTAGGGGTCATGATGGAGAAAGAAAAAAAACAGCCAGGCTAATCTGTTCCCTCAGTTTATTTAATCTGTTCCCTCAGATTGTTTTATTTGTTCCCTCTCCTTATGTAGGCTACCATGACGTCCACTTAGCCGATAACATATTGCAGCCTAAATGTAATTCTATTTAGTTAAAGGTCCCAAACAGTGAAAATCTGGTTTTTCATCAAATTGAATGATATTTGGATGAAACCAGTTTAAAGTAGGTGACCCAAGTATGAAAAATGACTGTAGCTGGGATAATGATAAAGTTTGATCACAAAATTACTGATCACCTTCCCCTGTGTTAAAGACTTCAATTCAGGAGGCAGGCATTACCAAGGATTTACTTGCAACTTCATGCAGCGTCACATAAAGCTTGAAATGTAATACACCAAGTGTCTTATCATCTTTACTAATATAAAAGTGTCATTACATGGGCCTACATGTACAGTGGTTATTCCTTTAAAAGTTGTGTCATACTGCAGCTCAGCTTGCTTGCTACCGCAGAACTCGATGGCACGTTATTTAAGTGTCAGCCATTGTTGCCATTAATGCTAGTTAGTGCTAGTTTGACCACCAGAGGGCATCTTTGAGAAGCATTTGACTGTCTTTAATATTTTTTGCGAGATTGGTATGGGATTGATTTTAAGAAATGTTGCTAAATTAATTTGATTAATGTTATGGTGTTTCTATTCCAAGAAAAACGAAAAACGAAACCATCAGGGCTGTACAACGTGACATGTCAGGAGGAGGTTCTAAGTGACTGCGAATGAAGAGCAAAATAATCCTAACATTTACACACCCTAATTTAGGCTAACAATACCCAAACGAAGAGTGTGATGTAGAAGTCCGTCACTGGCCACGGGCAGCATTTGGTTCTTTAACGCACGTAATTTTGTAACTGTTATGTTGTGATATTGTTTCATAAACATGTTGCAATGTATATCATTTAGTATGTTTAGTTAATGTAAAATGTAGGTTTGTATAGGTAATTGCTTAATTAATTTGTGTTAATTGTTCTGAGGGGAAGGGCTAGCCCTACAAAAGGAGCCTCTCTTTCAGTTCATAGAGAGGCCATTTTGGATTGAGCTGTGAATGGGGCAGCATTGTTTTTAGCTGTCCCATAAGGTATACATACGTCTGATGGCAGTACTGTTGTTCTTGTTCCGGAATCACTATGTAAATAAACAGCACAGAATAACTTTTGCGGCTCGGCCATCTTTTTATTTTGATAGAGGTTAGGTTTTCCAGTATAGCCTACGTGACAGAGATTCAGTGAAAATAAACATCTCATTTTTTTATCAAGACCAGCCCCCATGCTTGTCTCAGAGCAGCACGAAACTGTGCTGAAATAGTTGACCACATGTGGGTAGGCTTCAAATCCTATTATAACAATTGGATGACTTTGGGTGTTCCAGCAAGAAACAATTTGTTGCCTTCATTAGCCTACTTTATTCCAATATTTCTGTCATTCAGTGATGTTTATTCACGTAGTAATTTGTTATGGATCCATCCAGACGTGGTTAGAAATCAATGCATTTGGTGGACTTTGTAAGAGTCTATTGTCCTGCTGATAGCCCATCAGTTGAAGAAACTTGAGTGGACTTATGGAAAGGCTCTGTAAGACATAAAAAAAATAAAAAAATTCAGAACGTTAACCATGTGTGTTCTCTTGTTTTGTACTGTTCTGTAGTTTCGACCCAAACAAAGAACTTTGGGTGCTGCGGGCCCAGGCATGGATCAAAGCTGACGAGACATTCAATGACATTATCAAGAGATATGCTGGGCTCTGTCAGAGAGGTGTTTTTGGGACCACATCGTGTCTATTGTCCTGCTAATAGCTCCTGTGAAAACAAGTGTTTGAAAACATGTTATCTAATATCTAAGGGGCTGGTATATAATTATAATGCAGGGCTAATGATAATAATAATTGTTGGATAACAGAACAGCTCTCGGAACTTATTAAGAGGCGGCTTCTATCTTCAATATGATCAATCATTCAAAAGGTTAAATAAACCCTTAGGTTTAAGACTTCAGTAGGTTATAATAATCCTTGGCTTCTGGGAATGTTAAAATGCCCAAAAGTGGAGTTATAATTTTGTCTGTCAGAAGTATTAAAATCAACCAATGTCAGCCTTTAAATGCTTTATTACCCAAATGTTTAAAGTATGTGTGGGCGACGGAAAGAATGCATTTGACTGTTTTTAATTTTGGGAATCAACCAAAAACACAGCATCTACCGTGGTAGAAATATGTTATTTAAACATTTTTTTAAAACTATTTCAAAATCCATATGTTTATTAGGCTCCTGTGCAGTGTCTTTAAATACAATGCTCCCCCTACCCTCCTTGCCTACCCTCCTTCTTGACATGAGTATATTGTCCTGATAATAGCCCAACATGGGTGGATGACTTCTTTTGTATTCCAATGTATTGAATGAATGTATTATTTACAGTCGTTTACCATTCTCATTCTCGGAGTGGAAACGTTGTTTGCAGAGTTCACAATCTCATTTTCAAATCCTCTGGTGGTTACAGTCCCAACACTACAGTCCCAACACTACAGTCCTAACACTACAGTCCTAACACTACAGTCCCAACACTACAGTCCCAACACTACAGTCCTAACACTACAGTCCCAACACTACAGTCCTAACACTACAGTCCCAACACTACAGTCCCAACACTACAGTCCCAACACTACAGTCCCAACACTACAGTCCCAACACTACAGTCCCAACACTACAGTCCCAACACTACAGTCCCAACACTACAGTCCCAACACTACAGTCCCAACACTACAGTCCCAACACTACAGTCCCAACACTACAGTCCTAACACTACAGTCCCAACACTACAGTCCTAACACTACAGTCCCAACACTACAGTCCTAACACTACAGTCCCAACACTACAGTCCCAACACTACAGTCCCAACACTACAGTCCTAACACTACAGTCCCAACACTACAGTCCTAACACTACAGTCCTAACACTACAGTCCTAACACTACAGTCCTAACACTACAGTCCCAACACTACAGTCCTAACACTACAGTCCTAACACTACAGTCCTAACACTACAGTCCCAACACTACAGTCCCAACACTACAGTCCTAACACTACAGTCCCAACACTACAGTCCCAACACTACAGTCCCAACACTACAGTCCTAACACTACAGTCCCAACACTACATTAACACTAACACTACAGTCCCAACACTACAGTCCCAACACTACAGTCCCAACACTACAGTCCCAACACTACAGTCCTAACACTACAGTCCCTAACAGTCCTACAGTCCTAACGCTACAGTCCCAACACTACAGTCCCAACACTACAGTCCCAACACTACAGTCCCAACACTACAGTCCCAACACTACAGTCTCAACACTACAGTCCCAACACTACAGTCCCAACACTACAGTCCTAACGCTACAGTCCCAACACTACAGTCCCAACACTACAGTCCTAACACTACAGTCCTAACACTACAGTCCCAACACTACAGTCCCAACACTACAGTCCTAACACTACAGTCCCAACACTACAGTCCCAACACTACAGTCCTAACACTACAGTCCCAACACTACAGTCCCAACACTACAGTCCTAACACTACAGTCCCAACACTACAGTCCCAACACTACAGTCCCAACACTACAGTCCCAACACTACAGTCCCAACACTACAGTCCTAACACTACAGTCCTAACACTACAGTCCCAACACTACAGTCCCAACACTACAGTCCCAACACTACAGTCCCAACACTACAGTCCCAACACTACAGTCCTAACACTACAGTCCTAACACTACAGTCCCAACACTACAGTCCTAACACTACAGTCCCAACACTACAGTCTCAACACTACAGTCCCAACACTACAGTCTCAACACTACAGTCTCAACACTACAGTCCCAACACTACAGTCTCAACACTACAGTCCCAACACTACAGTACACACACTACACTCCTAACACTACAGTCCCAACACTACAGTCCCAACACTACAGTCCCAACACTACAGTCCCAACACTACAGTCCCAACACTTCCCAACAGTTTTGCAATCTATGTGGCAAAGCTGTCAATTTTTTGGTCCTGATATGAAACTGGTATATATTTTTATTTATCACAATTTCCTTAACCAATTGTGATCTTTAATGCAGGGCCAACAGACGAGGTCCTTACTTTTTCCCCCTTCCACTTGATAAAGGTTCAAATTGATCATGTTTTTTTTTATTTGATCAATTAGTGTATTTAAGTTTAACCACAATATTTGTTATATTATTTGTTCTGTCTTTTCTGGTGGATTAAACTTTCTATGGATTGTTTAAATAATAATATCTTGGAGATGATTTTGTTTTCAAGTGAGCGTTTGTAATCTGAATAAAGGGAAAAAGACAATTATTGAACATGGGGTGAGACATTCTTACTAATTTGTAAAAATAGCCAGTTTGTTATTTAGAATTATTTATTTATGTTTTTAGAGGGAGAGAAACCAAAAGACCACATGCCTATTTTTCAAAAATCGTCAGTCCACATGTCCACATTGAAATTCCCCCATTGTATTGAACCAAGTTCTCTCTTAACTCCAGGACCACCGACAGGTTTTTATTGTTGTTGCCTGATGCAGGACTCTAGCACCAAAGAAGAGAGGCTCTCCATTATTTCACGAAAAGATAGTCAATTTGTGCCACCGTTTAAACTTGTTTGTGCTCATGTCGCACCATTGCCATTACAAGAGTTTGTGGCTATAGTCTGATCAAATAGCCCCATAACATCAAAGAACCCCCACCATATTTTACAGTATGGGGTTCTTTATTTCAATGCCAAACCCACCATTGGTGCCAAAGTGCTTCATTTTCATGTCATCTGACCATGGCACCTGTTCCAATCCTAGTGCCAGGGGTTCCAGGGGTTTACACATCAGTGGTGGGTTTGGTGTCAAAATAAGGATGCATAAGCAGAAAGGAACCCCATGCATACTGTAAAATATGGTGGTGGATCTTTGACGTTATGGCTAGCCAAATTCTTTTACAATAGAGCTCAGCATTTGTATGTTTTATTTTATAGTATTTTTTTGCTCATTTTTATCAAGGGATTCAATCCTTTTGCACCCAACCGTAGATTTAATTGTTTTAATTAAAAACCTGTGCAAGCAAATAAGCAATTCAATAAAATACTAATGATGATCCGCATCAGTGGTTTCAATGGTCCATGTTATGTCTCTTGTGAAATAGCCCAACAGTCTAAGAATAAAAAATATTCCTTAACTGTAAAGAATATGAGGCATTGCCAAGATTATCTGTGTGGAATGGCTCTCCAGTGAGGATGAAGAGTTAATTGGCTGCGGAACAATGCAGGTGTGGTGTTTCTGTGCATGGTGGTGAGCCAACAAATGTGGTATTTTACTCCTGTACATGCACTCCTGTACATGCTAATGTGTTTATGTGCCAGTTCCAGTATTACATCATGAACATGTGAATGCTTCAGTCATAAAATGCACTGGATATCAGTAACCAGTTAAGCTCTATCAAGCCCTTTGGTATCTAGGCCAATGAGTTAGGAATTAAGACCTATTCTCTCAGCTGACACTGATCAGTAAAAACATTGTTTGCTGTCTGTAGTGACTGATTTTGAATTTCACGCTATACGCATTAGTACTGAACTCTCTGACCACGATGTGTGGTTTGACCCCTGAAATCGGTTAACACAACAAGAGAGAAAATGCCCTCAACAGTATGTAGCTGAGCTAGCTCTGAGCTTTATTGGTGCTGTCTGCTCTGCTGTAAATTAGCATGGTCTCCTCTACTCAGTCAGCCAGGCTAAGCTTCTCCTAGGGAGCCCTCTGCTGTCAATAACCTCTGGATGTTGCTTCCCTCTAACGGGCCTCCTCTCCTCCTTCTCTTCTGCTTGCTCCTACTCTCTAATCTACACAAATATATTCCCCCACAAAGCTCTGCAGTGCCTGGCCACTTTCCGGAGAGGGATTCTGGGCAGAATAAAATAAAAAAACAGTACAGACAAACTGACAGCTTCTCAGGGGCAGGTAAGCAATCTCACTCAGCTCTGGAGGGGAGACTGAGAGGGAGGCCCAAATGATAACCTGGTGCAATAACGTTGGGTCACAGGAAGTGGACCTATTGGGGATTTCAACTTATATCTTCATTTTAGGAAGGAAATGCAGAGCATTCAACTGGTCTGCCATTGACATTCATATTTAGTAATGAAAGTATTATTTTACGGCCAATATGGGAGCATTGGATGCTAAGCCTATAAACATTTCTTCCAAACTACCTGCATCACTGATGTCAGCATTACAATAAAGAATTAAGTCTTTGTCTTTATTTGGGTAAAACATTTCACATTCTCTCTGTTTTCAAATACAGTATGAGCACTAACATACCCCAAAAGATCCAGACAAGCAAAAGGAAGTGTCACGCCCTGGCTATAGAGAGGCTTTTTATTCTCTATTTTGGTTAGGCCAGGGTGTGACTAGGGTGGGCGTTCTATGTTCTTTTTTCTATGTTTTTGTTTGTATTTCTGGTTTTGGCCTGGTATGGTTCCCAATCAGAGGCAGCTGTCAATCGTTGTCTCTGATTGAGAACCATACTTAGTTATCCTGTTTTCCCACTATGGGTTGTGGGTAGTTGTTTTCTGTGTTTACTATACAGAACTGTTTCGTGTCGTTCACCCGTGTTGTTGTTTTTGGTCATTTAGTGGTCTGTTTATTTTATTAAACATCATGAACACTTACCACGCTGCACCTTGGTCCTCGCCTTCTTCCACCAACGA
Source organism: Oncorhynchus keta (assembly GCF_023373465.1). NCBI lineage: Eukaryota > Metazoa > Chordata > Actinopteri > Salmoniformes > Salmonidae > Oncorhynchus > Oncorhynchus keta. The sequence goes on along the minus strand of NC_068446.1, from coordinate 22,544,934 downwards.
CAGCCGATACAGGATGCTTAATGTGGGCGAGTAATGAAGTCAGCCACCAGTGTATTTCAGTTCACTTTTCTGAAACTCTGGGGGAAGGGAATGGAAATGTAACCAACTGGTTCGCTCTGCTGTCTTCCAGAAACTTCACATTATCATATTTTGTTCCTCCCCTTTTCCTTTCCCTTCTTTTATCCTGCATGCGTTTTTTCTGCCATTGGTAGAGTGGGTATCTGAAAATACGGCCATAAATAAGAAATCAGCGGTCTTTTCTGTCCTGGAACATTACACAGGCTTGATGAATGCTTTCTGCAGTATTATTACTCACTCCCTTCAAATCAATGCTCTAATCTTTTCCCTCCATGATCGATTTCCCAGCCGCCTACAGAACTTACACTGTAGGCGATTTAATAAACATCAAAAGAATACTATAAAATAGGAATACTCAACTACAATGTTTAAACACCAACCTGTGTAACATTCAGCAGTAAAAAAAACATTGTAATTTAAAAAAATGTACAACCATTGTTGATTAGCAGTCTCATGTTTTTGTCTATTTAGTAACTCAAATGTAAACACATTGTGTTTAACTACAGCTTCCAATCTTCTATGCCCCAAAGTCATGGTTCCAGAGGTCCAGCCCAGAGTTGGGAGTGTGTCCTGCCCCCTAGTAATGTTTACTGAAGGCAGTGGTCCGTGGCGTTCAGCCTGGGTCTAAGGACCCCCACAGAGAGGAGTCAGTGGCATGTCTTAGTGGAAACAACACCCCTTAGCACCCCTCACAGGCATCTGTGTTATTGAGCACACTAACTGGGGCCAGTGCTGTTAGCAGTTGATGTTACTTGTTAGCAGTTGATATTAATAACACAGACCCCAAAGCAAATCAGGGGGAGAAAAACAGGTTTACTCAAAGAGGACAAATCATAGATGTTATGCTGTGGGATAGATGTTCATTCTCCCCTGTCCTCAGTGATTCTCTCGACAGAACAAAGTGACAAGATGTAATTTATAACCCCCAACCCTAGCCTGTGGTTGACCAATTAGAATTCCTTTCAGTAAATTTGGGCCAATGGCCAAACAACAAGTATCCTGTAATGTATAGTCACATTCCTCCCATGTGTCTGACCCATTGATCATTAATTCCCTATTACAGAAAAAAAAACTATTTCCATTGTTTGTTAATTCCCTCTTGAACTTCATTCCTCTGCGTTGTGTATTTATCTTCGAAATATTCTTATAGCGTCTAATAGGCTCCTTACAAAGAGGCGGGCCAATTGCTTTTCTCAGCTAAGGCCAGAGGAGGTCAGGCAGAAGTGACCTTTCCTCATTCCCTGCATTCTGCTGGACAACATTCAGAATGCTGGCTGACTAACTGACTGACTGGCCGATTGATTGAGTACATCTCTGATATCCGTCTTGGTAGGATTTGAGTTTGCTAAGTAAAGGTTGAATTGGTAGGGTAGAGGTCAGCCGTGTAAGTATTGAATTATGATACTGTGTCTTGTGTGTCTAGATATGGAACATTTACATTACATTTTATTTATTTATATTTTAGTCATTTAGTAGATGCTCTTATGCACAGTTAGTGCATTCAGTGAGATTGTACACCAATGACTCAGAGAACAAGCTCTTACATCCTGTCATTGCAAGACACATTGTGGTCTGCAACAAGACAGTTCTTTGTTCCATCCAATGCAGAGGGCTTAGAGAGCTACCAACTGAGACTGGAACAAAATCAATGAGTGTATCAATGGCAGTCAAATCTGGTAGGATATAATGGAACTGACAGTTATGGTTCAGTGCATTGATGATCACACTGTTTCTTGCAGGGAGTTAAACAACAAGACCAACAACTCATGAGTTGTATTCACCATGAGATTCACTAAATACATTTAGCTGTGTTTGGGTCCACTACCATGAGCTTTAAAACTTCTTAGGGCTAGGCCCCTTTTTTCTCAATTTCCGCCTGAATGACGGGCCCAATGTAAACTGCCTGTTGCTCAGTCCCTGAAGCCAGGATATGCATATAATTGGTACCATTGGAAAGAAAACACTGAGTTTGTAGAAATAATAAAATAATGTAGGAAAATATAACACAATAGATATGGTAGTAGAAAATCCAAAGAACAACCAACTGGAATTTATTTTGAGAGACAGACCATCCTCTTAGAATGGCAAGTATGAGGTCATTTTCAGAATTAGCTCCCTGGACGCAATTCCTTTGGCTTCCACAGGGTGTCAGCAGTCTATGTTCAAGGTTTTAGGCTTGTAATTTCAAAAATGAAGAAGAAATATTCGTTTTAGTACAGGGACACAGTCTTGGAAATTTGTGTTTGCTCATGCCATGAAGACAGGACACACCTGCTAAACACACCTGCTAAAATCGGTTTCCTATTGAATATAGTTCTTCCCGTAAGAAATATTATAGATTGATTACAGGGTATCTGAGGAGTACATAAACATATTTCGACTTGTTGAAACAAAGTTTAGGGGTAGATTTTCGGATTCCCTTCTCTGCATGTTGAACGAGTGGATTACTCAAATCGATGGCACCAACTAAACAGACTTTTTGGGATATAAAGAAGGATTTTATCTAACAAAATGACACTACATGTTATAGCTGGGACCCTTTCGATGACAAATCGGAGGAAGATTTTGAAAAAGTTCATATTTAATCGCTATTTGTGAATTTATGAAATCTGTGCCGGTGTAAAAATATTTTGACATGGGGTGCCATCCTCAAACAATCGCATGGCATGCTTTCCCTGTAATAGCTACTGTAAATTGGACAGTGCAGTTAGATTAACAAGAATTTTAACTTTCAACCGATATAAGACCTAAATGTTTAATATCCATAATTTGTATTATTATTTATTTGAATTGCGCACCCTCCAGTTTCACCGGACGTTGTCCTGCTAGCGGGACGCCTAGCCCTATAAGGTTTTTAAACAATGTTTTCTTTCGGTTTATTTATATGATGGCAGAGGCCATTCTCTGACTCATCAAGTATCCAGTTCTTCCATTCTATCCCCTTGATATCTCCTTGGAAAGTGAGATAGTCTCGTTTAAGCCATCATTTCGTGTCTCTTGATATTTGCATGAATTAAGGATTTTTTCAGCACTTATTGAATTTGTATTACTATGTTATTTTCTTAGACTGAAACAAACATGCATGACAAAACAGCAATGTAACAGGTATCTATTTTGCAATACCTACATCGGAGTGAAGTGAAAGAAACATCTGTTGGTGCTTTGGCTGTGTTTGCAGAACCATGTGGGCCTATGCAGTGACATAAATCATATCTGCAGTCCGCCTAGCCAGCACCAGGCCACGGCAGGTCCAATTCTCTCCCCTTTCCCTTTCTCTCTCTCACATAAGAATGATTTAGTGACAGATCATCTGTTTAGGTGGACATATCGATCTCCTCTATCACGCCTCATGAGTCCAAAGCCAAGTGACCTTGATTTTTGCATTTGTAATATTCAAATCAGAGCCGGATGATCTTTCTTTTCGCCAGCCTTTGACTTGGCTGCTTATCATTCCTCTCTGACCTCTGTTATGTTATGTCACACAGGATGAGAATACAAATTTGACAAAGCCAGGGAGTGGAATATCATCTCACCGCAACATCATCAAACAATCAAATAGCATGGCTTTTAACACTCTCCTTCCCTCCCAAACACTAACTGTATATTAAAGGGATGTTAGCATTGGATATAGCAATGCTTTAAAAGCAATGAATGACAATTCAGACTTGCAGACCTCTTGATTTCCTTAACTGTCACCTTTACTGTCACCTTTTATGGAGTTCTAGAGCTGACTGAGAAGTGGGACTTTCCGCCCTCATCCTGCCCTTGTGCATCAGAGGTGTAATTTGGTTTCAATGTAAAATATTCATGCAGACAGAGCGAGCAGAGGACAGGTGAGGTTCATAAGGGGCTCCCGAGTGCCGCAGCGGTCTAAGGCACTGCATCTCAGTGCAAGATGTGTCACTACAGACCCTGGTTTGATTCCAGGCTGTATCACAATTGGCCAAGTGTCGTCTGGGTAAGGGTTTGGCTAGGGTAGGCTTAACTGACTTAACTAGTTAAATAAAGGTTAAATAAAAACAATTATATTAATAATAACCTCCTTACTCAATGTCCATAAAACTGTGTGCTAGTAGTCATGTTCTCACATGTTACGAACCTCTGCCTGCCCTGACCCTGACCCTGCCTGCCGCCCTATCGGACTCGGACCTGGTTATGAACCTCTGCCTGCCCTGACCCTGCCTGCCGCCCTGTACCTGTCGGACTCGGACCTGGTTACGAACCTCTGGCTGTCCTCGACCTGCCCTTTTCCTGCCTCCTGTGTTTTAATGAACTACTCTGTGTATTGAACCTGTATTGAACCTGTGTCTACATCTGGGTCATATCCTGAGTCATGTTACATGTACTCTATCAACTCAACCATATGACCATCGCTCTGCATTGTCATGGTCTGCTGAATTCCACTCAGGTTGTGTCTGATTTTAAATGCAATATCATTGGTTTCAAATATTTGATTACTTTAAGTTAGTTTCGGTTATTGTAATAATTTCACACAAAAGGTATCACACTTAAGTTTCCATATTTTTGTCATACCGTATTTGATTGAAGGTACCATTTTACACTGTTTACATTTTCATGTCCCCATGTGGTGCTCATGGAGTCATGGTGGTGTAGAGAATCTATTGATACAGTGTGTTCTCATCATGGCAGGAAGCATTTAAATCCCAAACGAGGTTTCTAATGTATCTAAGACTGAAACATTGATATGTATCACTCACTTGGTATGGACATGGTGCCTCATTGTGGTAAGCACTGCAGTTCCCCTTCTGTACCCAAGACTAATGTACACCAACGAGGCGGCTCTGTGATTGAGATGGAATGATTAGCTGGCCGTGGTCTCTCCTGTTGTAGGAGCAGGGAACTAATGCTTTTAGAATCCCAGCCGCAAACAGGTTACTTTAAATATAGAATGCTTTTATCTCTGTGGTTAAAAATAAAGAAGGGAGAAGGGAGAGAGTTAAATAAATAATTTGAGGCGTCTGGGTTGATCACTGGTTTTTAGCACTGCCCCATGCTGTTTTGGGATTGGAATAGTAAATGGATTTTTACAGATATGACATAAAATTGCACTATTCATGAGGACTGTAATGGATTATCTGAGTTCAAACAGGCATGGTTAATTGAAAACTTCAAAATCTTTTGTTCACTTTTTATTAAAAATGCCTTTGGTAGCTCGCTTTATTTCAGAAGTAGCCACACTGTGAAGCATTTCAGCTCAAGGAAATGTTCTGAAGAAATAAAAGAAAATGGTGTGTGTGTGTGTGTGTGTACATGTTTTACTATTCTTGCGGGGACCAGAAGTCCAAATGGGAACATTTTGTTGCTATTTCTAGGGAGTTTAGGGTTAAGGTTAAAATTAGTGTTAGGGTTGGAATTACGTTAAGGGTTAGGGTTAGGTGCTAGGTTTAGTTTTAGGGTTAAGGTTAGGAGCTAGGGTTGGGTTGGGTGTAGGGTAATAGTACGGGCTAGGGTTAGGTTTAGGGGTTAGTGAAAATAGGATTTTGAATGGGACTGAATTGTGTGTCCCTGCAAGGTTAGCTGTACAAGACTGTGTGTGTGTGTGTGTGTGTGTGTGTGTGTGTGTGTGTGTGTGTGTGTGTGTGTGTGTGTGTGTGTGTGTGTGTGTGTGTGTGTGTGTGTGTGTGTGTGTGTGTGTGTGTGTGTGTGTGTGTGTGTGTGTGTGTGTGTGTGTGTGTGTGTGCGTGCGTGCGTGCGTGCTTAATTGGATGTTATTCGGTTCACGTTGCTCACGAGGTATTGTGACAGTACTTTACATATTTTTCTCTCTCTCCCATGTTCTCATCCTTAACTGTAGACCTTGCCAAAACATTGTGAAGGTGGCTGCCTGTGTTGTGTTAAGATCTCTCCATCATTTGCTCAGTGTAAATCTCTAGGTCTATGCCAACACAATCGTCCCTCCACATCCCTTCATGTCAGAATGTGTGATAGATTACAGCAATCCTCCCACATATTTCATAACTTCTATTCCCCCAGTAGAGAGAAAGACATTTAAATGTGTAGAAGGGAACAGCTTTTTTTAGCTATTTTTATTCTGTCTTGTCTCTCCTCTATTCCCTGAGTAGTCCCACGGTGCACATATTCTCCTGTGACTCTCCTACATTCCCAATGCCATGCCCCAGCCTTGCTCTCATCTAACCACCACCAAATGGAAAGAGACATGGGGGGAAAAGCAGGCTTTTATAGAACCACCTATAAGTATTTACTATGTGTTTAAAAAATATTGAAGCCAAAAAACATTTCCAGGAAGGTTTTTGTCTCAGCGACAATCACTAACCACTTAATCTGAATCTTATATCTGGCACATCAATTTGTTCAGCCATCCACAAATGTTGTTGACATAAATCAATACCAGAGCAGGAGAAACATGTCTGTACAGGTGACGGCGAAGGACAGTGCATTTTTGGAAGTTAATAATTAAATTCATAAGAAGAAGCCATGTCTTATTGTTCATATAGTATGAATGCAACTCGGAAATGGTGTGCTTTGCAATCTAACCTGACGGTCATTATGTAAAACTGTGAAGATGATCGCAATAATTAACTGAAATGTATTTGATTCATAATGACACATGGAAATGTGTCGCTTAGTTTTTATTTGCTAATGAGCATATAATTCTCCGAATAAGTTTAATTAGTGACACTGTCAATTAGAGTATCCCTACCTGCATGGCAGATATGTTTTTGGAGGTGTGTTGGGGGGAGGGGGCTTTTTAATTATGCTTTAATTACTACTGAATAATTAAATGTTCTCTGTCTACTCTAAGAAGTGATGATGCCTAAATGTCCGATTGGTTCTGGCTGTTCTAAGAGCCTGACTAACAGACCTGTTTCAATCTATGATTTTGTGACAAGCACAGAGTAAAATGTATAAAAATTAGCTCTGAACAACAGTATATAGTTTTACTTTGTTGTAATTGAGTGATGAGATCGGGCTAGGGATAAGGATATTGATGTTAGTTGCTGTAGTGTATCTCCACCATGCACCTGTAACAGCCCATTCCTGCCAGGTGTCTGTGTTGATGTACTAAAGAGGAGCCCCCGAGGACCCCCAGACTGCTGGCAGCTGCTGCCTCCCTCAGAGAGCTCAGACTTCCTCCAATCTGAGACAATGTGTCCAGCCAACGACCCCAAGGATAGGGACCCCTCCCATGTCTGGACGCTGAACACATGCTCCTGGACCTGAAGAAGAGCTTCATGGTCCCCCAGCTCCCTCCAGGTGTCTACAGGTAGGTGTAGCAGACTGTACCGTATGTGCTGGGCTAGAATAAAGGTGTGGACTGCTTTGGAAATCCGCGCAGAATATGCCAGCGAATTACAAAGGTCTCAATTGCTTCGTGGCTAATGAAACATATCTGTTAATAGTGACTAGTCAATAAAATACAAATTCCACCCCAAAACTTTTGGCAGTTGTTTCATTAGTTCATTGTTAAAACAGTCCCAATTGTTTTTGCAAGTCAGCAATCAAGTTAAGATATATAACTTTCAAAATATCGAAATACAGCCGGTATTATGCATTTTGCATCAGATGATGCTGCATCAATACAACTGTATTTCTGTATTTTGAAAGTTATATATCTTGAAAAAGTGATTGCTGACATGCAAAACATTTTGGCACTATATTAGCAATGGACTAATGTAACAAATACCAATATATAGTTTTCATTTAAGTCAATAATGGTGACCATGGGGGCCATATATGTTTAATATCCTTTCAAAGTCACTTTTCAATACACCTTGAGCCCAGCTATTGAGTGTGATTAGTGAGCTTCATTGTTTCTTACTGAATGGAAATCCAGAGAGGAACATTTCTGACAGCACATCACTATAAATATCTTCATAATTACCTTTTATGTAGCTAGTTTTCCATAAATGGGTCTGCCTCCCTGAGAGCCATCACAGATTTAGTGTAGTGTAATCTAATCTAATGTTTATTGTTAGAATTGGAATGCACATCTAATTTCACTAAACTGCCATTAGAACCAAATTACAAAAAAATGTAAATGTTCAATCATCTTCAAGGGACGTTGCTGGTAAATTGACTCCATAATAACAAAGCATCCTTTTCTCAGACATCTACAGCCACAATCTACATTAGTCCATTTCTTTGTTTTGTCTGAATGTAATTAACTGAGTTAACTGCTGAGATTCTACTCTAGCTTCAGATCAGTCTAATCCTACAATAGGCAGTATAATGACCATAGAATTTAGAATCAGAATAGGATCTCTATGATAATGACTCCCTTCTCACTGGCTCTGGAGCTGGAGACTTGGTGATGCTGGATTTGACATGAGCCTTGCACAGGTGTTAGTTTATATAGTCAGAGCATATACAGCATTGCAGATGGGGGAGCTGTTATACTGACGGGTGGGGCTGGATGTCATGATGTGAGTGGAGAGCAGGATTCCAGATGCATAAACTCAACATGCAACAATTTCAAAGATTTTACTGAGTTACAGTTCATATAAGGAAATCAGTCAAATGAAATGAATTAATTAGGCCCTAATCTATGGATTTCATATGACTTGGAATACAGATATGCATCTGTTGGTCACAGATACCTAAAAAAAAAAGTAGGGACGTGGATCAGAAAACCAGTCAGTTTCTGGTGTGACCACCAATTGCCTCATGCAGCGTGGCACATCTCCTTCGCATAGAGTTGATCAGGCTGTTGATTGTGGCTTGTGGAATGTTGTCCCACTCCTCTTCAACGGCTGTGAGAAGTTGATGGATATTGGCAGCAACTGGAACACACTGTCGTACACGTTGATCCAGAACATCCCAAACAGGCTCAATGGGTAACATGTCTGGTGAGTTTGCAGGCCATTTTCATCTTCCAGGAATTGTGTACAGATCCTTGTGACATGGGGCCATGCATTATCATGCTGAAACATGAGGTGATGGCGGCAAATGAAGGGCCTCAGCATCTCGTCACGGTATCTCTGTGCATTCAAATTCCCATCGATAAAATGCAATTGTGTTTGTTTTCTGTAGCTTATACTTGACCATACCATATCCCCACCACCAACATTGGACACTCTTTTCACAACGTTGACATCAGCAAACTGCTCACCCACACGACGCCATACACGTTGTCTGCCGTCTGCCTGGTACAGTTGAAACCGGGATTCATCTGTGAAGAACACACTTCTCCAGTGTGCCAGTGGCCATCGAAGGTGAGCATTTGTCCACTGAAATCGGTTACAACACCAAACTGCAGTCAGGTCAAGACCCTAGTGAGGACGACAAGCACAAAGATGAGCTTCCCTGAGATGGTTTCTGATAGTTTGTGCAGAAATTATTCGGTTGTGTAAACCCACAGTTTCATCAGCTGTCCCGGTGGCTGGTCTCAGACGACCCCGCAGGTGAAGAAGCCGGATGTGGAGGTCCTGGGCTGGCGTGGTTACACGTGGTTTGTGGTTGTGAGGCTGGTTCGACTAATTGCCAAATACTCAAAAACAACGTTGGAGGTGGCTTATGGTAGAGAAATTAAATTACAATTATCTGGCAACAGCTCTGGTGGACATTCCTGCAGTCAGCATGCTAATTACATGCTAATTACATGCTCCCTAATTTGAGATACATGTGGCATTTTCCTAACTTGATCACTAATATTCAGAATAATGCAAGTGCTCTTCTCGACCATTGATGGCCTGATAAATTCTACTCCTCTTTAGTACATCAACACAGACACCTGGCAGGAATGGGCTGTTACAGGTGCATGGTAGAGATGGACTAAAATCTGAGAAACCTCTCTTACACTACCTATGTGAACTGTCCTCCACATCTAAATGTGATACATTTGCGGCATATTTCAGAAGTAAGATAACAAATATTAGGCTGGGTATCAATCAAGCAACACTTCATGAGAAGTTTGATATGTACCACGTAAAGGCACTATGGATTTATTTTCCCTGGTTGACACAGACGTGCTCAGGAAAGTGATATCACAACTTAAGCTTTCTACCTGCCTTCTCGATCCTATCCCCACCACCTTCTTCAAAACGGTTTTTAATTGCATATCTGAAGTTTAAGCTGTTGTTAATCACTCCCTTTTCACAGGGACTTTCCCCACTTCACTAAAAACTGCTATGGTGAAACCCCTTCAAAAGAAAAGGAATGGAGATTTTTCAACTCGTAGCATTTTTCAGCCAATCAAATCTCTGCATAACTGGTTTTCAAACAGCTAAAGGATTTTGGGGGATTTTTGAACAATTCAGATCTGGTTTTCAGGCCCACCACAGCACAGAGACAGCCTAAGTTAAAGTGGTAAATGACCTTAGAGCCAAAACAGATGCCCAAAAGCTCTCTGTCCTTGTACTCTTGGATTTAAGTGCTGCATTCGACACTGTTCACCATAATGTCTTTCTGGACAGACTTGAGAGGTGGGTTGGCCTCGCCAATCCAGTTCTAAATTAGTTGCACACGGTTAGATTTAGGGTCCGGTACTGTTCAGTTTATATATGTTGCCCTCTGGCAGTATTATTAGAAAGCACATTTTTTTTCACTGCTACACAACTTTACATTTCTGTGAGAAAAAACCCCAGAGGATTTTAGCTCCACGTATAAATTATTACACTGTATTAGTGATTTAAATACTTGGATGGCTCACAACTTCCTCCAGCTAAATCAAGACAATACCGAGGTACTTATTGTTCAAGCCAAAGCACAGAGAGAAAATCTGTCCAATGTAAAACATTCAGAATGCTGCAGCACAGGGACTGTCCAAGACCAGACGTAGAGCACACATTACACTGGTTGTAAGGTCTCTGCACTGGCTGCCTGTGAATTTTAGAATTCATTTGAATATCTTCTGTTGGTTTTTAAATAAATCCACGATTGTGCACCCCAATACATGTCAGACATGTTTTCAAGTTACGCTACATGACTAAAAGTATGTAGACACCTGCTCATTAAACATCTCATTCCAATATAATGGGCATTACACTGTAGTTGTTCCCCCCTTTGCTGCTATAACAGCATCCACTCTTCTGGGAAGGCTTTCCAATAGATGTTGGAACATTGCTGCGGGGACTTGCTTCCATTCAGCCACAAGAGCATTAGAGGTTGGGTGATTAGGTCTGGCTCACAGTCGGTGTTCCAATTCAACCCAAAGGTGTTCGATGGGGGTGAGGTCAGGGCTCTGTGCAAGCCATTCATGTTCTTCCACACCGATCTCCATAAACCATTTCTGTATGGAACTTGCTTTGTGCACTGGGGCATTGTCGTGATGAAACAGGAAAGGGCCTTCCCCAACTGTTGCCACAATGTTGGAAGCATACAATTGTCTAGAATGTCATTGTATGCTGTAGCGTTAAGATTTCCCTTCACTGGAACTAAGCATCCTAGGCCGAACAATGAAAAACAGCCCCAGACCATTTTTCCTCTTCCACCAAACTTTAAAGTTGGTACTATGCATTCGGGCAGGTAGCATTCCCCATTATGTAAATGTAATATTTTATTTTGTTATTTTTAATACATTTTCATTATTATGGGATATTGTTTGTAGATTTATGAGGGGGGAAAAACTATATAATACATTTTAGAACAAGGCTGTAATGTAACAAAATGTGGAAAATGTCAAGGGGCCTGAATACTTTCCTAATGCACTGTAAGTAGATAAGTAGTACATATACTGTTGTGACCATGAGAATTGCAATATTTTTTTTCTGTGAGTGTTGAACTCATCTGACTCCCATGAACACCAATCGTGTTGTTATTTGTTTAATTACCTCGCACAGACTCTGGGTATACCAAACGAGAAACTGCGGTTGTCAAAATGACATGTGATTGTAATCACTTGATAATCAGCATTTCCGGGTGTGATGTAATTAAATTACAGGATATGAAGGGAAATTAAATAGATCAAGTGCTCTGGGCCCTTACAAACTAGTATAGAGTGATCACTGCACTCTGAGAACAATCCCTGTTGCTGCTGAGAATTAGCCCAAACCGACTGACCCCTCTGTGTTTCCCCACTGTACACTTATGGGAATGTATGCCTTTTGTCTGAGAACAACGTAGCTAAGAAATGTTCATAATAGTTCAAGGAGAGGAAACATGTCAGTAAATGTCAGTATATGAAATGTAAGGGATGCTGAACTTCTCCACGTAAAGTTTCCCAAATGATAAATTCCTGTCAAATGTAAGTTTTATCATCTTTCAGGTGGACTTATTATTAAGTAATGGTTACTAGGATACTGATACTGATATACAATACTGTACTGTAAATATGGTATCTTTGAGAAAACCCCAAAGCACTTCGAGGCCATGGAGACAGCTGTGAAGTATTTGACCAGGCTCAGACAGAGGAGATTGATGGCATTAAAAAGCACTCTGTAAGGCCTGAGACAGTGGCTAAAACAAATGTCTTTATGCTGTCAGCAAGGAATTTATGTTCTGTTACTGACACTGGGGGAACAGACTCGCGTAGTTGAACCGAATTTCTACTGTTGTGGAGGACAATTCTTTCTCCATTAAAAAAGTATGCAGGGTTACAAGGGACTTGAGATCAATATTAGATATCCTTACACCTGGAGGCATTTCACCATGCAGACTTTCTGACAACAGCAATGCCTTGGAATTCAAAATTACTCCGTTTTACGAAATAACAGTAAGCGCCTGCTTAAAGACAGTAAATAGTATAGAGGGCTAACATATAGTAGGGCCCAAAATAAAGATAGAGATGAACAATAATGAATGTATGAAAAAATACAATAAAATACTGAGCTATAATTGTATGCCCCCAAAAATGGGAAATTAATTATTTTATATCATACAATTGCTCAAAGAAAGAGATTTTGTCTAAGAAGTAATAATGTTTTTTTCTCAAAAAGGTAGGGGTAAAAATGATTGACACCCCTAAAGATTCTTATAAATAAAGTAGTCAAAAGGTTAGTATTTGGTCCCATATTTCTAGCACCCAATGACTACATCAAGCGTGTGACTACAAACTTGTTGGATGCATTTGCAGTTTGTTTTTCTTGTGTTTCATATTATTTTGTGCCCAATAGAAACTAATGGTTAATCATGTATTGTGTCAGTTTGGAGTCACTTTTATTGTAACTAAGAATATAATATGTTTCTGAACACTTCTACATTAATGTGAATGCTACCATGATTACGGATGATCCTGAATGAATCATGAATAATGATGAATGAGACAGTTACAGAGGGTAAAAGATCATACCCCCAACACATGCTAACCTCACACCATTACCAATATCAGGGGAGGTTAGCCTTGGGGGTATGATCTTTGATCCTCTGTAACTGTCTCACTCATCATTATTCATGATTCATTCAGGATCACCCATAATCATGGTAGCATCCACATTAACATAAAAGCAGCATCCATAAATGCATCCAACAAGTTTGTAGAGTCACAAGCTTGATGTAGTAATGGTTGCTTTGACCACCACCATTGAGACCAAATACTGAACTTTTGACTACTTTATTTATAACAATCTTTCGGGGTGTCAATAATTTTGACCTTTTGACCTTTTTGAGAAAAAAAGGAAGACTTGTTCAACGGAATCTCTTTCTCAGAGAAATTATATTACCATAACATTATCTAATCAAGGGTGTCATAATTTATCAAGGGTGTCAATAATTTATCAAGGGTGTCAATAATTTCTTACCCCAATGTATTATGTATATGCATGTGGGTATGTGTCTGTAAAGTGAGAAATATTATGATATTTTTATTACGACAACATCATGTCAATGTCAGAAAGACAGGCATTATAAGCACAATCATTTCAGTGAACTCGCTTGTCCTTAGCATTGCAGCATGAGTGGCCTTTAGAGCTGGATCAAGTTCTGCAAGAGACCCTGTGCAGAAGTTCACTCCAGTCAACAGCCTATCCTAGGCCCTAGGGAGGTATAAATGAAATGTATTCACACGAAGGGAGCTTAACCATACTTTTTAAGGGGAACACAAAAAAGCTCTCTATTCCCCATTCAGCCTCAACTGGACCTGAAAGTTAAACAGCTTTTCTCATCTACAGAAAATAGGGGCTTAATCACTGTATAAACTCAAGCCTGAAGGTCATCGTGGCAGACTAAACCCTATGCTAGCTTACCTGTTTACAGATGAAGGATTGCCTTACTTATTCCTTTCCAAAGAACTCAATGTGCAATTCTGACGCATGAAGAGGAACGGTCCAAAAGTGGCACATTTGTTACCTACAAATGACTGCACCATGGCCCGTAGCATGAAATGTATCTGACTGCTGTTTAGTTTTGGGATGCTCAATTTGATTGATTTCTGCTGCTCTGCATGCCCGGATGGGGCTAAGGGGATGTGTGAAAGCTGAAGAAACAGATAGATAGACAGGGAAGGTTTTGTGTTTCAAACAGTATTGTGTAGCCTACAGTATATTTGACAGAAAACCAGGTGTGACAAGATTGTTTTGTATGTACAATATCTTTCACAGTAAAATAATTATGTGTAGTATTAATTAAGAGAAATACCTTGTTTTTACATCAATTATAGTATATGTAAATAATTACCTGTGGTCTGTTTGTTCCCCTGTGATCCAGGAACCTGTTGTCCAGCCTGAATGGGAAGGTCCCCCAGTTCTCCATTCCGGAGTACCCTCAGGAACCACTCTGACTCAACGCTCAAAGTCTCTGTTGCTGATCATAAACACCATCAACTCGGCTGAAAAACTCATTTGCTGTGGGCTTGACATCTTTGAAAACATTCCAGATCACACAAATTGACCAAACGAACCCAATCAGCCAGGGTCAAATGCATTGTGTGGCTGAGCTACCTAGAACAATGGTATCTATATACGTGTGTCAGATACCTACAGTATGTTCACTCTGCACAATTAAGTGTGACACAGTTAAAGACCGATTAAAGCAATATGATGAGATCAGGACACCTTCTTGCACTACTCTCCTTGAGCGCCTTCCAGTGGAGGCTCATCAGAGGAGGAAGAGGAAGACCATCCTCATTCCCTAAGTTCTAGACCTCAACTAAATCTGGTAATGAATGGTGTGGCTGTTGAGCAAGTTGAGGAGACCTAATTACTTGGCATTACCTTAGATTGTAAACTGGCATGGTCAAACAATATAGATTAAATTGTTGTAAAGATTTAGAGAGGTCTATCTGTAATAAAGAGATGGCACATCTAGCCACATCTAGGAATTTTGTATTTTCTTCAAGGCAAAACTGCTCCAGCTCCTTCAAGTTGGATTGGTTTTGCTTGTGTACAGCAATCTTTAAGTCATTCCACAGATTCTCAATTAGATTGAGGTCTGGGTTTTGACTAGGCCATTCCAAGACATTTAAATATTTCCCCTTAAACCACTCAAGTGTTGCTTTATCAGTATGCTTAGGGTCATTGTCCTGCTTGAAAGTGAACCTCTGTCCCAGTCTCAAATCTCTTGAAGACTGAAACAGGTTTCCCTCAAGAATTTCCCTGTATTTAGCGTCATCCATCATTCCTTCAACTCTGACCAGTTTCCCAGTCCCTGCCGAGGAAAAACATAGCCACAGCATGATGCTGCCACCACCATGTCTCACTGTGGGGATGCTGTTCTCGGGGTGATGAGAGGTGTTGGGTTTGTGCCGGACATAGTGTTTTCCTTGCTGGCCAAAAAGCTCAATTTTCATCTCATCCGACCAGAGTACCTTCTTTTCTTTAAGCAATGGCTTTTTTTCTGGCCACTCTTCCATAAAGCCCAGCTCTGTCGAGTGTACGGCTTAAAGTGGTCCTATGGACAGATACTCCAATCTCCCTTGTGGAGCTTTGCAGCTCCTTCAGCGTTATCTTTGGTCTCTTTGTTGCTTCTCTGATTAATTCCCTTTGTGTAACGGATATCATCCTCTTCATCTGAAGAGGAGTAGCAAGGATCGGACCAATACGCAGAGTGGTAAGTGTCCCTGTATTAATAGCACAAAACTGAACACGACAGAAATACAAAATAACAAAGTGAATGGAAACGAAACAGTCCCATGTGGCATAAACACTGACACAGGAAACAATCACCCACAAAATACCCAAAGCATATGGTTGCCTAAATATGGTTCTCAATCAGAGACAACGATAAACAGCTGCCTCTAATTGATAACCAATCTAGGCATCCATAGACATACAAAAAACCCTAGACTGGTGCCAACCCCATAAACATACAAAACCCCTAGACAGGACAAAAACATATAATCACCCATGTCACACCCTGACCTAACCAAAAATATAAAGAAAACAAAGAATACTCAGGTCAGGGCGTGACGGTACCCCCCCACAAAGGTGCGGACTCCCCTCAAAAGGGGAGTGGCCGGGTGGGCCTTTTTCACGGTGGCGGTTCGGGTGTGGGACGTGGACCCCGCTCTACCTCAGTCTTGGCCCACTTTAGGTGGCGCCTCTGGAGCGGGGACCCTTGCAGCTGGCCCAGGACTGAAGATCATCGTAGAGGGCGCCACTGGACGGAAAGGCGCCTCTGGACTGAGGAGCGGCCCTGGCAGCTCCGGACAGGAGGGAGATTCCAGCATTGCCAGCGTGACAGACGGCTCTGACAGCTCCTGGTTGGCTGACGGCTCTGGCGGCTCCTGGCTGGCTGACGGCTCTGGCGGCTCCTGGCTGGTTGATGGCTCTGGCGGATCCTGACTGACTGGCGGCTCTGGCGGTTCAGGACAGGCGGGAGACTCTGGCGGATCCGGACTGGAGGCAGACTCTGGCGGATCCGGACTGCAGGGAGACTCTGGCGGATCCGGACTGCAGGGAGACTCTGGCAGATCCGGACTGGAGGGAGACTCTGGCAGATCCGGACTGGTAGGTTCCAGACTGCGACCCATCGTGGTAGGTTCTGGACTGTGACTCGCCGTGGTAGGTTCCGGACTGTGACCCGTCATGGTAGGTTCCGGACTGTGACCCGCCGTGGTAGGATCCGGTCTGCGTCCCGTCGTAGGAGGTTCCGGTCTGTAGACTGTTGCCGGACGCTCTGGACTGGGTACTGTTGTCGGACGCTCTGGACTGGGTACTGTTGCCAGACGCTCTGGACTGGGTACTGTCGCCGGACGCTCTGGACTGGGTACTGTCGCCGGACGCTCTGGACTGGGTACTGTCGCCGGACGCTCTGGACTGGCGAGGCGCACTATAGGCCTGGTGTGTGGTGCCGGCACTGGTGGTACCGGGCTGGAGACACGCACCTCAGGGCCAGTGCGGGGAGAAGGAACAGGGCGTATTGGACTGCCGAGACGCACTATAGGCCTGGTGCGTGGTGCCGGCACTGGTGGTACCGGGGCTGGGGACACGCACCTCAGGGCAAGTGCGAGGAGCAGGAACAGGGAGTACTGGACCCTGGAGGCGCACTGGTGGCCTGGTGCGTGGTGCCGGCACTGGTGGTACCGGGCTGGAGGCATGCACCTCATGGTGAGTGCGGGGAGGAGGAACAGGGCATACAGGGCTCTGGAGATGTGTTGGCACTGGTGGTACTGGGCCGAAGACACGCATCTCAGGGCGAGTGCGGGGAGGAGGAACAGGGTGTATTGGACTGTCGAGGCGTACTATAGGCCTGGTGCGTGGTACTGGTACTGGTGATACCGGGCTGAGAACACGCACCTCAGGATGAGTGCGAGAAGCAGGAACAGGACACCTTGTGAAGGTGTACTGGAGACCTGGTGTGTATAGCCGGCATCAAATCTTCCGGAACTTTAACACAAGTTTCGGGCTGAGTACGAGGAACTGACACAGGTGGCATCGGACAGCTAACACGCTCCTCAGGGCGAATGCTGTGCATACTACGCCAAACCAACAGCTCTCTCTCTTCACTCTCCTCCAATTTCGTCAACAACTCCTCTATTGTCTCATAATCTCCCCTCCGTTTACTCTCCTCCAATCTATCCAATAAGTCCTCGACAATCACAGACTCACCCCTCAACTTCCGGCTCTTGATCTTATTTAGGGGCTTCATAGCAAAGGGGGTGAATACATATGCACGCATCACTTTACCGTTTTTTTTTTTCATTTCATTCACCAATTGAACTATTTTGTGTATGTCCATTACATGAAATACAAATAAAAATCCATTTAAATTACAGTTTGTAATGCAACAAAATAGGAAAAATGCCAAAGGGGGTGAATACTTTTACTAGGCACTGTATAGAACAATTATTTCATGGAAGTCCATTCCATCTCATATTGATCAAACAAACAGCAAACCTGATAACAGATAACACCTCACGGCACACTGCCTCTCCCCTATTTGGCCTAGATAGTTTGTGTGTATGTATTGATATGTAGGCTATGTGTGACTTTAAACAAAAAATAATGTAGATCTGTTCTTTTCTATTACTGTTCTGTGTTATGTCATTTATCATGTTTTTTTGTGGACCTCAGGAAGAGTAGCTGCTGCTTTTGCAACAGCTAATAGGGATCCTTATAAAATAGCAAATACCAATCGTACTCTGTGAATTTCCGATTTGTTTTATAATTAAACATTATAAAAGCTGTCTTTTTTAGATAAAAATATACTAAATATATTCACGTCACCAAATACCTAATTAAAACACACTGTTTTGCCATTAAGATCTACAGTAGTCTCAACACAACACTCTAGGCTAGCACCATGGTGTAGCCGGAGGACAGCTATTCCCCATCCTCCTCTGGCTACATTGACTTCAATACCAAACCCAGGAGGCTCGTAGGCCTTACCCCCTTCCATAGACCTAAATGGTAATTATGACTAGTTCCGGAGAACGTCCTCCAACCAATCAAAGCTTTTGCAATATGAACTGACATGGTGTCCATATGATTAAGAGAAGAGAACAAACCTAGCGTGGTTTATTGGGGTTGTTCCACAGAGCATTATGGGGGCTCTAGGTGTTTTTTGTTAAAGAACCCCTTTCATTGCCCACATCAGATTCAAGCTTCATGTTAAAAGTCACATTGATTATGTAATGGACAAACGTTTGCATATTCAAACTGCGCAACATGAGAAGGTAAGAAGAAACAGGGGTCACAAGCAGTTTATCTGCAAGAGTTGGCTTTTTCTTAGGGGCACGATGAAAGGGAAAGTTCTACTAACAAGGGCAACTACAAGAAGCTTGCATAGGTAATTGTACTTTAGAATTCTTTACTTGCTGAGCATATGGAAGTTTCCACTGTCTTCTCTGGGATGTCGAAATCAATTCAGAATGATTTGATCGCTTCCATCACATCATCCATTAAAAGTGAGATTAATAAAGAGAGGTTGACGCAGCGCATTTCTTTGCACGCGCTCAAGTAGGCTTTCCACTTTCCTCAGGTATTTATTTAGCAAAGGTGATAATATATAATCACTCCGGACAGGCACAAGAAAAAACGTATTACATAAACGTTACAGCAGCCTACACCTAAACATTAGAGATCTGACATGCTGTATGAGATGAAAACGAGACCATTTTTCAGTTTGATCAACTGTAGGCTACTAATAATAGCAGCCTATGCGCAATGTCTATCTGGCCAGGGTAAACAAATTGTGTACAGTCTGTTTGTTTGTCAGGAGAAAATGTGAACGTGATCATATTTGGTTTATATTCAAACTTGGGCTGGCCAGGCTGTCTACCCTTTCGATTCAAGATTATAAAAATCCAAAATTATTAAGTAGAATTAATCAATCAACATAAACTGTGAGTACATTTTATATTAAGCCTATAGTTGCATAGGCCTGCATGATGCAACAAAAACAATTACAATAATAAAAAGATCAAAATAAAGCAAGCTCAGCCCTGTGAGTTCTACTGTCTATTAGCTGTTGTCTCTGTGTAGAGGAACCCCCCTGTAAGTCTAGTCTAAGTATAATGAATATGAACAAGTATGAGGTTTCTGCAGATTGACAGGGTTTTCATCCTCCCCAGGGCCAGGAGTTTTTTCCAGGAGTTTTTTAAAACCATGTGACCTGATTAGAAAAACTGGTCCTATCATAGCCCATATAAAACCTTCTTATAACTGATTCATCCCAAGACCAAACCTATGATGGCGCTGCTGTAATGTTATGTATCTGATATTTGTATTTACAACTGAGTCCCCTCCTGTTCCCTGATTAAGATGTGAAGACCACTCTACTCCACTACCATTGTCAGCACTCTCGTGACATGAACTGAAGCCACGTCTCATGTGCCCACTCATACACTGGCACATTGAATGTTTCCTCGCCAAGCACTGTGAGTAGCCCTGTCAATGTTCTCTCATTACGGTATTTAGAGTCAATCACACACACAGTCACATTATTACACGTTAATTATTTTACTCCTTGCTTGGACTAACACATTCTTAGCTCTTTTGTCTAACTGTGTAGTGTTTTGTTATTGTTTTTGTCTTCCCAGTCAAATCCTGTCCTGCCCTCAGTGGAAGAGTTGAGCTCTTCTCCATCACCATCCATCCATGATGAGCCTGTCCTGCACTGAAGCCTCTGAACACCTCAACTCATGCCTCATACCCTCATTCAATCACTGCTGTGATCCCTTCCCAACACTGTAAGTGGCCCTCTCATTCCCATTCCCCATAATATTGTACTACAAATGTATTTTTAAAAATGTTTTAGATGAAAATAATTAGTCTGATGATTTCTTAAACATGCTTTGTCATCTCCGTATGAGCCGCGCCTATGCCGTGGGTCTCCCATCCTCCTCAATTTATCAAGTCACCAGCCTTCACTGGTGCCCACTGTGTTGAGGTTTATGAAACACTCAATAAGCAATGTTGATATCTTTTTGACCTCTCTGTCTGTCAATGAAAGTGCGGGGCACTCCATAATGTCCTAATGTCTCATTCTCAGGGTGAACAACGCTAGACAGACCAACAGACACAAATAAACTGAGAATGTGAAGAAGCACTGGAACGAACACATGAGTGAGCTAACACTACAAGACAGAGAGATTCACAAACATGCATTTTGAAGTGAGTAATGTGTCACTGACTACAGTGGGTTTTTACACGAGTGGATAAACACTATAAGGCCAGTTGGATGTGTATATGCTCACATGCACTATTGGACAATTTCAGTCTCTGTCTACACTTTCAAACAAAACATATGGCGCCATTCAATGCTCTTAGTTCTGCTGAAAGCACAACAACCCTCTGCTCTGCGCTCAATGTGCCTTGAGATTTTCTACAGGCAAGGCTAATGTTTATCTAAGACAGAGACAGAGCAGAGGAGAGCATGAGAGTTTGGATTACAGTAAGTGTGTGGGAAAGGTGCAATATATACAGAAACATGATTGGTGAGGTAAACAGTGACAGTGGTGTATTTTTTATACTAGTCTAAAGCATTGCTGTCTTGATTGCTGACAAAGCTGGCTTTAAGGATGCTTAAATGTCATTTTTTTATGTTTATAGTTTTCAGCGTCTCATGCATGATTGAATCCAATAACCGGCACAGTAAAGCACCATCTCTCTACCAGATGTGTGCTTTGATGGGATGGTTTTTTTTCTTCTTTGATGTCACAACTGTTGACTAATAATAATTCATATTTTGTAATGTCTCATACCCAAAGTGAAATGTGATATCCATATGTTTATAATAACTCACTGAATTACTTGGGCCCTCCAATGATCAATGTTATTAAAAACAGGCAAGTCTCTGCAATGCTTTGATATGGAAGTAAAGTCAATACCAAAGTGTCACGCCTTGGTCTTAGTATTTTGTGTTTTCTTTATTTGTTTGGTCAGGCCAGGGTGTGACATGGGTTATTGTGGTGTGTTTTTGTCTTAGGGGTCTGTGGGGTGTTGACGTAGTCTCCTGCCTGTTCAGCGCTGTCCGAGCCTTTCTCCTATCCTGTGCTGCCGGAGTCTCCCGTCTGTTTAGCGCAGCCAGAGCCTTCAAATCTCCAGCGCTGCCGGAGTCTCCTGCCTGTTGAGCGCAGCCTGAGCTGCCAGTCTGCATGGAGCAGCCTGAGCTGTCAGACTGCATGGAGCAGCCAGAGCTGCCAGTCTGCATGGAGCAGCCAGAGCTGCCAGTCTGCATGGAGCAGCCAGAGCTGCCAGGTTGCATGGAGCAGCCAGAGCTGCCAGTCTGCATAGAGCTGCCAGTCTGCATAGAGCAGCCAGAGCTGCCGGTCTGCATGGAGCTGCCAGTCTGCATAGAGAAGCCAGAGCTGCCAGTCTGCATGGAGCAGCCAGAGCTGCCAGTCTGCATGGAGCAGCCAGAGCTGCCAGTCTGCATGGAGCAGCCAGAGCAGCTAGATCCGCCAGTCAGCCAGACTCTTCCAGATCTGCCAGTCAGCCAGACTCTTCCAGATCTGCCAGTCAGCCAGACTTTTCCAGATCTGCCAGTCAACCAGACTCTTCCAGATCTGCCAGCCAGCCAGGATCTTCCAGAGCCAACTACCAGCCAGCTTCTCTCAGTGCTGAGCTTCCTCTCAGTGCTGCCTTCCTCTCAGTGCTGAGCTTCCTCTCAGTGCTGAGCTTCCTCTCAGTGCTGGGCTTCCCCTCAGTGCTGGGCTTCCCCTCAGTCTGCCCCTCAGTGCTGGGCTTCCCCTCAGTGCTGGGCTTCCCCTCAGTCCCGAGCTGCCCCTCAGTCCCGAGCTGCCCCTCAGTCCCGAGCTGCCCCTCAGTCCCGAGCTGCCCCTCAGTCCAGTGGGGTTCTGGGTGAGGACTATTAGGCCATGGTCGGCGGCGAGGGTGGATTATCCCAGGACGCGAGGGGGAGGAACTAAGACATTTATGGAGTGGGGTTCACGTCCTGAGCCGGAGCCGCCACCATGGACAGACGCCCACCCGGACCCTCCCTATGGTTTTGATGTGCGTCCGGGAGTCCGCACTTTAGGGGGGTTATGGGTTATTGTGGTGTGTTTTTGTCTTAGGGGTTTGTGGGGTGTCTACGTAGTCTATGGCTGCCTGAGGCGGTTTTCAATCAGAGTCAGGTGATTATCATTGTCTCTGATTGGGAACCATATTTAGGCAGCCATATTATGTGAGTTTTTCGTGGGTGATTGTTCCTGTCTCTGTGTTTGTGTTTGCACCAGATAGGGCTGTTTCGGTTTTCATTATTTCATTTCAATACTTTTGTAGTTTCTGCATGTATAGTTTTTTCTTTATTAAAATCTATCACGAATCATCATCACGCTGCATTTTGGTCCGATCCTTGTTCTACCTCTTCGTCAGAGGAGGAGATAGAAGAGAGCCGTTACACAAAGGACAAAGAGTAATGTGGTTGTCTACATAACCAACTCCACTTTTCCTGTTTGTACATACAGTAATGATGGATTGTTAACGAAATGTGTAGTTTTACATTAGCTGATAGTTGCCTTAACTTATTTGTTATGCTTTGTTCATAATGGACTTCTGAATGTCTAATATTCAAAGGTCCTTCAGTTGTTTTGCTTGTTTTTTAGGGTTTAAATTATCTGGTCTCATTCAGTCAAAATATTTTCAGTTTCAGGGTTATGTGATGCTTTTTTGTCCATCTCATACATAAATGTGGATTGAGAATTTTAGAGGAAGCTTCCCCAAAATACTCCCATTCCAATTTAACCCTTTGTCCATCATCATTATTTGTGTTTTTGATAACGTGATATTTAGATAACTGGAAATCATAATGAGTATTTAATCAATGAAGATTTTGCTAATTTTTTTGTTAAATTGTACTTGACTCATCTTTCAAGGGAAATTGAAAGGTTATAATTGAACACTTCATTCAGGGACTCTGCAAAATTAGCTTGAAATGATGCATGTGCCTTTATATGAATGTCATGAATGCTTTAATATTGTCAGAATTTGTGGATGATGTCAATACCATGCATAGCATGTTCTTGCGTGAAAAAAGGAATCTGTTTGATTCCGATACCAAAAAGGAAGTGTGTGCTACATACAACCCTATGATTAGGTTAAATTCAATGACAGTACTACATTTTCAGCAGAATTTCAAATTGGTCACATAATAATATAGGAGAACCACTACATAACTTAGTTATTACACAATTATTATTTTTCATTAAGAAAGTGATATAAAATATAATGTGGGGTGTAAAGATTGATATGTGATATCATTGTATGCAGATGACATTGAACTAGAACTTTCTCTCTCTATTTTTTTAATGCTTTTGGCACATATGGTGCTGTAACAGGATTCAAAATGAATTGGGAGAAAACTGAAATAATGCGGTTAAGACTGTTGGGCCAGTAACCGAAAGGTTGTTGGTTTGAATCGCCGAAAAATCTGCCATTCTCTCCTTGAACAAGGCAGTTAACCCTGAACAGCAACTGATCCTCAGGGCACTGTGGAAATCTATTAAGGAAGCCCCCCACACCTCTCTGATTCAGACAGGTTACTTCTTTCCCCTTCATGACTTCTCAAGCTTAGAAGGTCAATTTAAGTGGACACATGAAATACCTGGGTGTACTGATACCATGTGATCTGGCAGAGGCATATCAAATCAGTGACTCTCCTTTAATAGGTAAGATTGAATCTGATGTTCAGAAATGGAGATCTCTCCCCATTTCTATGTTAGGTAGGGTCAACATTATCAAAATGAATACACATTATGTACAGATCTTTACGACATGAGGCTGTGCATTATCATGATGAAACATGAGGTGATGATGGCGGATGAATGGCACGACAAAGGGCCTCAGGATCTCGTCAAGGTGCCTCTGTGCGTTCATATTGCCATCAATAAAATTAAATTGTGTTCATTGTCCATAGCTTATGCCTGACAATACCATAACCCCACTGACACCATGGGGCACTCTGTTCCCACACAACATCATACACGCTGCACTGTCTGCCACCTGCCTGGTACAGTTGAAACCGAGATTCGTCCATGAAGAGCACACTTCTCCATTGTGCCAGTGGACATCGAAGGTTGCGACACATAACTGCTATCAGGGCAAGACCCAGGTGAGGATGACGATCACTAACTTGAGATGGTTTCTGATAGTTTGTGGAGAAATTCTTCAATTGCGCAAACCCACAGTTTCATCAGCTGTCCAAGTGGCTGGTCTCAGACAATCATGCAGGTGAAGAAGCCGGATGTGGAGGTCCTGGGCTGGTTTCGTTACACATGGTCTGCGGAAGTGAGGCCAGTGGGACATGCGGCCAGATTCTCTAAAACAATGTTAGAGGTGGCTTATGGTTGAGAAATGAACATTCAATACTCTGGCAACAGCTCTGGTGGACATTCCTGCAGTCAGCATGCTAATTGCACACTCCCTCAAAACTTGAGACATCTGTGGCATTGTGTTTTGTGACAAAACTGCACATTTTAGAGTGGCCTTTTATTGTCCCCAGCACAAGGTGTACTGTGTAATGATCATACTGTTAAATCCACTTCTTGATTTGCCACACGTGGCAGTTTGATGGAGTATCTTGGCAAAGGAGAAATGCTCACTAACAGGGATGTAAACAAATTTGTGCACAAGATTGGAGAGAAATGAGTTGTTTTTTTGTGAATATGGAACATGGAACATTTCTGGGATCTTATTTCAGCTCATGAAAGATGAGACCAACGTCAGCCTCGAAACCTTAATGACTTGGAGAAGATCTGCAAAGAGGAGTGGGACAAAATCCCTCCTGAGATGTGTGCAAACCTGGTGGCCAACTACAAGAAACATCTGACCTCTGTGATTGCCAACAAGGGGTTTTGCCGCCAACTACTAAGTCATGTTTTGTAGAGGGGTCAAATACTTATTTCCCTCATTAAAATGCAAATCAATTTATAACATTTTTGACATGCAACCTTTCGGTTACTGGCCCAACGCTCTAACGACTAGGCTACCTGCCGCTCCAGATTTGCTCTTACTGTACCCTCAAAAGAATGACACCGAAGGAGATGGCTGCTGTTTTAAGGGCTCCTAACCAATTGTGCTATTTTGTGTTTTTTCGCCTTCTTTGTAACTTCTTTTGTATATAGTGTTTCTGCCACCATCTCTTATGATAGAAAAGAGGTCCTAGATGTCAGAACAACGATTACTCACCTCGAACTGGACAAAGATTTTTTCCTTAAGAGTCAGACGTGAAGGATTTACTGCACATACCGGACCAATTCAAAAACCCGATCATTTGCATGAAGTTTGTAGTGTGGTTTTCCACTTTAATTTTTAGTGTGACTCCAAATCCAGACCTCCATGGGTTGATAAATTTGATTTCCATTGATAATTCTTGTGTGATTTTGTTGTCAGCACATGTAAAGAAAAACATATTTAATAAGAATATTTCATTCATTCAGATCTAGGATGTGTTATTTTAGTGTTCCCTTTATTTTTTTGAGCAGTGTATATTATCACTTGTGAATTCTATATTATCACTTGTGAAGAATTCCCAGCATAAGGCAAGAAACAATGCATTTTTTTGCGACTTTTTCGAATAATTGTCGCAAACCTCATGTAGCCTACCTAGCCTATAGGCCTATGTGTTTTAATAACGTTGATATCACAACTAAAGTGGCCAAATAACTTCTTAAAATTAAAAATGTAGCTTTACAAGGGGTGTAGAGCATAACTGGCATACATAACCAAATGCATGCTTTTCAACCGTTCGCTGCTGGCACCCGCCCGCCCAACTAGCATCGCTACCCTGGACGGTTCTGACCTAGAATATGTGGACAACTACAAATACCTATGTGTCTGGCTAGACTGTAAACTCTCCTTCCAGACTCATATTTAACATCTCCAAAGCCAACACCTGATTTGGCCACCGTTCCTTCCAGTTCTCTGCTGCCAGTGACTGGAACGAATTTCAAAAATCGCTGAATCGTCAGTTGCGTCCCCGATGTGTCTGTCTGCAGCCTTAAAATGTGTTAAAAAAATCTAAACATATAGCCCAATGTTTGTAGAACAAGTAAATTGTCATTAATAACTCTAAATTAAGCATATAGGAGTACCTTTTTCTTTTGACTCCTTCAAATTGTTTGGAGAAAACATGCTTGCTATTTTACTCAACTTTGTTCAATTGTATTCTTCATACTATAAAATACTAAATAATAGTGCCACGGAATTCTAAACAAATCCTGTCTGTTAAAGGAACCAGTGTAGCCCACAGCCATTTGGCATAGCCAGATCAGGACCTTACATACATAAGGAAGAATTCGGCAGTACCTGTATGGTTAGTGAGAAAGTCCATATTGCAAATGTACGGTCCCTTACTAGACGTCCGAAATCGTTTGTAAAATTCGCGGACGGCGTCGGGCCGAGCGGCAGGGCCGGACCTACCAGGAAGTCATCAAATGAACGTTGTCGGACATTCGGTTTCCGTTTTACAAAAATAATAAGATTTATGTCATTTTTCCCATGTCCCGGAAATTCCCACAAGAGGGCATAAGCAATCATATGGCTATTGCTACAAAACATCACGATTCACGACGGGGCCTTATCTCGAAAACTGAAAATATTTAGAAGCCGAAACTCGGTGAGCGTAGGGGCGGCATAATGGGCAGTTGGCCCCGAACAAGATGGCGTCTAGGCCTCAACGGTTTTGAGTTATGGCCATTTATCTGGGATTAAAGGTCCAAAATGAAAATAGAGAAATTATTTTTCCACTTCACGTCAAAGTCAAGGAGCCTCCGGTGTCAATAAAAAAGAACCAGCCATTTATCTATCGTCATTTAAGAGAAATCGTACAACGACACCTTGGTGATGTTCACGGATAGGTGTTTTTTTTCAACGGTTACAGATCCAGTTGCAGGTTGTTCTTACGAATCTTTTTAAAGTGTGCTGCGGAGCTCTGCGAGATTTCTGTGATTTTCTATGATTTTCTGAAATAACACACACTCACTAAACCCTCCGTAAATAACTCAGTTCTTAACGTAAAGACTTAAAACTCGGGATTCTGTAAAGGCATACCCCAATCATGATATGAGTTTATTTATAGCTTCCTGTGCCAACCGGAAGTGCCTTTAATGGTGTCACAGTGGCAGTTTCCATGGGTTAAAAGGTCAGATCTTTTCAAAACTTCATATGTGTGACTAGGTAACCCTCGTGAACTGTAAATCAGTCATTTCTCCCAGCAGATGTCAAAGAAAAGCTCTCACACGCACACACAGCAAGGATGGAGTGAAAAAGTGTGGTTCTTAAAGACACAGAGAGCAGGCAATGGCATAAACATAATGTCTAGGCCGTGCCGAGTTCAACGAGATATCCCGCTTGACCGTAGCTCGCTCGGTCTGAGCGCAGCGACCATTAGAAAAGTAGGCCCAAAATGAAGCCTGCCCCACAGCGTCATTTGCTTTTGGGTGACAGTGAGAGAACCGTTAGGGTGAGAAGCACAATTCGACCTCAGGTATGTTCCTAAGGTCCTTCCGATCCGTGCAAGCCTAACGTTGACAGTGTGGCATTAACCCTTAATAGTTAAAAGATGGTGTTTACTTCAAAAAGTTTGCATTGATTTCTCTCCCCATAGGAATACATTGCCTTTACCCCTAAATTCAACCTGAAGTCTATATGGGTTATGAATGCCGTATGAACCTGTCTTTGGTAACAGTCCATCAGGCCAGTATGAGGTCTACCTGTGTTGATTCTAAGCTTCCTGGACCAACCGGAAGTGGTTAAAATCACCCTAAAAGTGTTTTTCCATTACCTGCCTGCAGTTTGATAGACATAGTGCATTCAACCCTGTGTAAATCAGTCAATTCTTAACGTAAGGACTTAAAACTCAGGATTCTGTAAAAGCATAGCCCAGTGAGGATATGTGTTGACTTATAGCTTCCTGTGACAACCGGAAGTGCCTTAATTGGTGTCTCAGGGGCTGTTTCGAGGGGTTAAAAAAGTCAGATCTGTCCAAAACTTCATATGTGTGATTAGGCAACCCCCATGAACTGTAAATCAGTCATTTTTCCCATAAAATTTCAAAGGAAAACTAAATCACACAGACACACAACTTGGAAGGAGGGACGTATTGGGGGTTGTAGAGACAGACAGTGCCTCCAATAGTTAGCTTTGTTCGAGCTAAAAGAACCGTCAGACCTAGAGTTCGAAACTTTAGAAACCTGTTCTAGACCTCGGGTCGATAGTGCGTGGTGAGTTAGGTGGCTCTAGAAGGTTCTCGGACCGAGAAATAGCCTCGTACATTTGCAATGATTTCAATTCATTTTGACCATTACGAAAATGGCGACATTTAGAAAAGTCTCAGAGACACAAGACTAGGTGCATTGGAACCGGCTCGGCCCATAGAGACGGACCCCAACGTTTCGGTCCGATAGCTCATTCAAGGACCCCATAGCAAGGCATGGAAAAAGTGGATTTTCAGCACCAATTAGGGTTTTACTCGGGCACCGAAGGACCTATCGAGCGAAACTCGGGATTCGGGTCGCCTCACATAGGCCTTCACATAATGTCTGACCTGGACCCGCAGCTAGAACGTAACTATGTGTTTTACGTTTTATTATGTTTTAAACTAATGGCGCTGTGAATTATGGGCCTGCTCTGACATATGTGATAGTTGGCTTCTAAATGAGTTGGAAAAAGTGGGTTTGGTGTCAATTGGTATCAGTTTGGTGTCAGAATGACATCTAATTGACTGGTGGACACTGACTTGCTAGTTGACTTTTGTACATTAGCAATATGTTTAAACGGAGAGGGACCATCACCAAAATGGCATTCTGAAATCAACACAAAAAATGGCATCACCATAGTCTCCAGGCTGTGCAGAGTTCAACGAGACGCCCAGCTTGACCGTAGCTCGCTCTGAGTGCAGCGACCTTGAAAAAAAAGAAGGCGCAAAAGGAAGCCTGGCCCTCAATGTCATTTGCTTTTGGGTGACAGTGAGAGAACCGTTAGGGTGAGAAGCACAATTCGACCTCAGGTACGTTCCTGAGGTCCTCCCGATCCGTGCAAGCCTAACCTTGACCATGTGGCATTAACCCTTAATAGTTAAAATAAGGTGTTTACTTCAAAGAGTTTGCATTGACTTCTCTCCCCATAGGAATACATTGCCTGCACCCCTAAATTCAACCTGAAGCCTATGTGGGTTATGAATGACTTATGAACCTGTCTTCTATGACAGTCCATCAGACCACTATGAGGTCTACCTGTGCCAATTATAAGCTTCCTGAAGCAACCGGAAGTGGTTGAAATCACCTTATCAGTGTTGATCCATACACTGCATGCAGTTTGATAGACATAGTGCATTCAACCCTGTGTAGATCAGTCAATTCTTAACTTAAAGACTTAAAACTCAGGATTCTGTAAGTGGCTATGTCAATCAAGACATGTGTTTACTTATAGCTTCCTGTGCCAACCGGAAGTGCCTTTAATTGGGTCACACTGTCTGTTTTGAAGGGTTAGAAAAGTCACATCTCTCCAAAACTTCATATGTGTGACCAGGTAACCCTCCTAAACTGTAAATCAGTCATTTCTCCCAGCAGATGTCAAAGAAAAGCTCTCACACGCACACACAGCAAGGATGGAGTGAAAAGTGTGGTTCTTAAAGACACAGAGAGCAGGCAATGGCATAAACATAATGTCTAGGCCGTGCCGAGTTCACGAGATATCCCGCTTGACCGTAGCTCGCTCGGTCTGGCGCAGCGACCATTAGAAAAGTAGGCCCAAAATGAAGCCTGCCCCACAACGTCATTTGCTTTTGGGTGACAGTGAGAGAACCGTTAGGGTGAGAAGCACAATTCGACCTCAGGTACGTTCCTAAGGTCCTTCCGATCCGTGCAAGCCTAACGTTGACCGTGTGGCATTAACCCTTAATAGTTAAAAGAAGGTGTTTACTTCAAATAGTTTGCATTGATTTCTCTCCCCATAGGAATACATTGCCTTTACCCCTAAATTCAACCTGAAGTCTATATGGGTTATGAATGCCGTATGAACCTGTCTTTGGTAACAGTCCATCAGGCCAGTATGAGGTCTACCTGTGTTGATTCTAGGCTTCCTGGACCAACCGGAAGTGGTTAAAATCACCCTAAAAGTGTTTTCCATTACCTGCCTGCAGTTTGATAGACATAGTGCATTCAACCCTGTGTAAATCAGTCAATTCTTAACGTAAGGACTTAAAACTCAGGATTCTGTAAGTTTCTATGTCAATCAAGACATGGGTTTACTTATAGCTTCCTGTGCCAACCGGAAGTGCCTTTAATGATGTCACAGTGGCAGTTTCCAAGGGTTAAAAAGGTCAGATCTTTTCAAAACTTCATATGTGTGACTAGGTAACCCTCATGAACTGTAAATCAGTCATTTCTCCCAACAGATGTCAAAGAAAAGCTCTCACACGCACACACAGCAAGGCTGGAGTGAAAAGTGCGGTTCTCAAAGACACAGAGAGCAGGCAATGGCATAAACATAATCTCTAGGCCGTGCCGAGTTCAACGAGATATCCCGCTTGACCGTAGCTCGCTCGGTCTGAGCGCAGCGACCATTAGAAAAGTAGGCCCAAAATGAAGCCTGCCCCACAACGTCATTTGCTTTTGGGTGACAGTGAGAGAACCGTTAGGGTGAGAAGCACAATTCGACCTCAGGTACGTTCCTAAGGTCCTTCCGATCCGTGCAAGCCTAACGTTGACCGTGTGGCATTAACCCTTAATAGTTAAAGAAGGTGTTTACTTCAAATAGTTTGCATTGACTTCTCTCCCATAGGAATACATTGCCTGCACCCCTAAATTCAACCTGAAGTCTATATGGGTTATGAATGCCGTATGAACCTGTCTTTGATAACAGTCCATCAGGCCAGTATGAGGTCTACCTGTGTTGATTCTAGGCTTCCTGGACCAACCGGAAGTGGTTAAAATCACCCTAAAGTGTTTTTCCATTACCTGCCTGCAGTTTGATAGACATAGTGCATTCAACCCTGTGTAAATCAGTCAATTCTTAACGTAAGGACTTAAAACACAGGATTCTGTAAAAGCATAGCCCAGTGAGGATATGTGTTGACTTATAGCTTCCTGTGGCAACCGGAAGTGCCTTAATTGGTGTCTCAGGGGCTGTTTCGAGGGGTTAAAAAAGTCAGATCTGTCCAAAACTTCATATGTGTGATTAGGCAACCCCCATGAACTGTAAATCAGTCATTTTCCCATAAAATTTCAAGGAAAACTAAATCACACAGACACACAACTTGGAAGGAGGGACGTATTGGGGGTTGTAGAGACAGACAGTGCCTCCAATAGTTAGCTTTGTTCGAGCTAAAAAGAACCGTCAGACCTAGAGTTCCGAAACTTTAGAAACCTGTTCTAGACCTCGGGTCGATAGTGCGTGGTGAGTTAGGTGGCTCTAGAAGGTTCTCGGACCGAGAAATAGCCTCGTACATTTGCAATGATTTCAATTCATTTTGACCATTACGAAAATGGCGACATTTAGAAAAGTCTCAGAGACACAAGACTAGGTGCATTGGAACCGGCTCGGCCCATAGAGACGGACCCCAACGTTTCGGTCCGATAGCTCATTCAAGGACCCCATAGCAAGGCATGGAAAAAGTGGATTTTCAGCACCAATTAGGGTTTTACTCGGGCACCGAAGGACCTATCGAGCCGAAACTCGGGATTCGGGTCGCCTCACATAGGCCTTCACATAATGTCTGACCTGGACCCGCAGCTAGAACGTAACTATGTGTTTTACGTTTTATTATGTTTTAAACTAAAGGCGCTGTGAATTATGGGCCTGCTCTGACATATATGATAGTTGGCTTCTAAATGAGTTGGAAAAAGTGGGTTTGGTGTCAATTGGTATCAGTTTGGTGTCAAAATGACATCTAATTGACTGATGGACACTGACTTGCTAGTTGACTTTTGTACATTAGCAATATGTTTAAACGGAGAGGGACCATCACCAAAAGTGACATTCTGAAATCAACCCTAACGAGCCATGGAGATGAACCAGAATCACTGCCCAGCTATCCCGAGTTCATCGGGCCAGTCAATTTCACATTCCTGCAGGATTTTTATAGCATGACAAATTCGTGATGGTACCTGCCCATTGAACCATATTGCAAATGCACAGTGACTTTGCAAAAGTGAGAAAACATAAACAAATGGACATGATGAAATCAACACAACGAGTGATGGAAATGTACAACTATCACTGCTCAGCCATCCTGTGTTCATCAGACCAGTCAATTTTGCATTTTTGAGCATGTCAAATTTCATATGGTAAATGCACATTGAAACATATTGCAAATGCGCGCGCACTTGCAATATGATTCTATAGTGAAAAACATCACCTAATGGACATGATGAAATCAACACAACGAGTGATGGAAATGTACAACTATCACTGCTCGGCCATC
This sequence comes from Oncorhynchus keta, assembly GCF_023373465.1. Lineage (NCBI taxonomy): Eukaryota > Metazoa > Chordata > Actinopteri > Salmoniformes > Salmonidae > Oncorhynchus > Oncorhynchus keta. The sequence continues at coordinate 22,511,697 of NC_068446.1, read as the reverse complement.
CTGTGTCCATCAGACCAGTCAATTTTGCATTTTTGAGCATGTCAAATTTCATATGGTAAATGCACATTGAAACATATTGCAAATGCAGTGACTTGCAATATGATTCTATAGTGTAAAAAACATCACCTAATGGACATGATGAAATCAACACAACGAGTGATGGAAATGTACAACTATCACTGCTCGGCCATCCTGTGTCCATCAGACCAGTCAATTTTGCATTTTTGAGCATGTCAAATTTCATATGGTAAATGCACATTGAAACATATTGCAAATGCGCGCGCACTTGCAATATGATTCTATAGTGTAAAAACATCACCTAATGGACATGATGAAATCAACACAACGAGTGATGGAAATGTACAACTATCACTGCTCGGCCATCCTGTGTCCATCAGACCAGTCAATTTTGCATTTTTGAGCATGTCAAATTTCATATGGTAAATGCACATTGAAACATATTGCAAATGCGCGCGCACTTGCAATATGATTCTATAGTGTAAAAACATCACCTAATGGACATGATGAAATCAACACAACGAGTGATGGAAATGTACAACTATCACTGCCCGGCCATCCTGTGTTCCCATAGCGAGCATTAATATCAGAATGACCGGTAAATGCATTTACAACCATATTTTTATTTTTGGGTTACCAGTTGCACAACAATGCATGTGCATTTGCAATATGATTCTATAGTGAAAAAACATCACCTAATGGACATGATGAAATCAACACAACAAGTGATGGAAATGTACAACTATCACTGCTCGGCCATCCTGTGTTCATCAGACCAGTCAATTTCACATTCCTGCAGGATTTTTATAGCATGACAAATTCGTGATGGTACCTGCCCATTGAACCATATTGCAAATGCACAGTGACTTTGCAAAAGTGAGAAAACATAAACAAATGGACATGATGAAATCAACACAACAGGTGATGGAAATGTACAACTATCACTGCTCAGCCATCCTGTGTTCATCAGACCAGTCAATTTTGCATTTTTGAGCATGTCAAATTTCATATGGTAAATGCACATTGAAACATATTGCAAATGCGCGCACTTGCAATATGATTCTATAGTGAAAAAACATCACCTAATGGACATGATGAAATCAACACAACGAGTGATGGAAATGTACAACTATCACTGCTCGGCCATCCTGTGTCCATCAGACCAGTCAATTTTGCATTTTGAGCATGTCAAATTTCATATGGTAAATGCACATTGAAACATATTGCAAATGCGCGGCGCACTTGCAATATGATTCTATAGTGTAAAAACATCACCTAATGGACATGATGAAATCAACACAACGAGTGATGGAAATGTACAACTATCACTGCCCGGCCATCCTGTGTTCCCATAGCGAGCATTAATATCAGAATGACCGGTAAATGCATTTACAACCATATTTTATTTTTGGGTTACCAGTTGCACAACAATGCACGTGCATTTGCAATATGATTCTATAGTGAAAAACATCACCTAATGGACATGATGAAATCAACACAACAAGTGATGGAAATGTACAACTATCACTGCTCGGCCATCCTGTGTTCATCAGACCAGTCAATTTCACATTCCTGCAGGATTTTTATAGCATGACAAATTCGTGATGGTACCTGCCCATTGAACCATATTGCAAATGCACAGTGACTTTGCAAAAGTGAGAAAACATAAACAAATGGACATGATGAAATCAACACAACAGGTGATGGAAATGTACAACTATCACTGCTCAGCCATCCTGTGTTCATCAGACCAGTCAATTTTTGCATTTTTGAGCATGTCAAATTTCATATGGTAAATGCACATTGAAACATATTGCAAATGCGCGCGCACTTGCAATATGATTCTATAGTGAAAAAACATCACCTAATGGACATGATGAAATCAACACAACGAGTGATGGAAATGTACAACTATCACTGCTCGGCCATCCTGTGTCCATCAGACCAGTCAATTTTGCATTTTTGAGCATGTCAAATTTCATATGGTAAATGCACATTGAAACATATTGCAAATGCGCGCACTTGCAATATGATTCTATAGTGTAAAAACATCACCTAATGGACATGATGAAATCAACACAACGAGTGATGGAAATGTACAACTATCACTGCCCGGCCATCCTGTGTTCCCATAGCGAGCATTAATATCAGAATGACCGGTAAATGCATTTACAACCATATTTTTATTTTTGGGTTACCAGTTGCACAACAATGCACGTGCATTTGCAATATGATTCTATAGTGAAAAAACATCACCTAATGGACATGATGAAATCAACACAACAAGTGATGGAAATGTACAACTATCACTGCTCGGCCATCCTGTGTTCATCAGACCAGTCAATTTCACATTCCTGCAGGATTTTTATAGCATGACAAATTCGTGATGGTACCTGCCCATTGAACCATATTGCAAATGCACAGTGACTTTGCAAAAGTGAGAAAACATAAACAAATGGACATGATGAAATCAACACAACAGGTGATGGAAATGTACAACTATCACTGCTCAGCCATCCTGTGTTCATCAGACCAGTCAATTTGGCATTTTTGAGCATGTCAAATTTCATATGGTAAATGCACATTGAAACATATTGCAAATGCGCGCGCACTTGCAATATGATTCTATAGTGAAAAAAACATCACCTAATGGACATGATGAAATCAACACAACGAGTGATGGAAATGTACAACTATCACTGCTCGGCCATCCTGTGTCCATCAGACCAGTCAATTTTGCATTTTTGAGCATGTCAAATTTCATATGGTAAATGCACATTGAAACATATTGCAAATGCGCGCGCACTTGCAATATGATTCTATAGTGTAAAAACATCACCTAATGGACATGATGAAATCAACACAACGAGTGATGGAAATGTACAACTATCACTGCCCGGCCATCCTGTGTTCCCATAGCGAGCATTAATATCAGAATGACCGGTAAATGCATTTACAACCATATTTTAATTTTGGGTTACCAGTTGCACAACAATGCACGTGCATTTGCAATATGATTCTATAGTGAAAAAACATCACCTAATGGACATGATGAAATCAACACAACAAGTGATGGAAATGTACAACTATCACTGCTCGGCCATCCTGTGTTCATCAGACCAGTCAATTTCACATTCCTGCAGGATTTTTATAGCATGACAAATTCGTGATGGTACCTGCCCATTGAACCATATTGCAAATGCACAGTGACTTTGCAAAAGTGAGAAAACATAAACAAATGGACATGATGAAATCAACACAACAGGTGATGGAAATGTACAACTATCACTGCTCAGCCATCCTGTGTCCATCAGACCAGTCAATTTTGCATTTTTGAGCATTTCAAATTTCATATGGTAAATGCACATTGAAACATATTGCAAAATGCGCGCGCACTTGCAATATGATTCTATAGTGAAAAACATCACCTAATGGACATGATGAAATCAACACAACGAGTGATGGAAATGTACAACTATCACTGCTCGGCCATCCTGTGTCCATCAGACCAGTCAATTTTGCATTTTTGAGCATGTCAAATTTCATATGGTAAATGCACATTGAAACATATTGCAAATGCGCGCGCACTTGCAATATGATTCTATAGTGTAAAAACATCACCTAATGGACATGATGAAATCAACACAACGAGTGATGGAAATGTACAACTATCACTGCCCGGCCATCCTGTGTTCCCATAGCGAGCATTAATATCAGAATGACCGGTAAATGCATTTACAACCATATTTTAATTTTTGGGTTACCAGTTGCACAACAATGCACGTGCATTTGCAATATGATTCTATAGTGAAAAACATCACCTAATGGACATGATGAAATCAACACAACGAGTGATGGAAATGTACAACTATCACTGCTCGGCCATCCTGTGTCCATCAGACCAGTCAATTTTGCATTTTTGAGCATTTCAAATTTCATATGGTAAATGCACATTGAAACATATTGCAAATGCGCGCGCACTTGCAATATGATTCTATAGTGTAAAAACATCACCTAATGGACATGATGAAATCGACACAACGAGTGATGGAAATGTACAACTATCACTGCTCGGCCATCCTGTGTCCATCAGACCAGTCAATTTTGCATTTTGAGCATTTCAAATTTCATATGGTAAATGCACATTGAAACATATTGCAAATGCGCGCACTTGCAATATGATTCTATAGTGTAAAAACATCACCTAATGGACATGATGAAATCAACACAACGAGTGATGGAAATGTACAACTATCACTGCCCGGCCATCCTGTGTTCCCATAGCGAGCATTAATATCAGAATGACCGGTAAATGCATTTACAACCATATTTTTATTTTTGGGTTACCAGTTGCACAACAATGCACGTGCATTTGCAATATGATTCTATAGTGTAAAAACATCACCTAACGGAGATGATGAAATCAACACAACGAGTGATGGAAATGTACAACTATCACTGCCCGGCCATCCCGAGTTCATCAGGCCAGTCAATTTTGCATTTCTGCAGGATTTTTGAGCATGTCAAATTTCTTACGTCATTTGGCCCACAAAAAAAATCCTTATGCACAATTTAAAAAAATATATAAAAAAATATGATAATAAAATTGGACAAAAGTATATTCATACAGTTCTTACACATGTGTAATTGACAAAAAAAATTGAAAGAATTTCAAAAAACGGTCCAGAAAGCACTTTTTTAAGGGTGTGTGAAGTTTTTTACAAAATTTTGACATTTTTGACTTTTGACTTTGACTTCCTATGAAATCATATTGGAATTGGACAAAACATATTCCTTATGCGCATGTAAAAAAAAAAAAAAAAATTATGATAATAAAATTGGACAAAAGTATATTCATACAGTTCTTACACATGTGTAATTGACAAAAATCGAAAGAATTTCGAAAAACGGTCCAGAAAGCACTTTTTTATGGGTGTGTGAAGTTTTTACAAAATTTTGACATTTTTGACTTTTGACTTTTGACTTCCTATGAAATCATATTGGAATTGGACAAAACATATTCCTTATGCGCATATAAAAAAATTAAAAATTATGATAATAAAATTGGACAAAAGTATATTCATACAGTTCTTACACATGTGTAATTGACAAAAAAATCGAAAGAATTTCGAAAACGGTCCAGAAAGCACTTTTTAAGGGGTGATAAGTTTTTGAAAAAGTTCATTTTTTCAAAATTTTACTTTTGGACATTGATTTGGGTTACATATCCAATATGAAAAACCCGGTGGAGCGCATTTGCCCCCTGTTGAATTTTTAAAGTGTTACAACTGGCAATTACCATATGGCATTTGCAATACACTTTGGATGAATCAACGCCGAATTGGGTGGTATTGGCCAATGTGTATATGGTTTGTCCGATGCCAATGACATGCCATTCATTTTTGTCCAATACAGGGGGTATTCCCTTACATAAGATCAACTCTGAGTGTGCTATTCTGTCCTTCTGAAATAGACTACATTTTCTTCATATCATGCTTCTTTAGACCTGTCTAAAATAAATAATGGATTTATTGTGAAGGTGTAGGCTGTATTACATGGATGTTTCAAAGGTCTGCATCAGTGGCTTGTAGGATACTGTGGAAACCAGAAGATGCTAAATGTGTTTATGTAATTAACGGTCAATTACCGTGAGACCTACAGTTAGATGCTTGACAAAATGTTGTGAAGGCCACAGCCCTAATAATTACCACTAATTACTTACTGCTACTTTGATAGCGTTCAGACATATGTTCTTCTGTATGCTGTTACTATTCTTTACATTTACATTTACATTTGCTGTTACTGATTCAAATTGGTGCATTAATGACATTAGAACAGTCACTTTACAATAGTGCATCTAAATCTTAAAGGGGGGTGAGAAGGAATCCTACTAGGCTTAAAGAGGTGGGGTTTCAGGTTGATTTCAGGTGGTGATTATTGAGGGAGTTTTTATGGGGGCCAGAGCAGCGAACAGTTTTGACTGGGCTGAGCGGGAAGTATTAGTGGTAGGGAGGCGAGCAGGCCAGAGGTTGCCATACTTATTGTTTATCAGTATTATGTCATACTGTTAGTGTTATTGTGTTGGTTGCACAAGTACTTTTGCAGAAGTGGTTTAATTGTTGTATTGGTAAACATAGTATTTCCTTTCTCAGGAGTTTTTCCTAGCCACCGTGCTTCTACATCTGCATTGCTTGATGTTTGGGGTTTGAGGCTGGGTTTCTGTACAGCACTTTGAGATATCAGCTGATGTAAGAAGGGCTTTATAAATAAATTGGATTTGATTTATTTTGCATGCACATGCTACCACAGCGTTTTCCATAGTGGCCTATATGAATGTGTTTTGTTGCGCTGCCATGGGCAAGCTTCTAAGAGTCATCCCAGACTGTTGGAGCTTACTCATGCAGCAGTTATTTACGATCCTGTGGTGCCAGGGAAGATCTGATAAGGTCTCGGCCTGGCATATTCTCACATAAGGCTGAAGAGAGAGGGTGCCATAAATCTTGACCCTTTGCCAATCCAAGTCATTTGTTTCTCTCTCTCTCTCTCCAACAGGTGAATGTTGAAGTTTATGTTGATATTGATGATATGTTTATTGTCCCAAATTGACATGTTATAAGTGTAATGCTATTTGCCATTTATTAATGTACATATACAGTATGTGTATTGCATAGTTATAACCCTTAACCAATACTGCATACATGTGTGCATATCTCTGTCTTTTAGAACCACATCAATAAGATTTCAAGTCATTCGGAATACCAAAATCATATGAACATCTCCAAAGGAAACAGCTGTGTGTGTGTGTGTGTGTGTGTGTGTGTGTGTGTGTGTGTGTGTGTGTGTGTGTGTGTGTGTGTGTGTGTGTGTGTGTGTGTGTGTGTGTGTGTGTGTGTGTGTGTGTGTGTGTGTGTGTGTGTGTGTGTGTGTGTGTGTGTGTGACCAACCAAGTGTGTGTGTGACCAACCAAGTGTGTGTGTGACCAACCAAGTGTGTGGGTGACAAACCAAGTGTGTTGGTGACCAACATCATGTTCTAACCGGACAGCACTATAGAGGACAGAACCAATCAGTTATAAGGATATAGCGGGTGAGGGCATTCACAGCCGACTGCTCAGATGGGTGAGGCCATTCCAGCCAACCGTTATTTACGTGGTCCTTCACGACAGATTTAGTTACCAACAGTTTTACAAGGTCTGTCATTTCTCCAGATTTAGCGACCAATAGGTTTTACAATTTGCATTGACCCCCCCCCCTACCCCTTTTTTTTACGCTGTTGCTACTGACTGTTTATTATCTATGCATAGTCACTTTACCCTTACCTACATGTCCTATACACATTACCTCAATTATCTCGACTAACCTGTACCCCCGCACATTGACTCGGTACCCGGTACCAACTGTATTTAGCCTCTTTGTTGTTATTTTATTGTTTCTCTTTTATTTTCAAAACTCTTATTCTTCTTAAAACTTAATTGTTGGTTAATTAAGGGCTTGTAAGTAAGCATTTCACAGTAAGTTTGAAATATTCCTGTATATAGCTGGTCAGGCAGGAACTATCATGCAATGAATATATTTTCCAATGTCATTGGTATCATAGGCAACACATGGTCTCAAACGTCCTCCATATAAAGTTTCACTACGAGATTATGCGGTATGGAGTCACTGTCCATGTTACTGGAAGTGTTACGCTATGTAGCCTCATGTGTTATGAGTGTAATTGATATGTTTGCTTACAATTTCCAGATTTGTACCCACTATGCTATGCATACACCACTATGCTTTGGTAAATGTCATTTCATATTCATTATGAACGTGTCTTAAATTATAGTACAAAATCTTTTCCTATACATAAGCTACCGATGCGACTGATATTCAATAGCCTACATCCCCCGTGCACGCGTCTACCACTGCTCTCATCCAGGTGCAGTGGATTTAGTACGGGTTGTAGAAGAAAGACGCAATGATGGCGACTTAGCGTCATGTCACGAATCTGTCCATCAACATTTTGAGGGAAAACCAGGATAAACCCTGGAAATTGAGATAAATATACCTGCAGTGCTGCAAGTATCAGAAAATAACAGCATTTGAATGGATGCTGAAAATGTCAAACTACACAGCGATATATCATGACTGCACCTGGTCAATTTCACTAACTCAAGCTCTACTTTGTATGCTCAATGAAATAGGTTGAGGTACATGTGGGAAAGCACTCGCTAAAACATGATACTGTTGTTCTGTGAAATGATACGCACTAGAGTTTGTTCTTCCTGGCCATTTCAGTAAGTTGTTGCTCCACATGCGTAGGCTAGCCTAAACAGACCATAACCAGTGGCAACCCGTCATCCTTTTCTGAGGCCCACATTTTTAGCAAATAAAACTATTTTAAAAAAATTGGGGGGGCTTTCCTGTTTTGCGTGTTGTTTTGGCATTAATAAGTGTCACATATCAGTTTGCAAACAATGTAAAAAAATATATATCATTGAGTTAATAAAGTCGCATACAAACATGGTCTCTTTTTTTATTTTCTTGAGTACGGCAGCTCCAAAATGCAGGTGTTTCAGCCTAGCTCAGTGCTTTCTGTGGTGGGGGGGCAAGAGAGCAGAAAATAGTGTTTTGTCACACATGGGGAGTGTTCTGTCACACATGGGGACACTACGTCACCGCCAAGTCTAAAGGTAGAGCTCTAGAATTCTAGTCCCTTGGGTGATGCCATAGAGTTACTTTAAAAGTGCCCATCCAAGAACGCTCAAGGTCATTGGCCACAGACAAAATTACGTCAAATCCCCTTATAGACACAGTAGCTTAGATTGGACTGGTACTTTAAAAATGTTAGCTATCATGAATCAAGTCGACAATCTACAGGCAAATCCTGTTTAACCCTTGTCATAGGAAGATAAATAATGGAGAGAAATTATAAATAAAACATATCAGTGCTCATCGGCCAATGGACATAAACATTACACAACAAGTTGGAAATCACAAATTCAACAAAGAGTGGTTTGGAAGGAATCAGTGGATAACTGCAAGCAGTGCAAATCAATCATGAGCCTGCTATTCAGAGGAGTGGTTATGTGGTCTCAAGTCTAAGATTAAGGGTCTCTTTTCCTAGTTTAAAATTATAAACATTCAACATTATCCATATGCTGTCAATGAGGCATGATTTGTGCCGCACTTAAAACAACTGTTAACTCGGAACAGCAAAATCAGATTTTAGTGAGTTCATGACAAATCGGGAACTCTGGCCTCTTTCTAAAGCTACGACCTGAAGATCACTGACGTCATCATGATTTAACCAATTTTTTGGGGAGTTCCCAGTTGTCTTGAAAGTACCATAAATCTAGAGAATGCCAGATGATTGTGGACTTCAGGAAACAGCAGAGGGAACACCCCCCTATCCACATCGATGGAACAGTAGTGGAGAGGGTAGCAAGTCTTAAGTTCCTCGGCATACACATCACAGACAAACTGAATTGGTCCACTCACACTGACAGCGTCGTGAAGAAGGCGCAGCAGCGCCTCTTCAACCTCAGGAGGCTGAAGAAATTTGGCTTGTCACCAAAAGCACTCACAAACTTCTACAGATGCACAATCGAGAGCATCCTGGCGGGCTGTATCACCGCCTGGTACGGCAACTGCTCCGCCCTCAACCGTAAGGCTCTCCAGAGGGTAGTGAGGTCTGCACAACGCATCACCGGGGGCAAACTACCTGCCCTCCAGGACACCTACACCACCCGATGTTACAGGAAGGCCATAAAGATCATCAAGGACATCAACCACCCGAACCACTGCCTGTTCACCCCACTATCATCCAGAAGGCGAGGTCAGTACAGGTGCATCAAAGCTGGGACCGAGAGACTGAAAAACAGCTTCTATCTCAAGGCCATCAGACTGTTAAACAGCCACCACTAACATTGAGTGGCTGCTGCCAACACACTGTCATTGACACTGACCCAACTCCAGCCACTTTAATAATGGGAATTGATGGGAAATGATGTAAATATATCACTAGCCACTTTAAACAATGCTACCTTATATAATGTTACTTACCCTACATTATTCATCTGATATGCATACGTATATACTGTACTCTACATCATCGACTGCATCCTTATGTAATACATGTATCACTAGCCACTTTAACTATGCCACTTTGTTTACTTGGTCTACATACTCATCTCATATGTATATACTGTACTCGATACCATCTACTGTATGCTGCTCTGTACCATCACTCATTCATATATCCTTATGTACATATTCTTTATCCCCTTACACTGTGTATAAGACAGTAGTTTTGGAATTGTTAGTTAGATTACTTGTTGGTTATCACTGCATTGTCGGAACTAGAAGCACAAGCATTTCGCTACACTCGCATTAACATCTGCTAACCATGTGTATGTGACAAATACATTTTTTGATTTGATTTGATTTGACTCTGATAACATAATTTGCCCACGAAGGACCACCGCGCCACCTTCCTGTTCAAGTGAGCACAGCACAATAAGGTGAGTCCAGACATGCTGCATTAATGATGTAATATGCCAGGGAGATAGATATATGCTGTATATACAGTTGAAGTAGAACGTTTTTAAATACACTTAGGTTGGAGTCATTAAAACTAGTTTTTCAATCACTCCACAAATTTCTTGTTAACAAACTATAGTTTTGGCAAGTCGGTTAGGACATCTACTTTGTGCATGACACAAGTCATTTTTCCAACAATTGTTTACAGGCAGATAATTTCACTTATAATTCACTGTATCACAATTCCAGTGGGTCAGAAGTTTACATACACTAAGTTGACTGTGCCTAGACATAACCTGAAAGGCCACTCAGCAAGGAAGAATCCACTGCTCCAAAACTGCTTAAAAAAAAGCCAGACTACGGTTTGCAACTGTACGTTTTGGAGAAATGTCCTCTGGTCTGATGAAATAAAAATAGAAATGTTTGGCCATATTGACCATCGTTATGTTTAGAGGAAAAAGGGGGAGGCTTGCAAGCCGAAGAACACCATCCCAACCGTGAAGCACTGGGTGGCAGCATCATGTTGTGGGGGTGCTTTGCTGCAGGAGGGACTTGTGCACTTCACAAAATATATGGCATCATGAAGAAGTAAAATGATGTGGATATATTGAAGCAACATCTCAAGACATCAGTCAGTTAAAGCTTGGTCGCAAATGGGACTTCCAAATGGACAAGCACACTTCCCAAGTTGTGACAAAATGGCTTAAGGACAACAAAGTCAAGGTATTGGAGTGGCCATCACAAAGCCCTAACCTCAAGACTATAGAACATTTGTGGTCAGAACTGAAAAAGCATCTGGGAGCAGGGAGGCCTACAAACATGACTCAGTTACACCAGCTCTGTCAGGAGGAATGGGCCAAAATTCACCCATCTTATTTTTGGAAGCTTGTGGAATGCTACCCAAAACGTTTGACCCAAGTTAAACAATTTGAATGCAATGCTACCAAATACTAATTGGGTGTATGTAAACTTCTGACCCACTGGGAATGTGATGAAAGAAATAAAAGCTGAAATAAATCATTCTTTCTACTATTATTCTGACATTTCACATTCTTAAAATAAGGTGGTGATCCCAACTGTCCTAAGACAGGGAATTTTTATTAGGATTAAATGTCAGGGATTGTAGAAAAACTGAATTTAAATGTAGTTGGCTAAGGTGTATGTAAACTTCCGACTTCAACTGTGTATACAGTAGCTAAGAAAGTAATACTAATTGAATGTGGTGAAGTAAGCTGTTAGTAGCCCATGTGCCTCACCCTAATAATTTGGTCTATTTTGACCTCTTAATTTCACCAACTGTTCTGCGTTGGTGTATAGGGAGAACACTGAAAGAACGGCCCATGTTCTGAATTCTGTCACTGTACCTTTCAAAGTGCTGAACAAATAGTTATATTGACCACGTCTGTCCTAGTTCGCTCATTAATGTCTTCATCGAAGTTACGGATTGCCTCCGCTTGTCGTCCCATTAATGCCATAGTTTTTACATCTCAATTGTCTGTACAAACCACATTTGTTTAAGCAAGTCAGCCCTATCAGCATTTTTTTTAAAGGGCAGTAAATGAGACTGAATGAACTATTTCACTGCCAGACAAGGCTCCGCTGATAGCCAGGTGTAGCAGTGGTATAGTGCAATCTGCAATGGCTTTGCTGGCATGCATCCCACTTTTTTATCACTGTCCTGCACGGGTCAGTTTTTTGGAGCCACACCCTCCCCGTGCCGGCCACATCAATTCTGAGCCCCACCCTATGCCTGACATCAGGACAGATTTTTCCCCGCAACCTGACCCATTCGCATAGAATGTTTCTGAGAGCTGATCCGTGACCCACCAAATAACATCAATTTATTTCATTATTTTTATGACTCCAGAGTAGTAGGCTGTTATGATATTCCTCTTCCCTGCATTGATTAATTTGTTTGTATGTCTATTCAATATTTTCATAAAAGGAAAACCATGTCATGAATAAGAACGTTAGGCCCTATCTTATTTTCAAAAAATGTCACAATGCGAAGCAGCACATTGACAATGTAGTCGCGAGTGGGCTGTTGGGAACATACACTCTGCACATGGAATTAGGAATGTTGATACACTCTGCATGTGGAATTAGGAATGTTGATACACTCTGCATGTGGAATTAGGAATGTTGATACACTCTGCATGTGGAATTAGGAATGTTGATACACTCTGCATGTGGAATTAGGAATGTTGATACACTCTGCATGTGGAATTAGGAATGTTGATACACTCTGCATGTGGAATTAGGAATGTTGATACACTCTGCATGTGGAATTAGGAATGTTGATACACTCTGCATGTGGAATTAGGAATGTTGATACACTCTGCATGTGGAATTAGGAATGTTGATACACTCTGCATGTGGAATTAGGAATGTTGATACACTGCATGTGGAATTAGGAATGTTGATACACTCTGCATGTGGAATTAGGAATGTTGATACACTCTGCACGTGGAATTAGGAATGTTGATACACTCTGCATGTGGAATTAGGAATGTTGATACACTCTGCATGTGGAATTAGGAATGTTGATACACTCTGCACGTGGAATTAGGAATGTTGATACACTCTGCATGTGGAATTAGGAATGTTGATACACTCTGCATGTGGAATTAGGAATGTTGATACACTCTGCATGTGGAATTAGGAATGTTGATACACTCTGCATGTGGAATTAGGAATGTTGATACACTCTGCATGTGGAATTAGGAATGTTGGACAGTTCCCTGCTCCACTGCGTGTGTGGCTATGTGTGCCTCACTGCTCATAGAATGGAATTCGCAACACAACAATCTCCTGGATTTGTAAAATTAGCAGATGTTATTGCGTTTCTAGAGAAATGCTTGTGTTCCTAGCTCCCACAGCGCAGAAATATCTAACAAATATCTAACAATACACACAACTCTAAAAAAGTAAAGAATGGAATTAAGAAATATTTAAACGAGCAATGTCGGAGTATATACTGTATATACACCACATGAGCAAAAGTATGTGGACACCTGCTTGTCAAACATCTCATTCCAAAATTATGGGTATTAATATGGAGCTGGTCCCCCTTTGCTGCTATAACAGTATCCACTCTTCTGTGAAGGCTTTCCACTAGATGTTGGAACATTGCTGTTAGGACTTTCTTCCATTCACCCACAAGAGCATTAATGAGGTTGGGCACTGATGTTGAGCGATTAGGCCTGGCTCGCAGTCGGCGTTCTAATTCAACCCAAAGGTCTTCGATGGGGTTAAGGTCAGGGCTCTCTGCAGGCTAGTCAAGTTCTTTCACACTGATGTCTACAAACCATTTCTGTATGGACCTCGCTTTGTGCACAGGGACATTGTCATGGTGAAAAAGGAAATGGCCTTCCCTCAAACTGTTGCCACAAAGATGGAAGCACAGAATCGTCTCAAATGTCATTGTATTGTGTAACGTTAAGGGGCCTAGCTTGAAACATGAAAAACAGCACCAGAAGCATTATTCCTCTTCCTCCAAACTTTACAGTTTGCACTATGTATTCGGGCAGGTAGTGTTCTCCCAGATATATCCGTCGGACTGCTAGATGGTGAAGCGTGATTCAAATCTAATCTAAGTTAATTTGTGCACCGAATACAACAGTGTAATGCCACATGACATTAATGCCACATTATATTGAAATGCTTACTTACAGACCCTAACCAACAGTGCGATTTTAAGTAAAAAATAGGTTTTAGGTGAACAATAGATAAGTAAAGAACTAAAAACAAAATAAAAAATAACAGTAGCGAGGTTATATAGAGTAGCGAGGCTATATACAGGCACCGGTTAATCGGGCTAATTGAGGTAGTATTTACATGTAGGTATGGTTAAAGTGACTATGCATATATGATAAACAGAGAGTAGTAATAGTGTAAAAAAGGGGTTGGCGGGTGGTGGGTGGCGGGACACAATGCAGATAGTCCAGGTAGCCAATGTGCGGGGGCACCGGTTAGTCGTGCTAATTGAGGTAGTATGTACATGAATATATAGTTAAAGTGACTATGCATATATGATAAACAGAGTAGCAGCACCGTGAAAGAGGAGTTGGGGGGGCAATGCAAATAGTCCGGCAAGCCATTTGATTCATCATTCCAGAGAACGTGTTTCCACTGCTCCAGGGACCAATGGCGGCTGCCAATATTATGCAAAGCTGTCATCGAGGCAAAGGGTGGCTACTTTGAAAAATCTCAAATATAAAATAGATTTGAATTTGTTTAACACTTTTTTGGTTACTACATGATTCCATGTGTGTTATTTCATAGTTTTGATGTCTTCACCATTATTCTACAATGTAGAAAATAGTCAAACTAAAGAAAAACCCTTGAATGAGTAAGTGTATCCAAACTTTTGACGGGTACTGCATGAAGTGGGTAAAACAGTTTTACACATTATTAAATTGACCAATGTTCCATTATTAAAGTGACACCTTGCTATACGATAGCAGAGAGAACAATCTATGACTTTGGTGGATGGCATTTTTGGGGCATTCTTCTGACACAGCCTGGTATAGTGGTCCTGGATGGCACGGAGTTCGGCCCCAGTGATGTACTGGGCTGTATGAACTAACCTCTATAGCGCCTTGCGGTCAAATAACAAGCAGTTGCCATACCAAGCGGTGATGCAGCCAGTCAAGATGCTCTAAATGGTGCAGCATTATAATTTGAAGATCTGAAGGCTCATGCCAAATTGTTTTTTATTGTCTTGCCTTCTTCACGACTGTGTTGGTGTGTGTGGACCATGATAATTGTTTAGTGATGCGGACACCGAGGAACTTGAAGCTCTCGACCTGCTCCAGTACAGTCCTGTTGATGTGGATGGGGCGTGCTCGGCCCGCCGTTTACTGTAGTTCATGATCAGCTCCTCAGTCTTGCTGACACCACACTGCCAGGTCACTGACCTCTTCTCTGGGTGTCTCCTTGTCGTCGGCGATCAGGCCAACCACCATCTTGTTATCTGCAAACTAATGATGGTGTTGGAGTTGGCCACGCAGTCGTGGATGAACAGTGAGTATAGGGAGTACAGGAGGGGACTAAGCACACACCCCTGAGGGGCCCCCTCTTGAGGGTCAGCATGGCATGTTGGTGCCTACCCTCCCCACCTCGGGATGTCCCGTCAAGAAGTCCATGATCCAGTTGCAGAGGATGGTGTTCAGTTCCAGGGTCTTGAGTTGTAGTGATGAGCTTGGAGAAAACGATGGTGTTGAAGCATAAGCTATAGTACAGTCAATGAACAGCATTCTCACATAGGTGTCCTTCTTGTCTAGGTGGGAGAGGGCAGTGTGGAGTGCAATAGAGATGGCGTCATCTGTGGATCTGTTGGGGTGGTATGGGAATATGTGAGTGCTAAGGGGCAATAGTCATTTAGACAGGTTACCTTGGCGTTCTTGGGCACAGGGACTATGGTGGTCTGCTTGAAACATGTCTCAAAACTGTGATTCCTAAAAATGTGTCTAAATTTGTGTAAATTTGTCTTTTAGAGTCATGAAGCAACCGAGGAAAAACTAAATTGCTACACTGTATACCACGAATGAAGAAGAATATTTATTTTTTTGACAAGTGCTGAAAGATCTGATAGAAGGGTTATGTTTTTTTTGGGGATTTTCAAATGAGTATTTTTCCATATTTGACAAATATTTGTATTGAACTTTTAATTTTAGAATCAAATATGTCTGTTTTGAGTATATGTTGTCAACTGCGTCAGTGGCTTGTCAACTATTTCACTGATGGAGTAAATATATATTGTCAATATTCTGTAAAAATAAAAATCACTGTTCTGCAACATATGCTTAAACATTTGAAGTATTTACTGTGCTAGTATTTACTGTGCTAGTATTTGCTGTGCTAGTATTTGCTGTGCCTAAGGAATAATGTTTTCTTTATTAATGTTGTTTTATGTTTTAAACCTAGAGAAACATGCGAAAATGCTAACAAAATTATCCCTGGGGCATTTAAATCTCTGAACTCTAAAATGTCTAAAAGAAGCATTACTCAGATCTTGCAGGGAGGCCCCGTGAAACTGCGCCTCACCAAATCAAATCAAATCAAATCCAACTTTATTTGTCAAATGCGCCGAATACTTAAAGTGTAGACCTTACCGTGAAATGCTTACTTACAAGCCCTTAACCAACAGTGCAGCTCAAGAAGAGTTAAGAAAATATTTACCAAATAAACTAAAGTAAAAAATTATAAAAAGTAACACAATAAAATAACAATAATAACAATAACGAGGCTATATACAGGGGGTAACTGTTAGTTGAGGTCATTTGAGGTCATTTGTACATGTAGGTAGGACTAATAAACAGTGAGTAGCAGCAGTGTGCAAAACCAATGGAGGTGGGTTGTCAATGTAAATAGTCAGGTGGCCATTTGATTAATTGTTCAGCAGTCTTATGGCTTGAGGGTAGAGCCTTTTGGTCCTAGACTTGCCGCTCTGGTACTGCTTGCCGTGCGGTAGCCGAGAAAACAGTCTATGACTTGGGTGAGTGGAGTCCCTAAAAGTTTATGAGCTTTCCCCCGACACCGCCTATTATATTGGTCCTGGATTGCATGAAGCTTGGCCCCAGTGATGTACTGGGCCATACGCACTACTCTCTGTAGCGCCTTAAGGTCAGATGCCGAGCAGTTACCATACCAGGCGGTGATCCTACCGATCAGGATGCTCTCGATGTTGCAGCTGTATAACTTTTTGAGGATCTGCGGACCCATGCCAAATCTTTTCAGTCTCCTGAGGGGAGACCCTCTTCGCGATTGTCTTGGTGTGTTTGGATCATGATAGTTTGTTGGTGATTAGGAGACCAAGGAAGTTGAAACTCTCGACCCGCTCCACTACAGACCCTTCAATGTTAATGGGGGCCTGTTCGGCCCACCTTTTCCTGTAGTCTACGATCAGCTCCTTTGTCTTGCTCACATTGAGGGAGAGGTTGTGGTTCTGACACCACACTGCCAGTTCTCTGACCTCCTCCCTATAGGCTGTCTCATCGTTGTTGGTGATCAGGCCTTTCCGTATTTTACAAATATTTGTATTGAACACTGTTGTGTCTTCAGCAAACATAATGATGGGGTTGGAGTCGTGTTTGGCCACGCAGTCATGGGTGAATAGGGAGTATAGGAGGGGACTAAGTACACACCCCTGATGGGCCCCAGTGTTCAGGATAAGCGTGGCAGACTTGTTGTTGCCTAACCGTACCACCTCGGGGTTGCAGAGAGAGGTGTTTAGTCCCAGGGTCCTTAGCTTAGTGATGATCTTCATGGGCACTATGGTGTTGAACACTGAGCTGTAGTCAAAGAACAGCATTCTCACATAGGTGTTCCTATGGGTAACCATGGGTCAGTTCCACCTATTGTTTAAGTAAATACCAAAGGTGTTTAGATAAACACTCTAAATACTCATTAGACTTTCATGTAAATAATCTATTGATGTCAGTGGCAGGTTTGGATGAAATGTATTTTTGTTGTTCTGGACCTGTTAGTTGTTTAGCACTCCCTAGTGGCAGTTTAAGTTCAGCAGTCTAGAATTAACCTGTTTGTGTCATGTGACAGGAAGATGTGCAAGTGTGACAGACTAGTTACAATCCTTCAATATCCTTCTTTATAAGCTTTGTATGACGCAATGTCTGTAAGTAAATTTGTTTATTAACACAAGATAAATGTATCACATGTAATTTTCATGTTTCTGTAAAATATTAATAATTGAGTTAGCTGTTAGCTACTTTGCATTAGCTTCAATGCTTTTTCTCCCTAGGGATACCTAGCTGAGTAATATCAAGCATACAGTTTCATTCTAGTAACTTAATTTTATATTTGGCTCTAGATTGAGTACACTTATTCCTTATTTCATACATTTAGTGCAGTTATTGTGGAAGACATTCTGTGCTCTATACTACTGTAACTGAAAACATGTACTTTTGTGTTTGTTGCTGTTTCACACTGTTATTCAAGTAAACTTCCAAAATGGCACCCTGCTTCCCACTGAGTTATTTGAATGAGTGTTACGCTAACTGGATAGCTGGATAAGGGCTACTGTATATTTAGCGAGTCCAGTATATTCTCTGTCTCACCTTTTTCTAGATTGTATGTCCATTGCAACTATACTGGGAAAAATAATATTAGGTGAGTTACACCAGATCCATATTCTCTTTTGGAACGAAAAGTGTTTTATTTAGCTAAATGTTTCATACCTTGGTTTATGACCTGTAGAGTATCAAATATATCTTTCTGAAAGCCAGCAATTACACAAAACATTACATGTAACTATTATACTGTTATAGTTCTTGAAAAGATAGGGCTCACTCATCTTGATAACTTTTAAAATCTTATATTGAAATAACCACTATCATTTAATTGAAGTTTTAGATTTTCTTGTGATAGTCCAAAGTGATATATCAAATGAAGAGTTATTCAAAGTAGGTGCAACCTGTGACTGTTCAGGATTAAATCAATTATCATTTTAGTGATACATTTTAGACTGTTTATTGTATAGAATGTTTAAATACTTTTATAACTGTAATTATGTACATTGTACTGAATAACTTTCTGTCACAATAGCACATGCATGACTCATGCCTTTCCTGGCCTCTTTAATAATTGGCTTTTTTTTTAGTTTGATGTGAGTTTGATGTTTTACTGGAACGTAATGGCCATGTACAACTGTGTGCGCTTAGAGCCATTGTAGTATATTGAACTCCACATGTAATATACTGTACCTCTAGATACTGGATTACAGTTGTTTTCTTTTAATTACAGTGCCTTCAGAAAGTATTCACACCCCTTGACTTTTTCCACATTTTGTTGTGTTACAAAGTGGGATTCAAATGGATTTAATTCTCATTTATTGTCAATGATTTACACAAATACTCTGTACTGTCAAAATGGATGATCATTAATATATCTCGATTAGATAAGTTTTCAACCTCCTTAGTCCATACATCTTCGAATCACCTTTTTGCAGTGTTTACAGCTGTGAGTCTTTCTGGGTAAGTCTTAGAGCTTTGCACACCTGGATTGTCCAATGTTTGCCCATTATTCTTAAAATAGATCTTCAAGCTCTGTCAAGTTGGTTGTTGGTGATTGCTGGACAGCCATTTTCAAGTCTTGCCATAGATTTTCAAGTGGACTTAAGTCAAAATTGTAACTAGGCCACTCAGTAACATTCAATGTTGTATTAGTAAGCAACTCCAGTGTATTTATGGCCTTGTATTGTAGGTTATTGTCCCGCTGAAAGGTGAACTTGACTCCCAGTGTCTGTTGTAATGCAGACTGAACCAGGTTTTCCTCTAGGAGATTGCCTGTGCTTAGCTCTATTCCATATTTCTTTTATCCTAAAACAAAAACCTTGCCAGTGGCAAGCAGACCCATAGCATGATGCAGCCACCACCATTCTTTTATATATGCAGTGCGTTACTTTAGTGCCTTATTGCAAACAGAATGCATGTTTTGGGATATTTTTTATTCTGTACAAGCTTCCTTTTCACTTTGTCATTTATGTTACTATTGTGGAGCAACTGCAATGTTGTTGATTCATCCTCATTTATCTCCTATCACAACCAAAAAACTCTGTAACTGTTTTAAAATGTGTGGGGTACAAAGAGGGGGTAGTCATTTAAACATCTTAACACTATTATTGCACACAGAGTGAGTCTATGCAACTTATTATGTGAATTCTTAAGCACATATTTACTCCTGAATGTATTTAAGCTTGCCATGACAAAAAGGTTTAAAACGTATTAACTCAAATCAAATCAAATCAAATCAAATATAATTTATTTATATAGCCCTTCGTACATCAGCTGATATCTCAAAGTGCTGTACAGAAACCCAGCCTAAAACCCCAAACAGCAAACAATGCAGGTGTAAAAGCACGGTGGCTAGGAAAAACTCCCTAGAAAGGCCAAAACCTAGGATGAAACCAAGAGAGGAACCAGGCTATGTGGGGTGGCCAGTCCTCTTCTGGCTGTGCCGGGTAGAGATTATAACAGGACATGACCAAGATGTTCAAATGTTCATAAATGACCAGCATGGTCGAATAATAATAACTCAAGACCTTTCAAGTTTTAATTTTTTATTAATTTGTAAACATTTCTAAAAACATAATTCCACTTTGACAGTATGGGGTGTTGTGAATAGATCAGTGACGAAAAAAACTCAATTTAAAATTCAGGCTGTAATGCAACAAAATGCGGAACAAGTCAAGGAGTGTGAATACTTTTTGAAAGCACATAGTTTACTTTCCTTCAACTGGATGCTCATTTGCAGGGTGTGTTAATATGTTGTGTGGATATAGAGTTTATTCATTGCTCATGTATAAAACCTATTCTCAGGTCAGATAGAACACTCTCAGCCGTGACCATTTGTGGGCCTAGCAGTGTATGTTATTGTGGGTTTTAAGGGCGTTGGGAGAGTGGATAATGGTTTATTTGTTGAGCGCAGGATGCACTTTCCTAGAATTCACAAGTAGTTCCCTTCATTTTTCTTGTCAGACTCACCTCATATACTGTGCCTCTTTGTTGACCTGCTCCAGCGATGCCAAGTTGTTCAGATTGACTCATTAAAGGCAAAAAAAGTATTTTTTAAACACCAGCCAGCTTATAAATGTCTTATTGTCATTGTATTCTAACTAAAGCGATATTAAACCCTTGTTTTCTCAGAGACGGATCCAATTCTAATGGAAGACGTTGGAAATGAGGAGCCTGCTCTCACTGATACAGAGGAGGAAGGGGAAGAAGCAGGTAAACCACTGCCATTGGTTACCCAAAACCAGTTTGGCGAGATTGTCTTGCTCATGTAACATGCTTGACTGTTTTGTTCTGCTCAGTCGAAACATCCGGGAATCATCCACAGTTAAATTTGATTTGCCCACATATAGTACAGCAGTGCATTCTGCTGTGTCAGTCATGGGCTTATCTCCATGGGTTTCCGGACCTCACCATCACATAACAGTTGTTAATTGTGCCCAGCTGTAGGAAATTGGTGTGGATCCAGATTGTTTGATAACCTCCCCATGAGATTACTTTTCTTTTGTGAGGCCCAAATAACCACGAGTGAAAATGACATTTTTCATGAGCAGGATTGTGCTGTAGTTCAAATAGGCTTACTTCTGCCAATGGAGCAATAGCCTGACCTGCATCATCAATAACCTACTTAGTAGAGTAGCCCTGATCCCAGGTGTTAGCTGAGATTTTCCCTTTAACTATCAGTCTAACCATCAGTCTACTAGCTTCGATTGGCAGTCAATATGTTCATTGATAGAGAATATATTTGTTTGAGTGTGTGTGTGTGTGTTTATTTGTCTGCATGCTGGCTCTCCCCACAGTTTCATTAGTTAGTGAGAAGATAGTGTGTACCACATGAAATGCCTGGGTCCCTGACTCGAATGGTAACAGATTGTGGCTGTATTGTTTTTGGTGGGAAATGCAGCAGGGAGGATTAGCAGAGGGGATTGAGACACAGGCAAGAATCCACCAGCATCAGAGCTAACTAATCAGGGTTGGCCGGGGCCCCATGGAAGCAAAACATTTAGTATTTTAGACAAGAGATGGAGGGAATAGTCAGCTAATGAAGATGAATGGCGCCATGGAAAGGGGCTGCCCTGTCAGTGGAACTGTAGGCTTGTTTATGAAAGCTATTCAGAATCTCTGCTGCTTTCCAGGGGGAGGGAGGTGGCCCTATCTGTCCCATACTACACAAGGAATCATAACCACTGATTCCTTCCTTTTTCTTAGTAATGGCCCCTGTGTCTGTAATGATCTCATCTCTAAGGGATTTTATGGTGAGTATCTAAATGTGTTTGTCAATCAAACTATTTTCTAATCTTGGTTATGTCAATCATCTGGGTAGACATCAATTTGATTTTACACTCAAAAATGATTAGCTTTTAGCTTTCTCTGCACTTTTTTTTATTTGATCTTAATCATTGTGCTTGTAAGTGGAGCAATATTTCTATCCCATCACATGATCAAGGTGCCTTTCATGCTAGCCATGCCATTATGTCCATAAAACGCTTGAAATTGATCACCTATCTCTATTAATGCAGTTTTGAATAGAACGTTAATGTTAAAGAATTGCTTTATTAAAGTCACTTGTGTGAACAGAACAGTATTTTTTTGTGGCTAGATGCTGCCTAAATTTAAATGCCAGGTTGACTATGCCATCTCATAGCTTTTGCGATGGTCTGCTATTCCATGATTCAATTACGCGCTCATGGTTCTGGTATACAGACTAGCTTGTTCGGATTTGATGAGAGCTATTAAAAATATGGATTTTGCCGGGCAGAAAATGTGTAGCTGCTATTTGTTACATATTGTCTGGTTAGGAGTGGATTCCAATAAGCACAACACAGATATCCCATTCATCATGGGGACATTGCATGTCAAACATAAAAACAAATGCAAATCTCATACAGGCTATGGTACAACAAATCTCTGGACATTCTATGTCATAGATAGAGAAAGGGGGGGGGGATCAGTTATAAGCCTGTCCTGAATCTGAATGTTACTGATTTTCAAAATCATTACAAATGTGTTGTTGTTCTTTTCATCAGGCATTTCATCAGTGTACTCAGTTCTGATGTTTTTCCTGGTGAATAATTTACAAAGCTGTATTATTTACAAAGAGCTTCTTGTTGGTTAGATGATGCTCTTTATCCAGAGAACCTCAGCACTGAGAGACAAAACTTTAAGACGGTCATATACTCCTCTGCTATTTCCCAATGTTCTTCCCATAGTCGGCCTTTAATAACGTAAGTCATGAAAAATGCAGTTATAGGGCACTGTAGGTGTGAAATAAATCATTTGCTAACTTGAGGGTGTGAACTTCCTTCTGGTTTCTGCTGTGGTGTCTTTGGAGTACACTGTAATATTAAGATGAGTCATTGAATGGTTGTCTAATAGGAGGAAGAATCTCTGATCACAATGGCTGCAAACTCTGGGCTTATCAGTCTAACTCATTAAATGCTGAGAACTGTACAGTTGAAGACTATGTTTGTGTTTGCTTCAATCTTCCCTCAAAGCTGGGGAGAGATGGGTGACAGGTGTAGGGGATCTAGCAACTCTCTATATTGATGACTTGGCTGTCCTGTTGCATAGCAGATGGGTTTGTCTGAGAAATTACTGATATTGCTTTCTACTGTAGCCGTACTGTAGCAGTCTATTCCCCTGTCAGTCTTACATTAGAGGTAGAGTAGTCTTCTAGTAGTGCAATATTTAATCTGATTCCGCTGCCAAACCTTATTACAGAGATTCCTGGCTGACTGACACAACTGACTAAGAGTCCAAACTTGTGTGCCATTAGGAATTACAGTAGGTTGGCCTTCATGTCTCATCCACGCAGATGGAGTAAAACCGTGGGGAGAGACTGCTTTGTGATGCATCCGCTTGGTTTATCAAATCAAATCAAATCACATTTGATTTGTTGCATACTGTAACGATGTGCGCTGAGTCGGGAAGCAAGTTCAGGGAGTGAGTGTTTTAATAGATAAACACAACATAATACAAAATAAGATGCATGAACAATGCACATCGTTACACATACACACATCTAGCAGATGTTATTGCGGGTGTAGCGAAATACTATAGTTAGGGCTAACCCTAACCCTATAGTTAACCCTAACCCTAACCCTAACCCTAACCCTAACCCATAGCTCCAACAGTGCAATAGTATTTAACAATTCACAACACACACAATCTAAAAGTAAATTAATCCAAGTAAGAGATGTATAAATATTAGGACGCGCAATGACGGAGTGGCACTGACTGGAATAGAGTAGAATACAGTATATACAGATGAAATAAGTAAAACAGCATGTAAACATTATTAAAGTTACCAGTGTTCCATTATTAAAGTGACCAGTGATTCCATACAGTATATACAGTGTATTTGGAAAGTATACAGACCACTTGACTTTTTCCACATTTTGTTATGTTACAGTCTTAATCTTAAATTCATTATATTGTTTTTTTCCCACATCAATCTACACACAATACCCAATAATCGCAAAGCAAAAACCTGTTTTTTTAGAAATGGTTGCTAATTTATTAATTATAAAGAACTGAAATATCACATTTACATAACTATTCAGACCCTTTACTCAGTACTTTGTTGAAGCACTTTTGCCAGCGATTACAGCCTCGAGTCTCTTTGTGTATGACGCTACAAGCTTGGCACACTTGTATTTGGGGAGTTTCTCCCATTCTTCTCTGTAGCTCTGTCAGGTTGGATGGGGAGCGTTGCTGCACAGCTATTTTCAGGTCTCTCCAGAGATGTTCTATCGGGTTCGAGTCCAGGTTCTGGCTGGGCCACTCAAGGACATTCAGAATCTTGTCCCGAAGCCACTCCTGCATTGTCTTGGCTGCGTGCTTATGCTCTTTATCTTGTTAGAAGATGAACTTAACCGTAGGGATGGTGCCAGTTTTCCTTCAGATGTGACGCTTGGAATTCAGGCCAAAGAATCGTGTTTCTCATGGTCTGAGAGTCTTAAGGTGCCTTTTGGCGAACTCCAAGTGGGCTGTTATGTGCCTTTTACTGAGGAGTGGCTTCCATCTGGCCACTCTACCATAAAGGCCAGATTGGTGGAGTGCTGCAGAGATGGTTGGTCTCCTCAGAGGAACTCTAGAGCTCTGGTTCTTAGTCACCTCCCTGACCAAGGCCGGGCGGCCAGCTCGAGGAAGAGTCTTGGTGGTTCCAAACTTCTTCCATTTAAGAATGATGGAGGTCACTGTTTTTTTTGGGGACCTTCAATGCTGCAGAAATGTTTTGGTACCCTTCGATCTGTGACTAGACACAATCCTGTCTCTGAGCTCTAAGGACAATTCATTCGACTTCATGGCTTGGTTTTTGCTCTGACATGCACTGTCAACTGTGGGACCTTATAGGGCGCACAATTGGCCCAGCATTGTCCGGGTTTGGCCGGTGTAGGCCATCATTGTAAATAAGAAGCTGTTCTTAACTGACTTGCCTTAAATTAAGGTTACATTTGAAACATTTTTTAAATTAACAGGTGTGTGCCTTTCCAAATCTTGTTCAAGCAATTGAATTTACCACATGTGGACTCCAATCTAGTTGTAGAAACATCTCAAGATGATCAATGGAAACAGGATGCACCTGAGGTCAATTTCTAGTCTCATAGCAAAGGGTCTGAATACTTATTCACCAAATAATCTTGTCCAATATATAAGGTATTTCTGGTTCTTATTTTTAGTACATTTGCAAACATTACTACAAACCTGTTTTCACTTTGTCATTACGGGGTATTGTGGGTATATTGCTGAAAGAAAACAAGATTTAATCAAATTTAGAATAAGGCTGTAACGTAACAAAATGTTACGTAACTTCTAAAGTGCAGGGGTGAGTAATCTGGTGCTAGCCGGCTAGTGACAGTGACTAAGTTCAGAGTAGGGTACTGAGTGCAGGCTGGCTCGTGATGGTTATTTAACAGTCTGATGGCCTTGAGATAGAAACTGTTTATCAGTCTCTTGGGCACAGCTTTAATGCACCTGTACTGGCATCCCCTTCTGCATGATACCGGGATGAACAGGCCATGGCTCAGGTGGTTGATGTCCTTGATGATCTTTTTAGCCTTCCTGTGACATCGGGTGCTGTAGGTGTCCTGGAGGGCAGTCAGTGTGACCCCGGTAATGCATTGGGCAGACCACACCAACCTCTGGAGAGCCCTGCGATTGCGGGTGGAGCAGTTGCCGTACCAGGCGGTGATACAGCCCGACAGGATGCTCTCAGTGGAGCATCTGTAAAGGTTTGTGAGGGTCTTAGGGGTGGTCTTAGGGGCCAAGTCAAATTTCTTCAGCCTCCTGAGGTTGAAGAGGCACTGTTGCACCTTCTTCACCACACAGTCTGTGTGGGTGGACCATTTCAGGTTGTCAGTGATGTTTACGCCGAGGAACTACATGCAGAAACAGATATCTATATCTTTCCAAGTTCCATCTTTCTCACTTATTTACAAAGATACCCTTTATGCTGTAGCATTATCAGTTTGAGCATGGTTGAGTCTTTGCGTTTCAAAACATTTTGAATAAGAGGGCATTATATTCATATTGAAGTTTATGAATCTTCAATGTGATTTGTCATATTTGCTGTTCTGTCAGACTGCTAAAAGTATTATCAGGCTATGGCTTATTCTCAGTGCTCTGGTATACCTCCTCCTCCTCTATCGCTCCTCAACACCTCTTCTCTTTATCTATGTGTGTTAATCTCCCAGCATTCTCTCTATCTCTCCCATTCATGTCGCTGCTGATTCATTATTTAACACATAAAAGTGGAGTTAAAAGGTACTCCCAGAGTCAAAGTGTGTGTCTTCTATGGCGAGACAATGGAGAGTGATGTGTTGCGGACCTCGGTAGCGCTGGAAGATGGCACTGCTCATCCATTACGTGCTCAGCGTCTGACTGAGTCGCACCGTTCCCAGACCCATTTATCCCACACGCTTATTCTCCGAAATGTATCTGTCAACAGGAATCACTGTTTCTTCCAGAAATACAGCGTTGTCTCCCTGGGAGGTTTGATTTCTGAAAGCTGTCGTCCCTGTTTTAGACACAGACCTATTGCAACAGGACATGGCCAGGCAGACTCTGGAGGAGAAGCTGCAGCCTTATCTCCATGTGTTGGGGCTCCTCTTCCTCAGCAAGCCCATGAGCCATGCATTCAACTTCATCCTGCTCTTCCAGTTGTAAGTTACACTCATACAACACCACTATAGCTAGCTTCCAAACTGAAAAAGAGGGATTTAGCCTTTAGAATAATCTAATGACAGAACAACACCACAACGTGGACCACAGGCAAATAAATAATCAGAGAAGGGAAATGAAACAAAAAAAACGTTTTTTAAACAATAGGCAAACGTACATTTCTGCCTAAATAGTCATAGCCAAAAGTATTTGTTTTTCATAAGACGGCCATAAACAATAACAATAACGATGCATAGTTTTAGAAAGGTTTGGAAATCACATTTCTGTAAAAATGTGTATAAATTGCTGAGGTGTGCTCATTCAGGACACAAGCTTAAGTACATAGTACAAATAATATGAAAATATATATTTTTTCCCTATTCAACAAAAGCAGGGCAATAGGGCTTAACATGACTGAAATGCTTTTTAAATATATACTGAACAAAAAAATATAAATGCAACATGCAACAATTTCAACGATTTTACTGAGTTACAGTTCATATAAGGAAATCAATCAATTGAAATAAGCGCATTAGGTCCTAATCTATGGATTTAACATGACTGGAAATACAGATAAGCATCTATTGGTCACAGATACCATAAAAACAGGTAGGGGCATGGATCATAAAACCAGTCAGTATCTGATGTGATCACCATTTTCCTCTCCTTCCCACAAAGGTGATCAGGCTGTTGATTGTTGCCTGTGGAATGTTGTCCCACTCATCTTCAATGGCTGTGAGAAGTTGCTGGATGCTGTCGTACATGTTGATCCAGCGCATCCCAAACATGCTCAATGGGTGACATGTCTGGTGAGTATGCAGGCCATGGAAGAACTGGGACATTTTCAGCTTCCAGGAAATGTGTACAGATCCTTGCAACACAATTATCTTGCTGAAACATGAGGTGGTTAGGACGGATGAATGACAAGACAATGGGACAATGGGAATCTTGTTACAGTATATCTGCGCATTCAATTTGTCATCGATAAAATGCAATTGTGTTCGGTGTCCATAGCTCATGCCTGCCCATACCATAACTCCACCACCACAATGGGGCACTCTGTTCACAACGTTGACATCAGCCAACAGCTCACCCCACACGACGCCATGCACACTGTCTGCCATCTGCCCTGTACTGTTCAAACCGGGATTCATGTGTGAAGAGCACACTTACCCAGTGTGCCATTGGCCCTTGTGTTGCAACCCTGAAGTCGGTTGCAACACTGAACTGCAAGACTCTGGTGACCCTGGTGAGGAAGACAAGCACGCAGATGAGCTTCCCTGAGATGTTTTCTGACAGTTTTTGCAGAAGTTCTTCGGTTGTGCAAACCCACAGTTTCATCAGCTGTCCGGGTGGCTGATCTCAAACGATCCTGCAGGGGAAGAAGCCGGATGTGGAGGTTCTGTGCTGGCGTGGTTACACGTGGTCTGTGGTTGTGAGGCCGGTTGGACGTACTGCCAAATTCTCTAAAACAACGTTAGAGGTGGCTTATGGTAGAGAAATTAACATTAAATGATCTGGCATCAGCTCTTTTGGACATTCCTGAAGTCAGTATTCCAACGGCACGCTCCTTTTAAACTTGAGACGTATGTGGCATTGTGTTGGGTGACAAAACTGCACATTTTAGCGTGGCCTTTTATTGTCCACCCCACAAGGTGCACCTGTATGGTGATCCTGCTATTTAATATGCTTCTTGATATGCCACACCTGTCAGGTGGGTGAATTATCTTGGCAAAGGAGAAATGCTCACTACCAGGGATGTAAACTAATTTGTGCACAACATTTGAGAGAAGTAAGCTTTGTGCATATGCAACATTTCTGGGATCTTTTCTTTCAGCTCATGAAACATGGGACCAACACTTTACATGTTGCATTTAGATTTTGTTTAGTGTATATAGCTATGGTTGCATGTCTGTTAATTCTTGGGTTAATGACACTGCAGATTGTGTTTTGGTTTCATCATTAGTCAAGAAGTAAGAATCAAATTATAAACAACTTACGATAAGATTTCACCTTTCTTATAACTGTAAAATAAATATGATCATACTTAGTGACAGTACAATACAATACAATATTGGCACCATTTCATAACAGAGAATTTTCTGCCGAAAGTCCACTGAGCAGTGCAGAGACACCATTCAAATAAGTGCAGACTAGTTACAGCTTCAACTTTAAGTACACAGTGATTTCATCTGACTGTGACCAAGAGAAAGTGGTCTTGTTTCAATTCTACTAAATGATTTAGTAGTTTTCCACTTGAGAGCTGTAAATCCATCTAAGCACCTCACAGCAAGGTTATTGCTGGTATTGTAGCTGCTGTTGTTGCATCCGCGAGACTCCCATTTCATATGCGCTATTGCAAGCGCAGCTATGAGGTTCACAGGCACAGAAAATGGTTCCTTTGTCGAGCTATGGCAGAAAATGTGATGTGTCGCTCCCTATGCAAATAGATGATTTCTTGTGTTTCTGAACCTCAAAGCTGCACTTGCAATTGCTCTTATGAATCGGGACAACCAGCGCATTTATGGAATGTAAAGCAATTGAAGTTTCACCAATCACAGTTTGCACTGTACACAGAAATACAAACATATCGGGTCGGGACCGGTCCAGAACCGGAACCGGTACAGAACCGCTTAACATCTACAGTATAATTAAACAAACAAATGTATGATTCCAAATTTAACAAACAAATGTATGATTCCAAAACACAGATGAACGTGACTCCATCCAGCTGTATCAGAGGGCTTCAGTCTCCCCCTGTACCACATCAACCATGTCCCCTGGCAAGATACCCATCATCTCAATTATCAACATTTGTCACCACCTCTCTTTATGTCAGCCCATCCATTACACCCAATGTTTTTGCACCTTGAGACGTGTGGACTCTGCAAAAAGGGCAGACTAATGGCTGGATTCATTCTATCTGGCCTTAGCAGTGTTTATGCTGTATCATTTATTTCTATGTTCTCAAACTACTGCTAATTGGTATTGTCAATCAGTCTAATACTTGGAAGCGTTTACTTTTTGATGGGAGTCTACTTGGTATTTTTATTTTATGAAAAACCTTTCTGCAATTTTCCGTGGATTAATAAAAACAGTTAAAGTATGTTGTTGTACAAATTGGACTCAGCGTAGTGTTTGTATGAATCCTTCAGCTTTTGGTTCAAATATTGATGCTGAATGTTTCTGCTCCCTCCATCCTTTTTTCCCTCTGAATTTTTTAAAATTATGGGTAGTGAATTGACCTTTGTCCACGTCTATGATTCCGAGCTACACTTATGCCTTGTGGGCATATGTGCTGCATCTAATTTGGACTATGGTTTTCAATGATGTAATTTAATCTCATGCCTTACTGCATTATTTAATAGTAAGACCCTGTGGGGCAGCTAATGAATCACACCCTGGCAGGCATGCTGACTTTGTCCCAGAGTGGTAAAGTTTTAACTCTGCAGAGATGTTCCCCATCACACAGGAATAGGCACAAGCACACACGCACACATGCTCACACCTTCCACACACAGTTTCCTAACCCATGAAGGCAAATCATCCTCCTGTGGATCAGTATGGTTGGAAGGCCTTCAGTCGAATAGCACTCATTTCACTTTACTGCTCATGTTCTTTTGACAATATTAGCTCTATTATTTGTATTGTACCATTATCTGTCCTATTCAGACCTCATTCAATATAGAAGCTTTTCAGGTCTCAAAACATGAGACTAATTCAGACCCACAGACAGATATTACAGACAAATATTAAATTGGTGCACATTAATGTGTAATCATTTCTTCTCAAAGTTTTTGCCATCTGTGGTCTTGGAAAGGCATTGTCATGTTTCTCAACAACAATAATGTGTTTATTATAATTTGGTCTCTACAATACAGTATATTGTGAATATGAATGTATCTTAATTGATCTTACCTTACTGTATCTTACCTTGAAAACATGTTTAGATCCTATAGATATTGTGCTTCAGTTGTGCTCCATTTTGTTGAGTTGTAAGCCTGTTTCTCTTCGGATGAGTTGCAATGTTTCTCATCACCACTGCTAAAGGTGTCATGCCCATGGGGTGCACAACGGTTAATGCCCCTCAGATTGGTTCTGTTTAAAAAATAGGATGTTCAATTAAGTACTTGTAACGGCATTCGTCTGTTGGAAGAGAGTCGGACCAAAATGCGGCGTGGTGGTTACTCATGTTCTTTAATGAAATATTTACGATACATGAAATAACAAATATATACAAAACAACAAACGAACCGCGAAAAACTATACAGCCTATCTTTTTTCTTTTCTTTAATAAAAAATAATTTATTATCTTCAATACCATTCATTCTTTACAACTCATAATTTACATACATACTCAAATAATGGAATTTTAATTAAACTAATTAAACTAAACATAAACCCCAAACAAAACCTCAGGGGAGCATCTTCCCTCCCCGTCACCCTACAAAATACCTTTCCCTATCTCCCCGTCCCTAATCTATCCCCTTACAAATCTAAATGACACCCAGCCCTAAACCCCCCTTCCACCTCTCCCGAGCAGCATGCTGCCCCCACTTCCTCTCCTCCCTCTTCATCCTCCCCCTCAAATCTCCTTCCACCCTCCTCACTATCCCTTCCACCCCCCAATCTCTCCCTGTCTTCACCATGTTCTGCCTTGCTTCCCACAGCCCCCGTTTAAAGAGACTCATGAGAAGCCAGAGCAGAAACCTGTCCCTATCCGTCCTTCTCGCTCTCCCTACACCCCTCTCTAACCTGGCCCACGTCAATACAAAATCCCCCTTTACCAAACCTAACAACACCCGTGCCCTAGCCCATACTACTCCGGCAAAGGCACAGTCCCAAAAAATATGGCGCACAGTCTCCTCCCTGACAGGTGGGGGATTGCACCAAACTATACCGGTACAAGATGGAACGTGCCGGCAAGCACTAATGGGGGCTCAACCAATTCAGGTCCTTGAGCCTGTTGTCCAGACCCCGTGCCTGCACTCCCTCCCAGACCACTTCCGAGATGCCCACTACAGGCGTCGGACTCCCTGCCTTTCTGACCTCCTCGTACAGGTGCCTGTGATCTAAACCTACTCGGGCAACTTCAACCTCAGGGTGCTCACGCAGCCACTTGGCCGCATGACCAAAGTGCCACGGCAGCTGTTCCGCCCGAGGACCCGTATTAGACCACACCATTATGCTTCTCACCTGATACGAGAAGAACACCCGCAGGAGGTAACCGGACGGGTGTATCACTGGCTGAGCAAGCTCCGTTAACAAGAAAGAAACAAAAATTGTGTCCAGCTTGAGGGGGAAATGTGGTACCCCCTACCTCCCTCCCCGATGGGACAGATCATGCGTGCCCTGGCGACCCACTCGCACCTGCCACTCCACATAAACTGAAACACAAGCCTCACTAGAGGCCTCCTCAGACAAGCCGGCAATGGGTAGATGTATGCCAAATACAAAAGAGACGGCAGCACATCCACCTTTAGGACCAGGACTTTGCCCATAAAAGACAAATACCTAGCCTTCCACATTGCTAGCTTCCTCTGTACCACTGCGATACGCATGTTCCAGTTTAGCGTCGCTGAGCCGGAGTTCTCAAAATGGACCCCGAGAATCCTCAGGGCCCCCTCACAGAGAGATAACCCCCCAGGCACATCCGTTCTACCGCGCAATCTTCCGAAAAACTTGACGGAAGACTTTGCATGGTTCAGAACTGCTCCCGACGCTCGGGTGAAATCCCCAAAGATGGCAAGAGACCTTGTCAGGCACGAGTCCTTGCACAGCAGCAAGGAAGTGTCGTCGGCGTACTGCGTCATCTTAACACGCAGCCCACCACTTCCAGGGATCAGCAAGCCTTCCACCCCTGTGTCTGCCCTAATGGCAGCCCCCAGAGGCTCCATGTACAGAACGAAGAGGAGAGCCGAGAGTGGGCACCCCTGCCTGACCCCAGACGAGAGGTCAAAAACGTCATTCAAATTGACTATTTACACTAACTCGGCACCCCGCTCCGACATATAATGTACGAATCCATCCTACAAACTTCTCCCCAAATCCTAATCGACCTAACACTCTGAATAAAAAGGATCTATTCACGCGATCAAAGGCTTTCGCCTGATCTAGCGCTGCTACCATTAAAGGCAGTCCTCTATCCTCAACCCAAGCGATGGAGTCCCTGATTAACTGTAGGTTCCATCTAATAGAGCGGCCCTCTACCCCGCACGTCTGATCCTCATGGACGACGTAGGGAAGGGCTGTGCGCAACCGGTCTGCTAAAACCTTTGCTAGTAGCTTGTAATCTACACACAGCATGGTCAACGGCCGCCAGTTGCCAAGGTCTGTTACTTCCCCCTTCTTATATAAAAGTGACAGCACACCAACAGCCATTGATCACCCCGGGACCCCCGTCTCAAGGATGGCCTTCAAGACTTACACTGCTACTCCTACTGCTCTCTCTTCGTCCGCCCACGTGTTCTCGCACACCCCGAGAGCTTCTGGTCAGCGGGGTGGTGGCACCGGGATCCTCATCTCTCCCAAGTGGTCATTCTCTCTTTCTCCCCTTACCCATCTGTCTATCGCCTCCTTTGAATTTCATGCTGTCACAGTTACCAGCCCTTTCAAGCTTAACATCCTTATCATTTATCGCCCTCCAGGTCCCCTCGGTGAGTTCATCAATGAGCTTGATGCCTTGATAAGCTCCTTTCCTGAGGACGGCTCACCTCTCACAGTTCTGGGCGACTTTAACCTCCCCACGTCTACCTTTGACTCATTCCTCTCTGCCTCCTTCTTTCCACTCCTCTCCTCTTTTGACCTCACCCTCTCACCTTCCCCCTACTCACAAGGCAGGCAATACGCTCGACCTCATCTTTACTAGGTGCTGTTCTTCCACTAACCTCATTGCAACTCCCCTCCAAGTCTCCGACCACTACCTTGTATCCTTTTCCCTCTCGCTCTCATCCAACACTTCCCACACTGCCCCTACTCGGATGGTATCGCGCCATCCCAACCTTCGCTCTCTCTCCCCCGCTACTCTCTCCTCTTCCATCCTATCATCTCTTCCCTCTGCTCAAACCTTCTCCAACCTTTCTCCTGATTCTGCCTCCTCAACCCTCCTCTCCTGCCTTTCTGCATCCTTTGACTCTCTATGTCCCCTATCCTCCAGGCCGGCTCGGTCCTCCCCTCCCGCTCCGTGGCTCGACGACTCATTGCGAGCTCACAGAACAAGGCTCCGGGCAGCCGAGGCGGAAATGGAGGAAAACTCGCCTCCCTGCGGACCTGGCATCCTTTCACTCCCTCCTCTCTACATTTTCCTCCTCTGTCTCTGCTGCTAAAGCCACTTTCTACCACTCTAAATTCCAAGCATCTGCCTCTAACCCTAGGAAGCTCTTTGCCACCTTCTCCTCCCTCCTGAATCCTCCCCCCCCCTCCTCCCTCTCTGCAGATGACTTCGTCAACCATTT
The DNA here is from genome assembly GCF_023373465.1 of Oncorhynchus keta. NCBI lineage: Eukaryota > Metazoa > Chordata > Actinopteri > Salmoniformes > Salmonidae > Oncorhynchus > Oncorhynchus keta. The sequence goes on along the minus strand of NC_068446.1, from coordinate 22,477,011 downwards.
TGAAAAGAAGGTCGACGACATCCGATCCTCGTTTGCTAAGTCAAACGACACCGCTGGTTCTGCTCACACTGCCCTACCCTGTGCTCTGACCTCTTTCTCCCCTCTCTCTCCAGATGAAATCTCGCGTCTTGTGACGGCTGGCCGCCCAACAACCTGCCCGCTTGACCCTATCCCCTCCTCTCTTCTCCAGACCATTTCCGGAGACCTTCTTCCTTACCTCACCTCGCTCATCAACTCATCCCTGACCGCTGGCTACGTCCCTTCCGTCTTCAAGAGAGCGAGAGTTGCACCCCTTCTGAAAAAACCTACACTCGATCCCTCCGATGTCATCAATTACAGACCAGTATCCCTTCTTTCTTTTCTCTCCAAAACTCTTGAACGTGCCGTCCTTGGCCAGCTCTCCCGCTATCTCTCTCAGAATGACCTTCTTGATCCAAATCAGTCAGGTTTCAAGACTAGTCATTCAACTGAGACTGCTCTTCTCTGTATCACGGAGGCGCTCCGCACTGCTAAAGCTAACTCTCTCTCCTCTGCTCTCATCCTTCTAGACCAATCGGCTGCCTTCGATACTGTGAACCATCAGATCCTCCTCTCCACCCTCTCCGAGTTGGGCATCTCCGGCGCGGCCCACGCTTGGATTGCGTCCTACCTGACAGGTCGCTCCTACCAGGTGGCGTGGCGAGAATCTGTCTCCTCACCACGCGCTCTCACCACTGGTGTCCCCCAGGGCTCGGTTCTAGGCCCTCTCCTATTCTCGCTATACACCAAGTCACTTGGCTCTGTCATAACCTCACATGGTCTCTCCTATCATTGCTATGCAGACGACACACAATTAATCTTCTCCTTTCCCCCTTCTGATGACCAGGTGGCGAATCACATCTCTGCATGTCTGGCAGACATATCAGTGTGGATGACGGATCACCACCTCAAGCTGAACCTCGGCAAGATGGAGCTGCTCTTCCTCCCAGGGAAGGACTGCCCGTTCCATGATCTCGCCATCACGGTTGACAACTCCATTGTGTCCTCCTCCCAGAGCGCTAAGAACATTGGCGTGATCCTGGACAACACCCTGTCGTTCTCAACTAACATCAAGGCGGTGGCCCGTTCCTGTAGGTTCATGTTCTACAACATCCGCAGAGTACGACCCTGCCTCACACAGGAAGCGGCGCAGGTCCTAATCCAGGCACTTGTCATCTCCCGTCTGGATTACTGCAACTCGCTGTTGGCTGGGCTCCCTGCCTGTGCCATTAAACCCCTACAACTCATCCAGAACGCTGCAGCCCGTCTGGTGTTCAACCTTCCCAAGTTCTCTCACGTCACCCTGCTCCTCCGCTCTCTCCACTGGCTTCCAGTTGAAGCTCGCATCCGCTACAAGACCATGGTGCTTGCCTACGGAGCTGTGAGGGGAACGGCACCTCAGTACCTCCAGGCTCTGATCAGGCCCTACACCCAAACAAGGGCACTGCGTTCATCCACCTCTGGCCTGCTCGCCTCCCTACCACTGAGGAAGTACAGTTCCCGCTCAGCCCAGTCAAAACTGTTCGCTGCTCTGGCCCCCAATGGTGGAACAAACTCCCCACGACGCCAGGACAGCGGAGTCAATCACCACCTTCCGGAGACACCTGAAACCCCACCTCTTTAAGGAATACCTAGGATAGGATAAAGTAATCCTTCTCACCCCCCCCCTTAAAAGATTTAGATGCACTATTGTAAAGTGGCTGTTCCACTGGATGTCATAAGGTGAATGCACCAATTTGTAAGTCACTCTGGATAAGAGCGTCTGCCAAATGACTTAAATGTAAATGTAAATGTAAGACTTCGAGGACCACTGGTCCAAGTATACCCCAAAACTTGAGATAAAACTCAGCCGGCAGCCCATCCATCCCAGGCACCTTCCCTTTTCCCATCCTCCTTAGAGCGCTCTCAACCTCTTCTAGTGAGATCTGTGACACACAGGGGCATCAGACAGTCCACCATCTCCCTCCTGTCTGCCACCACCTGTGGCCCATACACCACCACTAATCTAAATTTACAATCCCTTATCGTGACATCCACCCCTATAACCCTCCCCTGCATTACCAACCGCCCTCCTCTTAACAAAATCCCTTAAACCCCTTACATTTAAACTAACAAAAGTAAAATTAGACCCCATGAAAAAAATTAAAACATGTAATACATTCAAATTCTAAACCCAGACAGAAAAAAAAAAACAGGAGACTCACCTGATGCTCCCCTGCTCCATATCTACCGGTGAGAACACCATCCGTACTCCCGACATCCCCCCCTCTTCCTCCATCTCACCATCCCAGGATGCAGGAATAGTGTTTGGCTCCGGGGTGCCCTGCACCCTGGGTCTACCCCCACAATCCTCCCCCTCCCCAGTGTTGCAGCTGGTTTGGAAAAAAAATCGGGGAGGCTGAGTCCCCAAACAAAAAACTCCCCACCTCCTCCTGTACTTGCTCCTCCTCCTTCCTTGTGGCCTTCCCCTCTGGACCTGTACTCTGGTCATGAGGCGTGCTTCCTTCCCCTCCTCTTCTTCCCCCATCCCCCGCCCCTGCTCCCCCCCCAGCCGCAGACGCATATGACCTCTGACGGCCCTGCTCCCCCCCCGCCACAGGTGTGCTGACGAGCCACACCCGTGGCACGTCTTAGGCTTGTCACAATCCCTCGCCTCGTGTTCCTCAGATCCAGATCCTCGTGTACTGCACGAGGCGAATATGTGACCGTAGGCCATACAGCGCCTGCAAAATGGGGGCTGACGTGCATAAAACAACGTCCCCCTGTCAGCCCCTAGGGAGAACATAGCAGGAGGATGGAGGTAGCCACCATGTCCTTTTGGGTCCTCTCTGAGGAGGGCCTGGAAGCCTCTCCTCCCATTCCAAAACCCAAGGCAGTCTTTGAGGTGCCTTGCTGAGGAGACGTTATCCATGTATCTCCCCAGAAAAGCCCTCACCTCTTCGTCCTTAACGTAAGGGTTGTAAATGTTGACAGTTACAACCCTAAAGTTATTCTTCGCCAGGCTTGTTATTTCATAGTGGCACATCGGCCTCTCACCTCCCACTGCTCTTGCCCTTCTCAGGATATCATCGTGTTTTTCCTCTGTATATAGTGCCACGTCGTATGCTCCCTCCAACGAGTTGCCTTGGAAACAAAACACGTCCTTCACCGTCAGCTTTAGAATCCCCATAAATATTATCCTTTTCCTTCCAAGCAAACCGAATCGTGTTGGCCAGCCCAATCCCAGGGACCGACCGTGTTGATGTATTTAGCACCATCTCCGCAAGGAGAATGGCGCTCGTTCTCTTCTCTTCCAAAACAAGTAAAAAAGAAAAACCAAAGTGACTGAGCCTATCTGGTGAAACTACACAGAGACAGGAACAATCACCCACAAAACACACAGTGAAACCTAGGCTACCTAAATATGGTTCCCAATCAGAGACAACGACAATCACCTGACTCTGATTGAGAAGCGCCTCAGGCAGCCAAGCCTATGCTAGATAACCCTACTCAGCCGCAATCCCAATGCCTACAAAACCCCAATATGAAACACAACAAAATAAACCCATGTCACACCCTGGCCTGACCAAATATATAACGAATACACAAAATACTATATTTTCCTGTGTTTTGTAAATATTTCCACACTGAGGTTAGAATAATACTGTGAAATTGTGAAAATGATGATAATGCCCTTTAAATGTAAGAGCTGCTTGAAAAGCCCGCTGGAAATTTCAGCCTGTTTTTGTGACATCGCCAGGTGGTAAATTTGTTAAAACCTCTGATAGGGAAACATTTTGATGCCACCTAATAGACATACACAAACGTAGTTATTTTTCATGAGAATTGCCATTAACAATAACTGGTAATGATGCATAGTTTAATTAAGAAAAGTCTGGAACTCTCCTTTCTGGTAAAAAAAATATATACATAGAAATTGAGGTGTACTCACTTTTGAGAATACAAGCTTAAATACATTGTGCAAATATTATAACAATAATGAAAAACCATGTGTTTTTTTCCTATCTAACAAAAGTGGGGCAATAGGGCTTGAAATGACTGAAATGCTTTCTAAATATATTAACAATCCAATTATAAACAACTTACTATAAGATTTCTCCTTTTTTAAAGCTGTAAAATAAATACAAACATGCTTAGTGAGAGTACAATATTGGCACAATTTGATATAACATGTAACATGTAACAGCAAGATGGGACCACAATTGTTGGATTCGTTAGACTGTCCCCTTCCATATGTTGTCTCTCTGTCACTCAGAGGAAGAGCAAATTGATTATTTGTTGGGATAGGCCACAAAATGTGACACGTCACTCCCTATGCAAATGTGGGGTCTGAAACCTGACTCTTCAAGACGGCTCTGCTAAGAGAGTGGGAGCAGAGAGCAGACAGATGGGGCTTTCTGGCACTATAAGGCATAGTATCCTATGATGTTCACAGAGCGCTTTGTACACCAAAAAGTCAGTCTGGTCCAGAACCAGAGTTAGACCAATAAGAAAGAGAGTTTGAAACCCCTCTGCCAATAACAGCTAGTTTCAGTTTCCCCCTCCCCACTCAGACCTATGCCAGACAATCACAGTAAGGTGCTTAATTTTTACCCAGAAATAATGTGATATTGAGACAAAAACATCTGCAGTGGACCTTTAATTAAGCCTACGGTTTATCATAATTATTTATTAAAAGACCTGTCAGCAGTATTTTGACAGAATAAAATTCTACCAAGTAAGTGGTTCCGTCCACACTTTTAGAATTAGTGGTGACTAGAGGAACCCTGGAGTTCCTTAACAAATCATTGCTAGTCAATGTTTCATATTCAAACCATCGGTTAGTTGAATGGTTCTTGGAGGAACCTTTAATGGGTCAATGTTGCAACGGCTTCCTCCGGAGGCATGACTTAGTAGGGGCCTGGCTTTAAAATACCGTATGTTTGTAGCAGGTGGCCTAGCAATTAGAGCGTTGGGCCAGGTCACTGGTTTGAATACCCAAGCCGTCATGGTAAAAAAATTGTCCATGTGCCTTGAGCAAGGCACTTAACCCTAATTTGCTCCAGTGGCGCTGTACTACTATCGCCTGCCCTGTAAAAACAACACATTTCACTGCATCTATCTGGTGTATGTGACAATAAAACATATATATTTTTTTGTAAGTTAATTTGATAAAGCTATTGTTTCCTTCTTGATTAATAAAAAATGTTTTGTTGTTTCTCTGTAATAATAGCGACCTAGCATTATTATGATGTTGGCTATAGCTAGCCAGCTAGAAATATCAGCCAGATCGTTCAAGATCCACTTTCCAAATTAGACGTCTGTCCAGTTAAGCAGGATGTCAGGAGATGACTTCAACACTGGCCACAAGGGGCAACGGAGACCACTATTACCCTCAAGTAGGCTTGATTTTTTTCCTTGGGCGTTGTGGACGGGGATGGCATATCTGGCTCCGAGGGTTGTGTGCTCAATGCCAGTGCTAAGCACTTTTTTTATTTTTATTTTTTTCCTTTCCCAAACCTTAATCCTTCACACATGTTTAATTAATTCCTAAACTTAACTGTGGAATTGTTTTTGTTTTAACCATATCCACAACCTTAAACCTTAACTTAACCATTCAGAATTAATTCATATACTTAAAATTTGAAATTGGACATTTATGGACAAGGGTTTAGACGTCTGATTCTGCAGGGAGACTGTGAGAGCTTGTTAGGATACAGTAGGTTCCCAAACTCATGCTGGCAAGGTTGCTAGAGTTTAGAAAATACTCAAATTGCTTTAATTCGTAGGCTATGATACTATTTTTAATTTTAATTTTACCTTTATTTAACCAGGCAAGTAAGTTAAGAACATATTCTTATTTTCAATGACGGCCTGGGAACAGTGGGTTAACTGCCTGTTCAGGGGCAGAAGGACAGATTTGTACCTTGTCAGCTCGGGGGTTTGAACTCGCAACCTTCCAGTTACTAGTCCAACGCTCTAACCACTAGGCTACACTGCCACCCCTATATACCAGTGTGGTAGTTATACTAAACTCCTAAGTCATTAAAGTGTCAATGTGCATCATTAAATAAAATAACATTTGTTGCCAAGTCATGGCTCAAGATTGCAGGGAAAAGATTTGTCAGATGTTTAAAAAATTTGAAATTCTGCCGGAGGGGGCCAGCCCATTTCGCCACCTCGCCTCCATCCTCATGTACTTCATGCCCCCTCTAAAATAATGGTTGCATGACGCCTCTTCCCACTGCTGTCCAGTGTGATGGCTGATGAGTGGTGAGCGTTCTGGTGAAAAATGTCTGCTATGCATCCACTATGGGTGCTACACATTTGGGGTGGATGGGTGTTGGGGTATCTGTCATACACTTATGGTTTAAGGAAGAGTCTCAGCCTCAGGGGAAGGAAGAACACACCTGCTGAGAGCCAGCTAGTCTTCAGCCAATCCTCCTGAAGTAACATGGAAATTCCTAAAATGTCACCAGTGCCACACCGCTGGGCTGATAAAGATTTGCTCGGTCCGGGTCCTTGTCTTTTCATTTTAAAAAAGACAGAAAGGTTAATGAAGGCAATGCACTGGAGTATGTTATCGCCGGTATCTCTCTTTCTCTCTCTCTCTCTCTCTCTCTCTCTCTCTCTCTCTCTCTCTCTCCTGCTGTCTGTGACTAAGGGGAAGACTTGACCTTGTAGGATCAGAACCCTAAGTGGGTTTTTAATTCCAGCCCTCTAGACTAGTGGGGAGCTGACTGTTATTTATAGGTGAAATGTCATCTCTTTTCTAGTAAACACTTTTTTTCTCCTCAAAATAATTGCCCGTCCAATCAAAAGCACAAATGACAAAGTGAGCATTAATCAGCTGACTTAATTTTTGTAGGTGGCATTATTTATGACATTGGATTTGCATAATGGTATTTTTTTGTCTGATCAAGAATCCATTCAGAACATTAGTGCTGTGTGGTAGGTAGTATACCTTAAAGCTTAAAATAAATAGTTATTTTCCATGTTGTTGATTCATCTCTATTATTCAGTTTGTACCATAGTCTTCTGGCCTTTCAGGCCTTGAAACCAGAGCAAATCACATTTTATTTGTCATGTACACAGTTTAGAGCAGGTATAAAAGGTGTAGCAAAATGCTTGTGAGCTAGTTCCCTCAACATTGCAGGACAACAATCAATATCAATGATAAAGAGTCAAATAAAAAATAACCACTAATAGCGAGGTAGTATGCATAGTAATAGCCTAATATGTACACTCAAATCAAATCAAATTATATTTGTCACATGCTTCGTAAATAACAGTGAAATCCTTTCCAACAATGCAGAGAGAAAAACATTTTTATAACTAATAATAACATGAGGAATAAATACACAATGAGTCGCAATAACTTGACTATATACACAGGCTACCAGTAAAGTCTTCTGTTCTTTCAAAAATCTTGGTCGACCGTCTGTTCATTCCACCAATTAGTTGGTTGACATTTTATAAAGTTCATTTTTCCATATATAGACACACCCTATGTGTTTTAATAAAATCAACTATATGCATTGAGCTTGTCTGATGCTTTAAGCACACTGTTTGATGACATTAGACACAAATTACTCAAGAGGGAGCCAGAGATCAAGATAACCAGAAGAAAAAACCTGCAAAAACCTGCAAATAACCACTAAGGTACAGGTCTCTGCAGGGAGACAGCTAGGGTTAGCTCTTCGGCAGTCAGATGGTCTGGTGGTAAAAGCTGTCTCAGAGCATGTGTACCATTTTCTATCTTTTTCCTGGTTGAAGAATACATGCAGTACATCAACCACTGCATTTACCAAAATGTCAGTGGTGATCTGCGGTGGAGTGTTTGGTTTACTTCTCTGCTGGACTGGCCACCAGTCTGTTGATGGAATGGATCTTGTTATCAGCATTTAGACAGCTCTCACTAACACCTGCTCAATCGATACCACCTTTATTGTGTTCAAGGGGCTTAGTGGTCGATCAATGCTAAGCTGTGACCCCTCTCTTTCCCCCTCCACCTGCTTGCTCCTAAAACCACCATCACTACACCTCAACACTGCTGCTGCACAGTGCTACATGCTGACGGTGGCCCTGGGATGATGGAAAGCACTATGAAGCCAATTCCCTCTCCCACCCTTTATTTGAATTTTATTTGATTTCACCTTTATTTAACCAGGTAGGCAAGTTGAGAACAAGTTCTCATTTACAATTGCGACCTGGCCAAGATAAAGCAAAGCAGTTCGACACATACAACAACACAGAGTTACACATGGAGTAAAACAAACATACAGTAGAAAAATAAGTCTATATACGATGTGAGCAAATGAGGTGAGATAAGGGAGGTAAAGGCAAAAAAAGGCCATGGTGGCGAAGTAAATACAAAATAGCAAATAAAACACTGGAATGGTAGATTTGCAGTGGAAGATATGTAACTTGTAGGAGCAAAATAAATAAATAAATACAGTCAGGGGAACAGTAGTTCATTTTGGGATAAATTATAGATGGGGTATTCAGGTGTAGTAATCCTATCATCCTGCTCTGCCTAGCTGGTGCTTACAAATCAAAATGATAATCTTCTTAATTCAGAGATGCTTTAGTTCCTGCTCAGTTCAATTTTTGGCAGCAGAGAACTGGAAAACATTTGTGTTCACATTTCAAGGATGATACCGTTGGTTTTGGGGTGAGAAAATAAACATGCTGGAGCGTCTGCTACAGGTGGGTGTTTTGCTATGGTGACCAGCGGTTTGTTGAGTTGAGATAAGGGGGACTTTACCTAGCAGGGTCTTGTAGATGACCTGGAGCCAGTGCAGAACAGTTTCCTGCTTGATGTCAGTTTGAGTAGGGCCAGCAAACGAGTGTCCAAACAGACAGGTCAGCAGTGGTGGGTAGATGAAGTGGGCGTTGGTGACAATAACGGATGGCACTGTGATCTCTGTTCTCAATTTGTGAATGATGTATGGGATTCAGGTTATGTCCAAGCTGGCAGTGAGGAACGGTAGCACCTCTTTTACGATGTGGTAAATCTGCAGTACAGTGAGTGAAGGACAGCTTTGACACACAGACATTGGTTCAGATATTGTATTATAATAGTGTGACGGTAGATCACGTTTTCTGAAGCATGTCTCTTCTTAGGGCCTGAGGTTTAGCACTTCTCACCAGTGTTTGCCAATGTTGAGATTTTTCCAAATTGGGTGATTGACTGGGCAGGTAAAATAGGGTTCAAAGGTTAGGATTAGGGCCATATCAGTAAAAGGAGGACCGGGGCTAAAGCAGTAAAATAGCTTCTTTAGGTATAATGTACAGACAAAGTTATAACAGGATGTAAATACAGTGGAGGTAAAGTGAGGTAAATGCATAGACATTTAGTGATGATGAGAGAGATATTGTCTCTAGAAACATAATTGATACCAGGTGATGTCATCCGCATTTGTGGGTGTGGAACTGAAAGGTTGGATAAGGTATAATGAGCAGCGCTAGAGGATCTACTGTGAAATAAGCCAATAAACACTAACCAGTTGTGCAATGGACAAGGCATATTGACATTAAGGAGAGGCATGCTTAGCCGAGTGATCATAAGGGTCCAGTGAGTAGTGAGGTTGGTTGGGGTCATTCAGACAGCTAGCCGGGCCATCGGTAGCAAGCTGGCAGAGAATAGAGGCCTGTTTTTAGCCACCTCGTATGTTTCCGTCGTTAGATTGGTGGGGTTCCGTGTGGTAGAGGGGACCAATCCAATTGGCAAAATAGATATAGTTATGGTGACCCAAGAAAATTGTTCGATAGACCTATTCAGATAGCAGCCGATAAGATAGCTAACGATTAGCGGGCCGCAGATGGCGTTGGATAACTCCCTCGGCAGATAACGTCGGTTGTCCAATCGTGAAAGCCCAGTGGGGCCCGTCTCGGCAGTAAAATGGTTCCGGATAGGTGATTGTAGCCCAGGAGTGCCTGATGGAACTCTACAGCTGGCTAGCTCCGAATAATTGATGTTTTCTATGATATGATATGATATGATATGGAGAAAAAATAGGTCTGGTATGCCCTTCACCTATCTATACAGTATCTCATTCTTCTTCATCATCATCGAGCTCCTTCTTCATCATCCTTTATCATCCTCACTCTGCCTACTGTTTGTCACAAATCAAAATGTAATCTTCTTAATTGGATGTTTTTTTCCTGCTCGATGATTCAATTTTGTGGCCAGAAGCCTTTCAAAACATTTGTGTTCACATTTCACTTCATTGACGATGATACCGTTGTTTCTGATGTGAGAAAATAAACATCTGTAAGATATGAGCTTGTCTTCTGTCACTTGGTTGAAGTAGTTGTTTTCTAACTTGTCTTGTGGTAACTTTATCTCGGTTTGTTGAAGGCGGTATGCACAGAACAGATTTCCTGCTTGATGTCAGTTTGAGTAATTCATCACTGCAAACTTGAGTGAAACAGACAGTAATTAGTGTGATGAAGTGAGGGCTGATAAATAACAAGTCCCCTCTCTCTCTGTTCTCAATGTGTCCATAGGGATCAGTTATGTCCAAGCTGGCAGTGAGGCCTACGCACCTCTTCTACATGTGAGGTAAATCTGCAGTACAGTGAGCACAAAGACCTGACACACAGACATTGGTCAGAATATTGTATTATAACAGTGTGACGGTAGATCACGTTTTCTGCTGTCTCTTCTTAACCCCTTTTGAGGTGTTAGCACTTCTCATAGTGTTTGCCAATGTTGACTTCAATTGGGTGATTGACTGGGGTAAAATAGGGTTCAAAGGTTAGGATTAGGGCCATATCAGTAAAGCAAGACCGGTTGACTTACATGATCTTCTTTATCTAATTGGAAATGCAATTGACAGCATTCCAACATAACACCGGTTATAACACTCCGCTTGAGTTGTGCTGTCATAACACTGGTTATAACACTCCGCTTGAGTTGTGCTGTCATAACACCGCTTATAACACTCCGCTTGAGTTGTGCTGTCATAACCCTGGTTATAACACTCCGCTTGAGTTGTGCTGTCATAACCCTGGTTATAACACTCCGCTTGAGTTGTGCTGTCATAACACCGGTTATAACACTCCGCTTGAGTTGTGCTGTCATAACACCGGTTATAACACTCCGCTTGAGTTGTGCTGTCATAACACCGGTTATAACACTCCGCTTGAGTTGTGCTGTCATAACACCGGTTATAACACTCCGCTTGAGTTGTGCTGTCATAACACCGGTTATAACACTCCGCTTGAGTTGTGCTGTCATAACACCGGTTATAACACTCCGCTTGAGTTGTGCTGTCATAACACCGGTTATAACACTCCGCTTGAGTTGTGCTGTCATAACCCTGGTTATAACACTCCGCTTGAGTTGTGCTGTCATAACACCGGTTATAACACTCCGCTTGAGTTGTGCTGTCATAACACTAGAATATTTTAAGAACATCATAATGGCTGTCACAATATAATTGAATGACAACCCATTCAAATATAAATTGTTATGCATGTTTATTTACTTGTATTTTTATTGAACCGTTATTTAACTCGGCATGTAGCTGAACACCTCTGGCCAATAGGAACACTATGTCTTTTAATAGTACGTCTCAAGTTTTAGATGAGATTTAAGCAGCGAATTATTAGGACAGACAGTACACCATCATGTTTCAAAATAGCATGAAACATTGACTTTTTGGCTTTTTATTTATATATTTATTCGATTTGGGCAGTAGGTCCACGTGAATATTGCTCCTCATGTTTCTGTAATTTTGTAAGATTATTTATCTCTTTAATGTGTCCGTCTTTAGAAAGGTTTGCTTTGAACAACACATTGACTTTTATCATTACTCTTAATTTTTTACTTTAAACTCATATTTGATATTGCTCCACTAACTACTGGTGTATTTTAATATTTAATGGTAAGACCCTGTAGGGCCCAGCTAATAAATTAAACCCCGGCAGGCATGCTGACTTTGTCACAGAGTGGTAAAGTTTTAACTCTGCAGAGATGTTCCCCATCACACAGGCACACACATACTACACACACACACACACACACACACACACATACTACACACACACACACACACACACACACACACACACACACACACACACACACACACACACACACACACACACACACACACACACACACACACACACACACACACACACACACACACACACACACACACTTGTTTCCTAACCCATAAAGGCAAAGTATCCTCCTGTGGATCCTCCTGTGTAAGGCCTTGAGTCAAATTGCACTCAGTTCACTTTACTGCTCATGTTTTTTTTTGACAATGTTTGGATCCACACAGAAAACAAGTTTTATATTCAACAGCCTTTGTTGTTTGAGTGTTATTTGTTATTTGAGTGTTGAAAGCATACAGTTCTTGTCCAATCATGTTGAGATACTTGAAAGGCTATATAAAGCCTACCAATCTACCTATATAAAGCCTCCTGATCAGACCTCATTCACTATAGAAGCTTTTCAGATCTCAACAAATAAGACCCATTCAGACCCATAGACAGATAATACGTTGAACAATTTATTCTCAAGGTTTTTGCCAAGTTCTGTCTAACATGGTCTTGTCACGTTCTGACCTTAGTTCTTTTGTTATGTCTTTGTTTTAGTATGGTCAGGGCGTGAGTTGGGTGGGTTGTCTATGTTACTTTTTCTATGATTTGCTATTTCTATGTTTGGCCTGGTATGGTTCTCAATCAGAGGCAGCTGTCTATCGTTGTCCATGATTGAGAACCATATTTAGGTAGCCGGTTTTCTATTGTTTCGGGGGTGATTGTTTTCTGTTGTGGGTCTGCACCAGCCAGAACTGTTTTCGGTCGTTTCTCTTTGGTATTTTTGTTATTTCCGTGTTCATTTTAATAAATATGGACATATACCACGCTGCACCTTGGTCCTCCTCTTCTCCTTCATACGACGACCGTGACAGGTCTTCTTCTCTACCTAATTGCCAGTGCAATTGACAGCCTTCAAACATATAACACTCAGCTTGAGATGTGCTGTCATAGCACTAGACTCTTTTGAGACCATCATAATGGCTGTCACAACATAAATTAATCACAACCCCTTAATACATCAACTGTTATACAGTACATGTAGCTGAAACCCTCAGGCAAATTGGAACACAACGTTTTTTAATAGAAAGTCTCAAGTTTTATATGAGATGTGAGAAAAGCATAATTAAGACAGACAGTACACCATAATGTTAAAACATTTACATAAAACATTGTGACTTTTTAGTATTTTATTTATATATTTATTAGATTTGGGCAGTAGGTCCACGTGAATATTGCTCCTCATGTTTCTGTAATTTTGTAAGACTGTTTATCTCTTTAATGTGTCCGTCTTTAGAAAGCTTTTCTTTGAACAACTCATTGACTTTTATCATAACCGTCAATGTTTTACTTTAAACTCATATTGGAGATTGCTCCACCAACTACTGGCGTATCCGAAAGGATTATGGGCTCTGTCTGTACAAGATAAATATATTTTTGCACAACTTGAAACACCACAACTCATTATATCTTGCCCATAGGCAGGGGGATCTGGTGACTCTCTTTTTCAAAGTACAAACATCGGTTTTACAAGAACAAAACATAAACAGTAGTTTATATGTATCTGAGAAATCTTTATGATATAGGGAAGGCATTCTTTTTGTTTTTCTCACTACACACATCAAGATATAGTCCTTTTTCAGGTCAGAGCTAAAATAGTTTTTTCTTTAAAATATCTGTTTTCACATTGTCCTATATTAATAAAAAATCTAATGTATTTTCTTTCATCTATTTATATGGCACCATAAAAGAGGTGCTTATTTTTCTCCGCCATCTTCGAAATCAAAGGTGCCCTTTCAGAATATAGACAGGTTCAAGGCATTATCTTTCAGGTTCCATGTTGAAGTGGCCATCAGTATTCAGCACTAGCCCCACACATAAACAAGAAAATTGAATAAACAGACTCTGGTAGCCTCTCCAAGAACAACATATGGTATCCTAATTTGATTTGAAAAAATCAGCTAAATGCAACCTGGTGCTAGTTTTTGTCATTTCATTTGGGCCTATCCTAGAGATAGTTGCATATCTTCCATCTATCGCCAGTCTGGTGATTCTGTGGGGCCTCTGATGGGAAATGGTGATAATGTATGAGCAACAGGATAGTTAGTTCTGTGCATAAACCTTCACACATTGCATTCCCAAGTTTGATGGGTTGTTTGTTTGGATATTTATATTTTTGTTTAGAAATTATTTTACCAAAGAGTTTGAGGTACAGTATCTCACCAAGGCTGATATCTAAAATTAAAACATAATTGTACCTCCTAAACTTGCCTCCTACCTCCTTAAGTGTCTCTGATGTTCCTTTTCCCCTTGAGTTAGGTGAAGCTCTGACCACAGAGCTTTTTCATTTTAATTAAAGCACTTCCTCCAAGCTTTCCTCTAAAAACATACACTAGAGACAAATTCCACAACAAGAAATCATACTCTATTATCAGACTGAAAAGATACATCTATCTACCAGGCAACCGAACCAAGCAAGCACTTTAAAGTTCCTTGCATATGAATAATTAATATGTTTATTTATCAAGGAAATGTATCCATAAGCGCTTTGAGCGGTGGTTTTGCTTACATCTGCTTACTTATTTGGTCCTTCTGTAGCTCTGTAGCTCAGTTGGTAGAGCATGGCACTTGTAACGCCAGTGTAGTGGGTTCGATCCCCGGGACCACCCATACGTAGAATGTATGCACACATGACTGTAAGTCGCTTTGGATAAAAGCGTCTGCTAAATGGCATATATTATTTTATATTATTATTATATATTATTATTATATATTATTATTTCTCCCCTCCCCTCCCTCTTGCTGTATCCTGCTGTGTGTCCTGCTAGTGGATTTCATTTGAGAAGTGCTTTGTGGAGAGGAGCCCTGGATGGCAGGCCGATGAATCAACACAGACAGCTAACCTCACTTGATTACCATACTATTACTAACAGATATCCTCCTGCCTCTGAATTTGAATAGCCAAACTGCCCAAAAGTAGTAAGTTGTTAAGTAATAACACTAATGGGTGGTTTTACTGTTGTAGAGATACTTGTTAGTTCTCTGTGACGCAAAAAAATGTATAGTTTATGTGAATGGGATGAGTTCATTATCTTCTTGTTTAGCTTCTTGCTTGAGTATAAAACGGATTATCTTGCTCATTAGTTGAATAAAAGTCAGTGAGCTTGTAGTGAGAGATTCAGTGATTCAGAGAACAGGCTTTGGAAAGAGCTTGTTTCCCTTAGGGATGTATGCCTTGTGACGCTATTCTGGTGTGGTGTCAGCTCCAGCGTGTGCGAAAAGGGATGTCATAGACCAATGCACACTGTCAATACTCCCATCTGGACTGTGGATGCTGTCATTTCACACTGTCACTCTCCCCACACAGCCTCTCCTGCCCCCAGCCTCCCTGCACGCCCTCCCCTCTGTACCCATATGCTTACAGCGCACATATGGGAAAACATGTACACAAATCATGAGCTTCAAAGCAAATTCATTTATACAGTTTCAAAAAGATGTGTGGGACTGTAGACGAGATTTATTGATTGTCTGTCAAAGTAATATTCTGCAGCTCAGCAATTAACAGTGGAAAAAGCTCATTATGGTAATAGATTTGGAGAGGAAAATAGTTCTGTAGGCAGGAAATCAAAAGGTGGGATCAATAGGTTTTCGAATTCAAAGCATGAAATAGCCTATTCATGTCTGGCTGCTGAAAGGTAAACAGTACATTTATAGTACAGGTGTATCAGAAAAATGTTTTATACCACGCATAGGCAAGCACAGCTCATGTAATCATCCTGAAATCTCAAGACCATTTATTTCATGTTGACTGAATTTAGCCACTCGTTTGATCTCTCTGTTAATGCATCTGGACAACCTCAAAGCAAAGCTCACATCTGTCTTTGGCTGAAAAAACCCTCCATCAGTAACATCAGTCAGTCCATCGACCTTAAAATCATACAGGGAGGGGCCTCCTGGATGGCGCAGTGGTTAAGGGCTCTGTACTGTAGCACCAGCTGTGCCACCAGAGACTCTGGGTTCGCGCCCAGGCTCTGTCGTAACCGACCGGGAGGTCCGTGGGGCGATGCACAATTGGCCTAGCGTCGTCCGGGTTAGGGAGGGTTTGGCCGTGAAATCCTTGTCTCATCGTGCACCAGCGCCTCCTGTGGCGGGCTGGGCGCAGTGCGCGCTAACCAAGGTTGCTAGGTGCACGGTGTTTCCTCGGCTGGCTTCCGGGTTGGATGGCGCTGTGTTAAGAAGCAGTGCGGGTTGGGTTGTGTATCGGAGGACGCAACCTTCGTCTCTCCCGAGCCCGTACGGGAGTTGTAGCGATGAGACAAGATGAGACAAGATAGTAGCTACTAAACAACCAATTGTTTAGTAGCTACTATCTTGTCTCATTGCGACAACTCCTGTTGGGGAGAAAAAGGGGTACAATTAAAAATAAAAATAAATCATACAGGGATGAGGGCAAAGGCTGCAATCAAACTCTTTTACAGTAGACACTATTCATGTTTTTTTTACCAGCACGTACCTGGCTCGATGCATTAGATTTTCTGTGGCAAGGTGGAGTCAAAGTGAGCTCCCTGTATCTTTGTTTTCTTCTTCGTCTTCATGAGAATTAGGCTGTAATTACCTTTATCAGTTTGGAGAGGTAATTTATTTTGTTCCGCCCAAGTAAACACTTAACCGAATATTATTCACAGTATCTGTTTTCAGTTTGACTGGGTGCAGCCCATGTAAATGCTTGAGCGGTTCATTAAGAACATATTATTGGCTGGGGATATCTGCTGGATATAGGCTCAGATAGCACGCTGGGTTATTGGACAGAGAAACCCCAGTGAATTTCAAGTGATCCCCGGAGGCAAAAATCGATAAGGTAGTGGGATCAACTGTCCTCACAGTCCATTCTGGCCAAACCAAATGATCAGAGTGAGAAATGAGGCCATTGTACACTACAATGTATTCTAATTTTATTTATTCAGGGCATTAGTAAGATGTCCAATTACATTGTGTGCATATCAAAAGTGCTTGCCTTCCAAAATGTACAGCACCAGTCAAAAGTTTGCACACACCTACTCATTTATTTGTACTATTTTCTACAATATGTAGAATAATAGTGAAAACATTAAAACTATTCAAAATAATACATATGGAATCATGTAGTAACCAAAAAAGTGTTAAACCAAAATCAAAATATATTTTACGTTTGAGATTTTTCAAAGTAGCCACCCTTTTCCGTGATGACAGCTTTGCACACTCTTGGCATTCTCTCAACCAACGTCACCTGGAATGCTTTTCCAACACTCTTGAAGGAGTTCATACACATGCCTAGCACTTGTTGGCTGATTTTCCGTCATTCTGCAGTCCAACTCATCCCAAACCATCTCAATTGGGTTGAGATTCGGTGATTGTGGAGGCCAGATCATCCTATGCAGCACTCCATCACTCTCCTTCTTGGTCAAATAGGTCTCACACAGCCTGGAGGTGTGTTGGGTCATTGTCCTGTGGAAAAACAAATGATAGTCCCACTAAGCGCAAACCAGATGGGATGGCGTATCGCTGCAGAATGCTGTGGTAGCCATGCTGGTTAAGTGTGCCTTGAATTCAAAATAAATAACAGACATTGTCACCAGCAAAGCAACCCCACACCATCACACCTCCTCCATGCTTCATGGTGGGAACCACACATGTGGAGGTCATCCGTTCACCTACTCTGCGTCTAACAAAGATATGGCAGTTGGAACCAAAAATCTCACATTTGGACTCATCAGACCATAGGACAGATTTCCACCAGTCTAATGTCCATTGTCTGGATTTCTTGGCCCAAGCAAGTCTCTTCTTATTATTGGTGTCCTTTAGTAGTGGTTTCTTTGCAGAAATTCGACCATGATGGCCTGAATCACGTGGTCTTCTCTGAACAGATGATGTTGAGATGTGTCTGTTACTTGAACTCTGTGACCGATTTATTTGGGCTGCAATCTGCGGAGCAGTTATTCTAATGAATTATCCTCTGCGGCAGATGTAACTCTGGGTCTTCCTTTCCTGTGGCTGTCCTCATGAGAGCCAGTTTCATCATAGAGCTTGATTGTTTTTGCAACTGCACTTGAAGAAAAGTTCTTGAAATGTTCCTGATTCACTGACCTTCATGTCTTAAAGGAATGATGGACTGTCATTTCTCTTTGCTTATTTGAGCTGTTACTGCCATAATATGGACTTGGTATTTTACCAAATAGGGCTATCTTCTGTATACCACCCATACCTTGTCTCAACACAACTGATTGGCTCAAACACATTAAATGGAAAGAAATTCCACAAATGTACTTTTAATAAGGCACACCTGCTAATTGAAATTCATTCCAGGTGACTACCTCATGAAGCTGGTTGAGAAAATGCCAAAGAATGTGCAAAGCTGTCATCAATGTAAGGGGTGGCTACTTTGAAGAATCTCAAATCTCAAATATATTTAGATTTGTTTAACACTTTTTTGGTTACTACATGATTCCATATGTGCTATTTAATAGTTTTGATATCTTGAAAATAACAAAGAAAACCCTGGAATGAGTGGGGGTGTCCAATCTTTAGACTGGTACTGTATGTGTCGGCTCTTTTTATGTGATGACCCATGCTTTCTGCCGACTGGACAGGTCTTTGTTGATAAATGATGGTGACTCTTTAGAAAAAGATGTCTCAGTTATTAACCAAACACAAAACGCCTGTAATATCTGTGGAGTTGTTCTGATAGTGTGCCTTTAATGCTGTGGTTTGCATAACTCTTGTCTGTCCGGCAGTCTATCTGGCTGTCTGTACCTATAGCCATATCTGTGTCATTCCTGCCTTTACCTGGACGCTCTCTCTTGGAATCCTGCTGGCTCAGATGGTCATTCAGCCAATCACGTCAGTGCTGGCCCTCCTGAAAGGCATCTTGTTTATCATCATAGTAAGTGTTCCATGTTCCATTTGATCAGTCATGCTCTGATGGATACTGATCTGCAGCACAACGTTACTAATTATGTAAATCAGAGTTTGCATTCAAAGAGAAACTGGACAGTCAGGTCCAATATTATTGGCAACCTTGAGAAAAAAATACTAAAATATATAGTACAAATACTGAGTTATATTATATTGCATTTTTTATGACATTATTTTATACTAATACAATTGCTCAGACAAAGGGTTTTTGTTTTACAAGTGATTGTTTTTTCTCCAAAATATAGGCATCAAAAATGATTGGCACTCTAATACCTTTCAATACCTCCCCTTGTGAGGATAATGGCACTGAGCCTTTTCCTTTAAATGTTTTATGAGATTGGAGAACTTATTGGGAGCGGTCAGAAGACTATTCCTCCATACAGAATCTTTCCAGATCCTTGACATCCTTGACACTTATGGACTGCCCACTTCAATTCAAACCACATGTTTCAATGGTGTTCTAGTCCACAGACTGAAATGGCCATTGCAAAATGTTGATTTTGTGGTCAATGAACCGTTTCTTTGTGGAACTTGAGAGCTGAGCTTGGGGTTATTGTCTTTCTGGAAGGGGTGTATACTCTCATAAAAAACTAACAATCAGGTAACTGGCAAAATAAAGGAAACATCAACATAACGTGGGAGTTGAACAGCTTCAAGGCACCTTGCCATAGATTCTACAAGTGTTTGGAACTCTGGAGGGAAGCGAACGCTTATGTGTATGCCCCTCCTGTACTCCCTATTCACTCATGACTGCACGGCCAGGCAGAACTCCAACACCATCATTAAGTTTGCCGATGACACAACAGTGGTAGGCCTGATCAACGACGAGACAGCCTATAGGGAGGAGGCCAGAGACCTGGCCATGTGGTGCCAGGACAACAACCTCTCCCTCAACGTGAGCAAGACAAAGGAGATGATTGTGGACTACAGGAAAAAGAGGACCGAGCAAGCCCACATTCTCATCGACGGGGCTGTAGTGGAGCAGGTTGAAAGCTTCAAGTTCCTTGGTGTCCACATCACCAACAAACTAATATGGTCCAAGCACACCAAGACAGCCATGACGAGGGCACGACAAATCCTATTCCCCCTCGGGAGACTGAAAATATTTGGCATGGGTCCTCAGATCCTCAAAAGGTTCTACAGCTGCAGCATCGAGGGCACTGGTTGCATCACTGCCTGGTATGGGAACTGCTCGGCCTCCGACCGCAAGGCACTACAGAGGGTAGTGCGTATGGCCCAGTACATCACTGGGGCCAAGGTTCCTGCCATCCTAAAAATTGTCAAAGACTCCAGCCACCCTAGTCATAGAATATTCTCTCTGCTACCGCATGGAAAGCGGTGCCGGAAAGCCAAGTCCAGGTCCAAGAGGTTTCTAAACAGCTTCTACCCCCAAGCCATAAGACTCCTGAACATCTAATCAAATGGCCACCCAGATTATTTGCATTCCCCCCTTACACCGCTTCTACTCTCTGTTGTTATCATCTGTTCATAGTCACTTTAATATCTCTACCTACATGTACATGTCACCTCAACTAACTGGTGCCCGTGCACATTGACTCTGTACCGGTACCCCTTGTGTATAGTCTCGCTATTGTTATTTTGTTGCTGCTCTTTAATTACGTGTTATTTTTATTTCTTATTTTTATTCATATTTTTTTAACTGCATTGTTGGTTAGGGGCTCGTAAGTATGCATTTCACTGTAAGGTCTACCTACACCTGTTGTATTTGGCACATGTGACTAATAACATTTGATTTGATTTGATTCATTCAACCCCTGAGGAAAGAAAGGATCGGTGCCTGTGAGTGAAGTCTCATACCCTCAGTAGTTGAATGCAAATTCAGAAATGCAATAAAAATTCACATTAAAGTGCCACCTCTGAGAGATTGCGATGGATATTGTTGCAGAAGATTAGAGGATTATATTACCTTCACATGACCTTTGTTTAATATCGGCAAATTTAATATAATACCTGGAATATTTCACACCAATTAACAATCTGTTTATTCCTTCTCAAATCTACCCTAGCAGTTCATTTTTGGTTACTCTCTCAAATGCTACCATTTTATTATTATTATTGTAAATCCAATGTTTGGTTTGGATATTTAAAACGGAATACTAGTACCAAGGGATTGGGCAATGAATTATTACTCTATTTTTCAGTTTAAAAAAGAGGTGATGTCCTCCTGCCAGTGCCAGTCGCTGTGTAGTTGAGTCTCGAAACCTCATCTACTGTCCAGGGGAGTGTGAATATATCAGTGACACACTGTTCTGTGACACTGCTCTGTATTGATACTGTGAATAACCATGCTCAGTCATTCAACAAACAGGGGATTGTCCTCTTGCCACCTGACACTTAGGTACATGACAGTAATTTTCATCCACGTCTCAGCAGTGGACAAATCTGCATCATCACTCACCTTCGTTGATGTATTATCCTTGTCCGTGGCGGCTGGGTTTAGCTGTAATTTGGGCAGTTATCATTTGTGTGTGCCAGCATTATGGGCCGCAGCGGGAGCATCCCCAGCCCCCTGTTTGGTCACACTGTGAATCACAGCACATCTCAGCAACACCTGGATCAATCCAAAGACAGGCAAGTAGCCCTCTCTCAGGGTCAGGCCCCAAAATATAAAGGCTAGGACTAAATCCCATTACATACTGGGGGACAGATCACATCTGACACTGTTGAACAAGGCACTACTGAAATGTGTTCCACTCCTAAATCTATGCCTTAATTTAGATGTAATGGGGGGGCTTGTATTTTATTTCCCTGCCAGTAATATAATCAAACAGTAAATGACCACACAATAATTATAGTGATTATAGTTGTTTTTTGTTCACAAATCCACCGATATGGACTCCCTCTCTGTTCCAGTTCATGTACTGTAGCTGGTTCCAGTTCCTTGGGTAACACAGAATCCACAGATGCTCATAAATCCTTTCCAATTGAGCTCAGGGGAATTTGATTCAATTCAATTAATTGGACATGATTTGGAAAAGCACACACCTGTCTGTATAAGGTCTCACAGTTGGCAATGTATGTCAGAGCAAAACCAAGCCATGAGGTCAAAGGAATTGTCTATAGAGCGCCGAGATAGAATTGTCGAGGCACAGATCTGGGGAAGGGTACCAAAACATTTCTGCAGCATTGAAGGTCGCCAAGATCACAGAGGCCTCCATCATTCTTAAATGGAAGAAGTTTGGAACCACCAAGACTCTTCCTAGAGCTGGCCGCCCGGCCAAACTGAGCATTTGGGGGAGACAGTCTTGGTCAGGGAAGTGACCAAGAACCCGATGGTCACTCTGACAGAGCTCTAGAGTTCCTCTGTGGAGATGGGAGAACCTTCCAGAAGGAAAGCCATCTCTGCAGCATTCCACCAATCAGGCCTTTATGGTAGAGTGGCCAGATGGAAGCCAATCCTCAGTAAAAGTCACATAACTTGGAGTTCACCAAAAGGCACCTAAGGGACTCTTAGAACTTGAAAAACAATATTCTCTGGTTTGATGAAACTAAGATTCAACTCTTTGGCCTGAATGCTAAGCATCACGTCTGGAGGAAACCTGGCACCATCCCTACTGTGATGCATGGTGGTGGCAGCATCATGCTGTGGGGGTGTTTTTCAGCGGCAGAGACTGGGAAACTAGCCAGTATTGAGGCAAAGATGAATGGAGCAAAGTACAGAGAGATCCTTGATGAAAACCTGCTCCAGCGAGCTCAGGACCTCAGACTGGGTTGAAGGTTCACCTTCTAAGAGGACAATGACCCTAAGCACACAGCCAAGACAGCACAGGAGTGGCGTTGGGACAAGTCTCAGAATGTCCTTGAGTGGCCCAGCCAGAGTCCGGACTTGAACCCAATCTAACATCTATGGAGAGACCTGAAAATAGCTGTGCAGCAATGCTCCCCATCCAACCTGACAGAGCTAGTGAGGATCTGCAGAGAGAAACTCCCCAAATACAGGTGCGCCAAGCTTGTAGCGTCATACCCAAGAAGACTTGAGGCTGTAGTTGCTTCCAAAAAGTGCTTCAATAAAGGGTCTGAATACTTATGTAAATGTGATATTTCTGTTTTTTATTTTTATGATATTAACATAAAATTCTGGGGTATTGTGTTTAGGTAGATTTTTTATTTGTTATGTTTTGTTTTAATCAATGTTAGAATAAGGCTGTAACGTAACAAGATGTGGAAAAAGCCAAGGGGTCTGAATACTTTCCGAAGGCACTGTATATATCCAAATCGGACTTTAGTAACCACCAGAGCTATGTGGAGCCCAACGGATTGTTACGAAATTTCAGAGGTGCACAGGATTGCCGTACGGAGCTGGATTTGGCTTCCGCAAGCCTCCCGTGGCTCTGCACTTGCCTCACACCCTCCGTATGGAGCCTCCGCGCCGCATTGCCGGATCAAGCATAAATCACGTTTAAGGGTCAGCAGTAATGTTAAACAGTCTGAGGAGGTGGTGTCTGGCTGCCAAGCCTCCAAATTAATATGCAGATGAGAAGAGTGTGACAGGAAGTAGTCAGCTGCTGGCCTGCTAATTACCACCAGTCAGGGATTTACAGTTAAGATTGACTTCTACTGAAAAGAAAATTAATAATCTGAAATATAGACTCATTAAAAATACATATGGTTTCTTACTTGGATTTGGCTACTGTTTAAATGTATTAATAATGCATTGGAAATGTAAGACAATGGTCTGGCGTGCAAGTTCAAATGCCTATACACTCATAATTGAACAAATCTGTTGTCTAAAATAATTGTAAAATAATTTCAGCCTTAGAGGATGTAAGAATAGTGACCCCCTGGGGTGGATGTAAAGCCACTCTGTCCCAGGTTTGCACACCTAGATAAGGCTGCTGAAGGCTAGGATTATGATAGGGTTATGAATGTTGAGGTGAATTACACAGTCAGAATTCTAGGACAGCAATCAAGATGGTCATGTTTAATAAATCACTCTCCCTGTAATGTTATTATGACTGCTGTCTGTGGTTGAGCTGGCATTACTGTCCTTTTTACCTTGTGTCTCTGTAGTTGGTCTGACACATTGCATTGTGGGATGTTACATGTAGTATGCAAGTGGCATGGTAGATTTTTCACATCATGCAGATGGCACTGGATCCCACTGTGTGTGTAACACAGGCTCCCATTTAATTTGTTCAGATCAGTGATTCTCAATGTCATAAACGGTTTCAAAAGCACTGCTGGAGAAGTTCTAGTCTGTCGCTACTGTTGGCTTAGCCAGAACAAAAACATGCTACAAGGTTGTGGTCCCTCAGCTTAGTCTAACGATTGTTGAGTTATCGAACACAAAAATTACTCTAGGTATTAGGGAAATGTGTTAACACAGACCTTAGTGTTATTTTCTAACCTGTGCACTGAACCATGTATTTGCCCTAGTGCTACCTAACAGAATGCCTAGTGTGTACAAGGAATTTGATCTGTTTTGAGTACCTCAACATCAGCAATAACATTTTTACTTTACACAACACACACTAAATCTAGGTAGTGAGATACGTTTAGTTTCAAGATATAGATATTGACTTATGTCTGGTTAAACTATTGCTTCCTTTCCAGTGGAGGAGTTAAAGTGCGTGTTTCCCAGTATATTAGTAGAACAGAGCTATAATTGGAGGGGACGACAAATAGCATCTCGTTAACACCAATAACGCTGTGTATTTTCTACAATGGCATCTCTGAAAGGCAACTCTAAAAGAGGACCTTTTTTTTATCTTGTCAGATGAGAAGATAGGACTAAATTGAGATATCTATTGAGATATCTATTGTCTGTGAATAAAAAAACATTTCTCTCCAAATAAAATCACACTGAAGGCAAACTTCTTTAGCTGACCACAGAATGCAGTTTTGTTCTCTCCGTAGGTAATGTGTTTTCTATTGTAATGCCCCATCATAATGATCATTTGAGTGAAAATGAGACAAAACATCTCATTTTTAAATAGGAGAGCAAAGGATGTGTCACTTTACAAACAAGTCCGTAAAACGTTTCATTAAAGCACCCAACTTTTTCGTCAGAATGTGTTTTAATGGAAAGCAAAAGTTTGATCAACTCTGACCCCTGGTAGCAGTAAAAGCACGGGAGGTTTTTGTTGATGCTGCTGTTGTTTTGTTGTGGAAATTGGTCTGCAGAAACCTGATGGTACTGCTATAGACGCTGTTGTTGAATAGATAAGAGCTGGAATTCATCACTCTTATGTCATTTTTGGAACCACAATGGTCCCCCCCCAAAAAATGTATTTATGTCCCTTTGTGATGTTTTATTCATTCCATCTGTTGCTTCACACCCACACTAAGTCACTCCCAAACATACAGTGTTCATCTAGAAGGTTGTAACCTCATCATAACAATTCACTGGCAGACTGGTAAATAATTTTTCCTTGACTGTCACTGCTCGCAGGGCGACCTGAAATCTCTTGCTTGTGTGGATGACAGTATTCATCTAATCAGAGAGAGTTGTTCCCAGTGTGTCTCACAATAGCTGCTAAACTCTAATCAAATCGTGTATCTCATAAACAGAGAATCAAAGATGTTTTGCTAAGCATGTGAATGTCAACCCGCTCTCATCCAAGAAGAGTGCCTTCGGTTATGGCAATTAAGCACGCCTACTGTGAGTTCCAATCCTCACAATGCCTCCCATTTTTTAAGGTGAATAGCAGTGGGCAAATAACATGCTGCAAGGTTGTGGTCTCTCAGCTTAGTTTAATTATTGTCGAGTTATCTAACACGAAAATGACTCAAGGTATTAGGGAAATGTGTTAACATAGTCCTTAGTGTTATTTTCTAACCTGTGAACTGAACCATGTATTTGCCCTAGCGCTTCCTAATAGAATGCCTAGTGTGTACTGGGAATTTGAAAATCGTTTCGTGTCTCAATCGTGTCTCAATCTGGATCTGTTTTTGATTACCTCAACATCAGCAATACAATTTTTACTTTACACAACACACACTAAATCTTAGTAGTGATAAATGCTTTGTTTCAAGATATAGATATTGACTTACACTGAGTAAATGAAACATTAAGAACACCTACCTAATGTTGAGTGTTGCACCCCCCCACACTTTTTCCCTCAGAACAACCTCAATTCGTCAGGAATGCTGGCCCATATTGACCACAATGTTTCCCACAGTTGTGTCAAGTTGGCTGGATGTCCTTTGGGTGGTGTACCATTCTTAACACACAGGAAACTGTTGAATGTGAAAAACCCAGCAGTGTTACAGTTCTTGACACAAACCGGCGCACCTGGTACCTACTACCATCCCATGGTCAAAGGCACTTCAATATTTTGTCATGCCTCTTTAACCTTCTGAATGGTACACATACACAATCCATGTCTCATTTGTCTCAAGGCTTAAAAATCCTTCTTTAACCGGTCTCCTCCCCGTCATCTACACTAATTGAAGTGGATTTGACGAGTGGCATCAATAAGGGATCATAGCTTTCAGCTGCATTGACCTGGTCAGTCTATGTCATTGAAAGAGCAGGAGTTCTTAATGTTTTGCATATTCAGTGTATGTCTGGTTAATGTATTGCTTGCTTTCCAGTGGAGGAGTTAGAGTGAGTGTTTCCCAGAATATTAGTAGAACAGAGCTATAATTGGAGGGGACGACAAATAACATCTCATTAAAACCAATAATACAGTTTATTTGATACAATGGCATCTCTGAATGGCAACTCTAAAGAGGACTTTTTTATCTTGTCAGATGAGAAGATAGGGCTAAATTGAGATATCTATTGTCTGTGAATAAAAAAACATTTCTCTCCAATTAAAATCACACTGAAGGCAAACTTCTTTAGCTGACCACAGATTTGCTGTTTTATTCTCTCCGTAGATAATGTGTTTTCTATTGTAATGCCCCATCATAATGATCATTTGAGTGAACATGAGCCAAAACATCTCATTTTTAAATAGGAGAGCAAAGGATGTGTCACTTTCTAAACAAGTTCTTAAACTTTTAATGAAAGCACCCAATTTTTCGTCAGCTACTGAACAAAAATGTAAAATGCAACATGTAAAGTGTTGGTCGCATGTTTCATGAGCTTAAATAAAAGATCCCAGCAATTTTCCTTATGCACAAAGAGCTTATTTCTTTCAAATTTTGTGCACAAATGTGCTTTCATTCACCTTCGTGAGCATTTCTCCTTTGCCAAGATAATCAGTCCACCTGACAGGTGTGGCATATCAAGAAGTTGATTAAACAGCATGATCATTACACAGGTGCACCTTGTGCTTGAGACAATAAATGGCCACTCTAAAATGTGCAGTTTTGCCACACAACACAATGCCAGAAATGTCTCAAGTTTTGAGGGAGTGTGCAATTGGCATGCTGACTGCAGGAAAGTCCACCAGAGCTGTTACCAAATAATTTCATGTTAATTTCACTATCATAAGCCACCTCTAACATTGTTTTAGAGAATTTGGCAGTACGTCCAACCGGCCTCACAACCACAGGCCACGTGTAACCACGCCAGCCCAGGAACTCCACATCCAGCTTCTTCATCTGAGATCAGCCACCCGGACAGCTGATGAAATTGAGGAGAATTTATTTCTGTAATAAAGCCCTTTTATGGGAAAGATTCATCCTGATTGGCTGGGCCAGCTCCCCAGTCATGTGAAATCCATCGATTAGGGCTTTAATGCATTTATTTCAATTGACCAATTTCCTTATATGAACTGTAACAGTAAAATCGTTGAAATTGTTGCATGTTGCGTTTATATTTTCGCTCAGTATATTTTAATGGAAAGAAAGTTTTATCAGCTCTACCTCTGGAATCAGTAAAAGCACTGTAAGTTTTGTTGCTGCTGTTGTTTTTATTTTGTTGAATAGCTAAGAGCTGGAATTCATCATCCCTGGCACTCTTTTTATGTCATTTGTGGAACCACAATGGTTCCCAAAAAGGTAAATGTCCCGTTGTGATGTTTATTCATTCCATCTGGTGCTTCACACCCACACTAAGTCACTCACAAACATACAGTGTTCATCTAGAAGGTTGTAACCTCATCATAACAATTCACTGGCAGACTGGTAAATACTTTTCCCTTGACTGTCACTGCTCGCAGGGCGACCTGAAATCTCTTGCTTGTGTGGATGACAGTATTCATCTAATCAGAGAGAGTTGTTCCCAGTGTGTCTCACAATAGCTGCTAAACTCTAATCAAATCGTGTATCTCATAAACAGAGAATCAAAGACGTTTTGCTAAGCATGTGAATGTCAACCCGCTCTCATCCAAAAGAGTGCCTTCAGTTATGCAATTAAGCACGCCTACTGTGAGTTCCAATCGTCACAATACGTCCCGTTTTTTAAGGTGAATTTCAGTGGGCAAACTGTCATTTCCTGTTTGTCCGTCGTGTTCCTGCGGAACCAGAATTAACCAGAATAAGCACTGTAGATGTTTTCTCTACAAAGAGGCAAGCGTGTTTTGTTTTTGTTTGCCTCTGAATTGACATGTTTCTCTCTGTCTCACACTGAATTTCTAAATCTTAACCTCCACTAGAGTTGTAGCTCCAGGACAAACCAATCTAAAATCAATCTCTTCTATTTCTCTGTTGTTCCTCAAGGACAGAATATCCTTAGAGAGTCATAAAAAGTCACCTCCCGAGCATGGCTTTGTTATACATGCTCTGAAAAGCCCCCAATGCCCCCATACATTCCAATGGTGCTTGATACATTTGCCTTTATGCACCTCTCCAATGTACATGTGTTGAATAAAGCATTTTGTCATATATCTTGTGTATATATGCTGAACTAAGCTACTTGTGGAATTTGAGGTAGTTGTCTTACTATATGAAAGGTGAAGATTTCTGCTGTTAAAAGAAAAGTTGCATTGCTGTACTGTAGGTGCACTTGTTCTCCCTCTACACTCACACACAACACATAAGTGGGTGGAGCATTGGGCCAGTAACCAAAAGATTGCTTGTTAGAATTCCAGAGCGGACTAGATGAACATTATGCTGATGTGGGTTCAGCAAGGCACTTAATAATTGCGCCTGTAACATGCTCTGGATAAGAGCATCTACTAAAATGTAAGCTTATGGTAGATACTGGATATGGTATGAGACTATGAGTGAAGTGTAATTATATAAATCTCATAATGCTCTTTTGTAATCTCTCTGTGGAGTGTCACAATAACTGAGTGGGCAGCAGAGTTTCACAAACATGCCATGGCTCTTAAGTGACTGTAAAAAGTGTTCTCTCTCTCGTCTGCTGACAAAGTGGTTATGGACAATTACTGGACGATGTGTCCACTGACAATGAGTAATGGCTAAAGGCTCAGCGCTGACCTCCTTGTGAATTTGGCTGTAAATTGAATCTTTATGGGGTCCCCAAAAAGCAACTCTGAAAATAACTTGGCATTGCGTTGCTGTCGCCAGTAGTATTTCTCTTTAAGCTGCTCACGGTGAACTATGCTGAGTTGGGCTTTGCATCACTGATGAACAACTAAAAGGCCCTCCACCAATTTTGGATACATGCATTGTATATCTATATTTTCACTGTTGTGGAACTGAGTTGTAGTGTATGGTAAACTACACGTTTTACTGAAAAACAATCACTAATGTACCTCTAAAGGTATGCATTGCCCGGGAGGAGCTACCCTGGCCTAAACACAGAGCTGGGAATGGGATGGAGAGTGCATTGTGTAGGAATACCATGGAAGGGATGGATACAAACATAAGAAAGTCAGACAACTGACATTAATCTCCTTTTAGCCTAAATGAAATAGAGAATTGGCAACTTTGGTCATAACATTTTTATAAAAAATGCACATTTCCATGACGATTTTTAAGTAATTAAAGTTTATTGTGAAACAATAATGTGGTTATGAAGGTAGAGCCTCTCTTGTGTATTAAGAACATCATGCCTTTTCCTTCCTTAGGCCTAGGCATGTGCGTGCGTTTCTGCCGCCCTGTCTGTGTGTGCATGCATGTGTACTGAACAAGTCAGTGTGTGTGCATGGTTGTGTGTGTTGGAGGTGTGTATATCTCAGTGGTATTTTATTAGTTTCTTATTGATTTCCGCTTTGTCTGAAGTTCGCATGAAGGCGTCTCATCTCCCCTGATACTGCCCCTGCTGAGAGCTGCTACAGGTATTTATTCCAAACAGGTCAATATCTGGAGACCAAGGCTTCCATTGTGGCTTCCATTGTGGTTTTCACTGTCTTTGCAGAGTCTATTTTATCTTAGGACTCTCATTGACAACCTTGATAAATTATTAACTCCAGAAATGAATTGTTTTTGGAAATACTCCTCCATATGAACTCAGTTAGAGGTAAAAATGGGCAAGTTCCAGCTGTGACCTCTGCAAGTTTGGGTTGAAACCCCTAACTGGGTTGAAATTAGTAATCAAGTGTGTATTTTACTTATATTAATTGCGACAATTATCCCTGACTAAACTGTGCTGACACTGTAGATTAATCAGAATGCTAACAATTTTCTCACACTGAATAAACTGATATTCATGCAGGAAGTAACATGCCACAAATCAATTAATAGCCATGAAAAGCAGTTTTCTACAAAAGGCCCAAAAGTGTGTGGCTAATGAATAACGCCACACCAGGAGAATGTAAATTGTTAGACCTTAATAAGCTCTCAAAGTTAAGTCATTTGAAATGAAGCATGCTATTTACCAAATGTATCAGTTTCCGTTTAAATGAGTCGTCCCATCATATTTGCAGCAAAAAGTGGTAGACAGAATTTTATTGGGGGCAAATTATGCATGGGAAATCAAGTACAATTTTATGGTTTCAAAGAATAATTAGTGTGACATTAAGACTGCATAATTGGTAAAGATTTCAACTCTCTTCTCTAGTCGCACTAATGTTGAACCTTTACAGATAATTGTAACTGCCACCATGACTGCAAGCGTGACAATTGCTGTCAAACCTATGTTTGTAAAAGTTAGATAGAGGACAGATGAATCCTTTACTAACACTTTAGCTCGGCACTGCTGCAAATTCTTGCATCACATGGTGAAAAACAACAGTTATCTTCTGTGTATCTGTGTGTCGTACACTAATTATTTGTTCATGTTCTCACTCCACTTACTATGAGGCACAACTGGTGGGGGCTACGGTGGTCAGAGAAGAGTGCTCTGTAACATGCTTCTCTCCAGGACAGAGATGCTTTGATGAGAGATGCTTTGCCTTGGCACATCAGCCCTCTCAGCTCTCCCATCAGTCTGCCTGGCCGTGACAGTGGCGCCATCCTCTCTCACCCCATCCTCCTCTCCCATCTCTTCTGTCTTACAGTTTTTCTCAATTGCTAAAACACTAAAACCCTTTGGCTGAACAAAGTTCTCAATTGCCTGGACTCATTTAGCTAATTATGCAGTCTGTTGTCAATACCTTAAACCATTTCACATGATAAAACACAATTTGCAGATCTCACTTAGACTTTTCAGCAAAACTCTAAAAACATTCTCATTCTCAAAACACATTCTGCACTCTAATGCACATGTCATCCATACTGGTAAACACAAGTGGCAACAATCAAATACAATTCGAGAACATATGTCATTGATTGAACACAACCACTCAAAATTGATTTAACCTGTTTCAAATGATGCGACACAACCAATATAAGTCAGTTCAGAGAGCAAACAGGTTGTTGAAGGTGGGAAGGAGAAAGTCTGAGAATGGATACTGTAGTACAGTGCATTGTAGGCTGTATACTGTACAATGGGTGAATTGTATGGCCCTGAACATTGTGCTTTCCATTTATTAACAGTACTGACTGATCAATAGATTTTGACTGGTTGCAGGTTCATATCAACAAAGAACAAGAATTACAGTATCACAGAGACAAAGGACAAGTTTGTGAGATGCAGGGTACAGGGTAAAAATAGGGGTACAAGGAGGAGGAAGAACAAACAACTAAATTGCAAAGAGCAAAGCAGAGAAGTAATTTCTGATCAATTTTGAGCTACTATGATTGAACATGTTTTCGTTCATCAAAGGACAATGAGGGAAAAATGTGAATATTTTTTTGGATTAAAAATGTACTTCTCCCTGAGAATTGTATGTTTTGAACAATGTGTTTTCTATTTTTCGGTGTATTGTTTACTGACTGCTTGAGAGTGTATATCATTTTGATCACTTTGTTTATGATTTGAGAGCAGTGTTTGATTTTGAACACAGGTAAAACTGTTTTGAGGCGAATGTTTCATTTTGCAAGAGGAGTCAGAGGTTATGTAAATCGTGCTTGAAGATGAGGTTTTGTGTTTAATGTTTTCAGGAAATGGAGCAAGGTTTCAGAAATTGTGTTTTAGCATTTGAGAAAAACTGTATACCCTGTGAAATGGATTCACTCAGTTGGTCCATCTCAGGATCCAGTGTGCTATCTGTTCATTTTGGTGGGATTTGCTTTACAGAGAAAGTGCTGAAGTGGTGTGTGTGTTTGTGTGCGTTTTTTTGTTGTTGTTTGGTCTGAATCTTCTCCCATGCCTTGGATGAACAGCTGCAGCTGCGTGGTTCAAGTGCCAAATAGTTTAGCCGTTGAGTGCTTCTATGCATTATTGAGAGAGAGAGAGAGAGAGAGAGAGAGAGAGAGAGAGCTGTGTTATATGGACACACTCAAACAAAGAGCGGCGACTGAGGGAACACTCTTTGTTTTGTAATGTGTGCTTTCATAGTTAATTTCTTTCCCACACATCCTGAATTTCTGACAATGTCACATTGTGACCAGGCTAATCACAGCTCCTGCCTGATATTTCCTCTATCACACAGTCCACTGAGGCTTTTTAGTGGAGATGGGAAGGCACTTAAACCTATTTCCCTCTGAAGCTCAAAGAGACTCGGGCACCTAATGGAATCCTCTTCTCCCTAACCCAGGACATTATTCACAGGTGCTTATAGGCAAAATATGGACAAAATATGGACAATTGTTATCCCAATGTAAGTGCCAGCTTCCTGTAAGCCCGTGAGGTTCACCTCTAAATATGCTTCACATTCCAATGCCCTCTGTGAAGTAGTCTTTTTTTCTAGCGGTAGAAATTATTTAACCAGAAGGGGACTAGGGTTCCAATTTTGGAACGCCCCCCCCCCCCCTCACGTTCAGCTGGAAGGTGGCGCATGGAACGCAAAAATATGCCTAAAAATATTTAACCTCCACACATTAACAAGTCCAATGGCTCAAATGAAAGATAAACACCTTGTTTATCTACCCAGCAGATTTCTAAAATGTTTTACGGCGAAAACATAG
Organism: Oncorhynchus keta; assembly: GCF_023373465.1. Classification (NCBI taxonomy): domain Eukaryota; kingdom Metazoa; phylum Chordata; class Actinopteri; order Salmoniformes; family Salmonidae; genus Oncorhynchus; species Oncorhynchus keta. Next base: position 22,443,795 of record NC_068446.1, on the reverse strand, counting down.
CACATATTTATGTCAAACCACCACCGAAGACACAGCTAATTTGCATAGCCAAGTTGAAAAAAATATGCAATCAACAAACGCAGGATTAAAAGAAAAATAATGCACTAACCTTTTGAAATCTTCATCAGATGACAGTAATATAACATGTTACACAGTACATTTATGTTTTTTTCAATAATATGCTATATATATCCATAAATCTCTGTTTACAATGATGCATCGTTCAAAAAATGCTACTCAAATGTCCTGAGAAATGACGATAGCTCCGGCAGATAACGTCAGCTAACAAGGAATACACATCATAAACTTTGACTAAATATGCATGTTCTACATATATATAGTTAGATACACTTCTTCTGAATGCAATCGCTGTGTTACATTTATTTTTAACGTTACAGGTTTCGTTCACTAGGCTATACTATGAGTCGGCGCTCAAAAAGTAGCATTATGGCTCCTCTATCTTGGAGTCCACAGAAACCCAAATTTACCACATAAATATTCCCTTACCTTTGCTGTTCTTCCATCAGAAGACCTGGAAGGAATTATACTTACCAAAAACAGCATTTAGTTTTGCAGTCTGTGTCTTTCGGTTCTCAAACACGACACATTTCGGTTGAAATGTAGCCAAAAGTCAAGTGGATGTGCACCAAAACGTTGAACTTACATATTATATGTCGACTAAACTTAGAAAACTAAGTTCATAATCAAGCTTTAACATGTTATAAAGGTGTACAGCAATCGTGAGGACGAACAGAAACGCATGCATTGTATAATCGATCTTGGAAAAAAGACAGGACCGGAGCAGAGCGTGCATGAGCGTGACCTGTTTTTTTGGCGTGACCGAAAGGTTTCGGCCCGCCAAAACTCTCGTGAGCGCGCGATTCTCACAATGAGAATCCCCATTGAAAGCTGAGATGGCGGTGAAGACAAAGAGACTGTTCCCAGACCTGTAGGTGCTTGGGAAGGGTGGGGGCGATGATGTCAAAGTTGGGCCAACTTTTCTGATGACAAGAGAGAGTTTGGGAGAATGACTGCCCTGAGAGTTCTGCTTTACATACAGACATAATTTAAACGGTTTTAGAAGCTTGTGTGAGTGTTTTTCTATTCAATAATATTTTTTATTTGCATATATTAGCAACTTTTGACAAAAAATAATAATGTTTACTATGGGCACGCAATTACTCCAGCGGGGGCAGTAAACAGCCCTATCCCCAAGAGACTCTTTACATCAGTTTACTGCATATTGGTCTATTTAACATCCTCTAATTATTTTTGATAGAATGGAATCAGCTTTGTTTTGCTTTCTTTGATTTGACCAATTCAATGGAATATATGGAGCGACTTCCTAGGTCTTGTACGTAGCCTAACATGCCGTAGTTGCTGTGTCTTCAGATTCTGTGACTCTCTGAGGCCAAGGTAGAAGTCCTATGAACAGCATTTGTGCATCTTAGTGCTGACATCAGTACACACCATTCCACTCTTTGGCCTTACCAGTGTCCTAATGCATCAAAGATAAACACCAGCCAGGGCCAAGTGGACTCTAATGCTCTCTTTATACACCGAAGATTCAGGGCCGAAGCAAAAAGAGAATCATTCCTTCTCAAAGAAAGCCTGTGTCTTTGTCAGGCTGTAACGATAATGTCCTCCTCATCACCTGATAGGGAATGAATATTTAAGTGAAAGATGTGTTGCCCTCTTCTTCCTGGTTGTTTATTATGGGATATATGGGATTTTTACTGCGACTTAGACATTCAACATGTCTTCGGCCTCTTTTCCATTTTAACAGTCCTCAATGAATATTTATGAATACATTCATTTAGATTCAGGACCGTCTGTTCCTCCACTGTAGCAGTTCTTCACAATTGTGCATTTCTATTTCATTCCATTATCCATCGCATTACAAATATAATCATGACATGAAAATGTTTTGATTTGTGCAAGTAATCATGTAATCAGTAATGTTCTTGGTCCTTACAGACATGTCTAACCTGGCCACTGTGGTATCCATCACATTCTCCTTCCTACCATTGTAACATCCACCAGCAAAAAATGTCCTTTACAGTGAAAATGTCACATGAAATGAGAATCTATATGTGTTCTGAGTTCTGTCTGGGATGCTATTGTTTTGTGACTTGTGCTTCTTGAAACTCTGCTCATCATTTGTCTCCCCAAGGTGACTGTGACATTTACTGTGGGGTCAAAGTTCAACAGGAGACCACAAATGACTTCCCAAATCGGGAAACCTTTCCTAATGGGCACAGTTGTACTGGCTAAGAACTAACACACTCTACTGCTCCACCTCCAACTTCATCACATAGAGGAAAAACACATAGTGAGGGAAAACAGAACACAGATGTCCGTCCCCACTTAGACATGTAAAGAATGTAAAGTAGAGAGAGGAACATCCCTTTATGTTTCCATAGGGGTGTGGAGAGGAGAGAGTGCTCTACTGGCTGGAGGTTGGAGAGGCTCCCTTTCGGTGCTAATTGGAAGGAGAATTGTATGTTTTCTGGACAGTTAATGGAGGTGCTTGGATAACCGTCGCTATGTGTGTCTGTAGCTCTCTCTCTCTCTTTGGCTTGTTCCCCCCCCACCCCCAACTCCCCCCCCCGAGTACATTAAGAGAGGCAAGGTCCTGGGGCATGTGATCCCTGAGCTGCTTGAGACTGGTGTATGAAGAGCAAACAAGCTCTGTGAGTGGGAGTGGATGGAGTCTCATTTACAGCCAGCTCTCCTCTCTGAGGCTATCCTCCAACACCTTCCTCAACAAAGCTGTTAGCTTACCATGGCTTTGTCAGTGTCCCAGGAGCCTTTGTTGTTTGTCTACACTCCTAATGGGCTGTTGCTTTTAAAGAGTCAGAGGGCAGCCTTTTGCTTAGAGTGAGAGTATTCCACTACTCTACAGCTACATTCACAAACCTGATTTAGCAAGTGAAACAGAGAACACAGAACATACACAGTGAATATAGTAATGGTGTACTATACAATATGTACAGTCAGGCCCAAAATAATTGACATCCTTAATAAAAAATAGCAATAATGACAATAACGATTCATCATTATTCATGATTCACTTATGATTATCCGCAATCATGGTAGCATCCACGTGAGTGTTTAGAACCTATGCTATTCTTATTTCCAATAAAAATGAATCCAAAAGGACACTCCATTATTTACCATTCATTTCTAAAATAATCACATAATAATATACTTTTGGACTACTTTATTTCTAAGAATCTTTAGGGGCATCAATCATTTCAACCCCTACCTTTCTGAGAGAAGAAATTGCTTAACTTGAGCAAAAGTAAGACACCTGCACACTTGCTAGTATCACTTCTCTTTGTTCAACTTTACATATCGAGTTCCTTATTTTTTTCTCATCTTATTCAACTGTTACCATGAACCTGCAATAAAGAAAGCTCAGATGTGCTAGTGCCTTTTGAATTTTAAAAACTTGATGAACAGAATCTCTTTCCCTTACTAGTTGCATTGGTATAAAAGAATATCATGTCCTAATTGTTTTGAGCATGCAATATTTTTTGAATTGTTTCTTTTTATAAAGTCACTATTGCAATACCTTTATCAAGGCTGTCAATCATTTCGGTCCACACTGTATGTGTTTTTTATTAAACAAAAGTTTGGCTCGTTCTATATTTCCATGGATAGGGGAGGTTGAGCAGTCCCTGTCGGGTTCTTGTGCTTTGTTTATCTGTCTAAAACTAATGATAGGCCCGAGGGGAAAACAGTGCAAATTACAGGGCTCTTTCTCATTCTGCCACCTGCCGCAATATACTGCTTTAATCCCCTGCCTCTATTTCACATTTTCTAATGATAGTTTTCAACTTCGTAAAGTAAAAACAGACCCTAGTCTACTGTGTCAGCACAATTAAAATTATAAACAGTATGACTACAATAAGCGCTTATATTGTTACTTACTGTAATATGAGTGAATTATCACACAACTCAACGTTTAGCAATGTACAAATCCCTTCAATTCAACATTCAACAGCACGGGAAGTGAACATCTTTTGTGTTGAAAGGAAGTATGGTGTTGCTTACTGTCATTTGATTTCTTTGCAGGTAAGATTGTCAATGTGATGCTTCTCCTGTTCTCAGAAATATCCCACAACAACACACAGGTATTAAGGATGTGCATTCTTTTAGTGTGTGTGCACAGACACGCACATGCAGACACATTTGATTTACAGTACTTTCTAGGTGAAATTCCACCTGACATAACTGTAGAGAGTTTAAACAATGAGATAATTGTGAACCTTGGCATAAAATTGCACACCGATTGTGCAGCCATCAAAAATTAGAACAAGGACCAGGATGCCACTGCTGTGTAGGGCTGAAATGTCACTCTTCCATTGAGCTCATTGTGTTGTGATAGGGAGCCAGCAGTCTCCATTAGAGCTGTTTCCCCCTGCACAGCAGGTATCCCAGCTCTGAGACCCACAGAATAATACCCAGCTAGCAAATTTCATTGGAAGATGCGGGAACGTACGTTTTTGGTTTCATATTGGTTCCTAAGTTTCTTTAATGTTCTGAGAACAGAAGTGAACATTTTTGCTGTTCTGGGAACATACATTTTTAAGTTGCAGTGAGGTTCTGAAAACATTTTACTATGGTTCCCTGAACGTTTTCCTGGGAGGTTTTATTAACGTTCTGGCCCGGCCAACACACCTGAACACAATTAACAAGATAGAGGATAGAGAGAGCTTTGTTGTTGCTGAGAAAGGAATGTGTATGTTTTTAAATAACATTCTTAGAACTGTCTCTGAACGTTACTAAAGATTTCATGTGGTTTTGATGGAACATTTTCTTAACGTTTTCTGAGCAATGTGAGAACATGACTTTAACTTCTAGAAACATGCGGAAACCTGTAAGAAATGCTATGCTAAAGGACTGAAATTCTCACAGAAGAGAGTTGTTTCTTAATGTTCTCTGAACTATTTGATAACATTCCCAATGTCAATCCAGTTGGAGAACGTTCTTAGAACATACTTTTTTTTTTAAATGAACTGTAACCATGTATGAACTTTTAGGAAACATTCTGTTAAAGCAGGGGCACAACTTTCACTGGGGATCGGGGGGACATGTTCCTCCCCACATTCTGAAATTGCGAGGCAGCGGTGTGCTTTAGGATCATGCGGTCGCCTCTGAGCGGTTGGGTATGCGGTTTGGAGTATTTATCCGACTGGATAAAAAATAAAAATAAAAATAATAATTGTGTGTCCCCCACTTCTAAAATCAAAGTTGTGCCATTGTGTTAAAGTAATGACAAACCAAGAAAATAACGTTTTTTTAATAAATGTGCTGAGAATTATCCTGCACCATTCCCAGAAAGTTGTTGGAAGGCTGTATACAAAATGACGTTATGTGCTAGCTGGATAGCCTATTATACCGGAGCCGGTAGCAGGCAGCACTCTATCCACAGAGAGAGAAAACAAGTTGATTGCTTTGACTATCATGTGCTGACTGGCTCTTTCATTCATCTTTATTTATAGATCATGCAGTTCGCAAGAATCATTCTGGGAGGACTTGCCACATGCACAGTTCTGAAAATATTATGGTACGTGTTTTTCCCCATACAGTCTAATAGCTTGATCAGTGTACTGGTCAATTACCTCCAATATAGGTGTGTATAACATTCACATTGACATTTTAATCCTTTCGCAGAGACTCTAATCATAAATGCATTTTTCATACTGGTGGCATTGCAAGTGCCACGCTCTACCAACTGAGCAACTTGGGGCCTATGAGGCACCTGGTCCTAAACATTCACAGTGCAAATGTAGCACAAAGTATTCAGGTGGATGATCGCATAACACCTCATGTCTTTGGTTGCCAAGGTGACATGGGATAGACTCTCACAACAAGTCAGTTGTCCCAGCCAGTGTTTGTTGTACTGTGTAAATCATATGGGCCTAGTACCAGCCCACCTCATGTCCCTGCTGGGTTGATGTCTTCTCTCCAAGACAGATTGTACAAATACAACCCAGTAGGTCCCAAAATGATTTGCTCCAGTAAGACTGGCACCACATCGGACCACAGAGAGGCCAAGGAATCTGACAGTCACTCTCCTGGTTTATCCACAATGCAAATGTCTCCAGCAGCAATATCAGAACAGACTAAGCAGGAAGGAGTGGGCTTTCAGACGGGCACTGGAGTGTGCCACTGAGGGCTCCCTGCCTGTTGTTTGTCTTTGATGTCTCTCTCACTAAAGTACTGCCAAAGTTTTTCAAAAGGTCCTCCGTTGTATCTAATCATCTGTAAAGAACCTATTGAGTTTGCAATCAGTGTGTTGTTACTCGAGAGAGTGAAAGCAATTATGCTGAAGCAGATGAAATGAAAGGAGTTTGATCCAGGATTTCATCTCCCATCAGCCACTGGAGCTGGAGCTGGGCTGCTTATTCCCTCATCCTCCACCACCACAGCTCCTCTGTCTCTTCACCTCAGAAGACCACAGCTCATCCCAAACCACATTTAACATTCAACAACAATACTAGTTTCTGACAACTTACAGTACCTCATAGATTTTTCATTTCTTCGGATATACACAGAGCAGAGAGAAAAAGAAGGATAAAGACAGAAAGTCTAGAAACCATAATGAGCATAAGTAACAAGGGTGGCATCCATCCTTTTAATAAAATAGGAAATAATAAAATAGCAAATAATAAGTACTATACTTTGTTCCAATTACTATCATTTGAAAGCCTCCTAAATGTATTTTATTGTTAGTAACTCATTTTACGGGACTGTATTTGTATTTGTTCTATTTTATAGTACACTGAAAAAGGAACTTCCGTTTCAGTGGTTGATTGCATTGGTTTTAATGAAGTTCGTTTCTTGTCCTGGCCCTCTTTGTTTTATGCCTGCACAGGCTATATATTTCACTTTGTATATTACTGTTTGGTTCAGCAATCTTATGCTCGGCAAGCAGTAGTTCTTGCCTACACAGAACTTTATTTGATTTGCTACATTTGTTCCATCCGTATTTGTTTAGTTGGTGTTAGTGATGACCGTTTTATATCAACTGCGCTCTGCTTGGCCCATTCATTCTCCGGCGGCGTCAGTCTCACACGGCACTCTGAGCAATCATTTCAGCCATGCCGTTTCCAATGGCTCCTTGTAAACACAGCGCTGTTGCCACGGTGAAGTTAATCTCTCCTGTCGGCACCCATCACTTCTTTCAGCACGGTAACATGTTCTCTGTCTATTTAATTTGTATCCCACGAATTGGCAGCATCTGGTCGTTTGGTGACAAAGGAAACGTAATCGGAATAGCTCGAGCCACACTCTGTTGAATCTCCTCCCCTACACAACAACAACACCACCACCACCAACAACAACCACATCATATCTCATCAGCAGACCCATTAGTTACTCATTATGTGGAGGGAAATGGTCTTTCCAAATCTGTGACTGTGGTATTGTGATGTGTCATATGGCAGGACTATCTTAAATTACTATTCCAGGTTGTCCTTTACCCCACCCTCACTATTTACCACGGCCACAGAGACTCACATATATATTAATTGTTAGAGACAAATATCCTGATGTTTTTTGGTAATCCATCGATAAGTTCAATAGGTGGTTAATGGCTTTGAGCGATGTCTTATGTCTGCACTGTTTAACTTTCATGTTAGGATGGGAGCTGAGTTGTTTGTGTCACAAGGGGTTCATTTGTCTGTGTCTTTGGCAGAGGAGGATGATGTCTGTGATGTGAGTTTGTTGACTCTCTCCCAGCTAGTGTTGTAGTCTGGGCCTGGGATGTGCCATGCAGGCTGCAGGCCTTGTGTTGTGCTAGTTGTTTATGTCATCGCCCGGTTTGTATGTCTGTCTGCAGTGGGAACCCATGTCCTCTGGCTTCCCAAAACAGGCCAAGCTACCACAGCCTGGGCCCACTGCCAACCTTGCCCTGCACTGTGTTGTGTTGTGTTCCTCACTGCCACTGCTGCCCCTGCCCCTGTCCCTGCACACCGTTTAATTACTGCACTTACTGCATGTGGGAAACACCAGCCACACTGCCACCACTTCCCTGACCATCACTTTCCTGTTTCGTTTTCTATTTTACAAACACCATCCTACTAGCCAAGCCCTATTAGTCCATATCTAACTTTGAAAATATCAAAGTAAATTGAACATTTGATGGTAATAGAGAAATTTGTTTTGAAGGGATTGATCAGCTGCACCACAACAATCAACTGTTTTAAATGATACTTTATCTCATGTACCAATCTGTACCTTCCAGCTTACCCATCTTCGATTTACCTAGATCAGGTACTCCCAAATTGGGGTAGGCGTACCCCCAGGGGTACGCGCAATGCCGTCGGGGGTATTCCAAAGAAAAATGTGATTCACGTTTTAAAATGTAGCCAAACGTAGCTGCTGCTCATTCCGTTCTCTTGGAAATGGATAAATGGTTAAAAGAAGTAAGGCCCGCGTCCAAAGAGACACATACCAGCTCGACTGGTAGTACTGCTACTACTAGCAAGTTAAGCCATTGTACAAATTCAACCACTACTGCTAGCAGTGCTACACCTGCACCTGTCGACGACACAATTTGTTCTGCTTCCACAAGCACATCCAATGCTAGCATCAGTAATTCTACATTTTTTGTTAGCCCAGCTAGCATGGACACTGACAGAGCTCCTGCCCTGCCCCTTACCCAGGAAAACACAGAACAACAGACAGGGACGTTGGACCATCGAAGAGGTGCAAATATGATGAGAACTACATTGATTTGGGGTTGACTTATATTGGGAGTAGTGCCTGTCCTCATCCACAGTGTGTTATAGGTGCAAAATTACTATCTCCCAACTCGCAACCTGCCCGCTCGACCCTATCCCCTCCTCTCTTCTCCAGACCATTTCCGGAGACCTTCTCCCTTACCTCACCTCGCTCATCAACTCATCCCTGACCGCTGGCTACGTCCCTTCCGTCTTCAAGAGAGCGAGAGTTGCACCCCTTCTGAAAAAACCTACACTCGATCCCTCCGATGTCAACAACTACAGACCAGTATCCCTTCTTTCTTTTCTCTCCAAAACTCTTGAACGTGCCGTCCTTGGCCAGCTCTCCCGCTATCTCTCTCAGAATGACCTTCTTGATCCAAATCAGTCAGGTTCCAAGACTAGTCATTCAACTGAGACTGCTCTTCTCTGTATCACGGAGGCGCTCCCGCACCGCTAAAGCTAACTCTCTCTCCTCTGCTCTCATCCTTCTAGACCTATCGGCTGCCTTCGATACTGTGAACCATCAGATCCTCCTCTCCACCCTCTCTGAGTTGGGCATCTCCGGCGCGGCCCACGCTTGGATTGCGTCCTACCTGACAGGTCGCTCCTACCAGATGGCGTGGCGAGAATCTGTCTCCTCACCACGCGCTCTCACCACTGGTGTCCCCAGGGCTCTGTTCTAGGCCCTCTCCTATTCTCGCTATACACCAAGTCACTTGGCTCTGTCATAACCTCACATGGTCTCTCCTATCATTGCTATGCAGACGACACACAATTAATCTTCTCCTTTCCTCCTTCTGATGACCAGGTGGTGAATCGCATCTCTGCATGTCTGGCAGACATATCAGTGTGGATGACGGATCACCACCTCAAGCTGAACCTCGGCAAGACGGAGCTGCTCTTCCTCCCGGGAAGGACTGCCCGTTCCATGATCTCGCCATCACGGTTGACAACTCCATTGTGTCCTCCTCCCAGAGCGCTAAGAACCTTGGCGTGATCCTGGACAACACCCTGTCGTTCTCAACTAACATCAAGGCGGTGGCCCGTTCCTGTAGGTTCATGCTCTACAACATCCGCAGAGTACGACCCTGCCTCACACAGGAAACGGCGCAGGTCCTAATCCAGGCACTTGTCATCTCCCGTCTGGATTACTGCAACTCGCTGTTGGCTGGGCTCCCTGCCTGTGCCATTAAACCCCTACAACTCATCCAGAACGCCGCAGCCCGTCTGGTGTTCAACCTTCCCAAGTTCTCTCACGTCACCCCGCTCCTCCGCTCTCTCCACTGGCTTCCAGTTGAAGCTCGCATCCGCTACAAGACCATGGTGCTTGCCTACGGAGCTGTGAGGGGAACGGCACCTCAGTACCTCCAGGCTCTGATCAGGCCCTACACCCAAACAAGGGCACTGCGTTCATCCACCTCTGGCCTGCTCGCCTCCCTACCACTGAGGAAGTACAGTTCCCGCTCAGCCCAGTCAAAACTGTTCGCTGCTCTGGCCCCCAATGGTGGAACAAACTCCCCACGACGCCAGGACAGCGGAGTCAATCACCACCTTCCGGAGACACCTGAAACCCCACCTCTTTAAGGAATACCTAGGATAGGATAAAGTAATCCTTCTCACCCCCCTTAAAAGATTTAGATGCACTATTGTAAAGTGGCTGTTCCACTGGATGTCATAAAGTGAATGCACCAATTTGTAAGTCGCTCTGGATAAGAGTGTCTGCTAAATGACTTAAATGTAATGTAAATGTAATATTGTGGAGAACTTAATTCTTCCTCCTACCACAGATATGGCTGGGACAACGCTGGGCGGAAAAGGCCAAAAAAACTATACAGGCAATGCCCTCATCAAACAACACTGTTTCACAACGCATCAGTGACATGGCAGGAGATGTTTTGAAACAATTACTGTTTCGCATACAAGCTAGGCAATTCTATGCGTTACAGCTGGATGAGTCAACAGACGTGGCGGGTCTGGCACAGCTCCTGGTATATGTCCATTATGTTTATGGGGGGTTAATTAAGGAAGGCTCTAATTAAGGCTCTTCTGGAAACCAGGACAGGAGAGGATATTTTTTAAGTGCTGGACAGCTTTGTGGCATCAAATGGACTTTGGTGGTCAAGATGTGTTGGTATCCATGCTGATGGCGCAAAAGCCATGACAGGGAAACATAGTGAAGTGGTAACGTGTGTACAAGCTGTTGCTCCCAACGCCACTTGGGTACACTTCAGCATCCACCGAGAGGCTCTTTTTGCCAAGGGAATGCCTGACAGCTTGAAAGACATTTTGGACACTACAGTGAAAATGGTTAACTTTGTTAAAGCAAGGCCCCTGAACTCTCGTGTATTTTCTACACTATGCAATGATATGGTCAGTGACCATGTAAAACCTTTACAGCATACAGAAGTGCACTGGTTATCAAAAAATGTACATGTTTTTTTAAATTGAGAGACGAGCTTTAACCTCTTGCTCCTACCTGATACGCAGGCGTCCCATCTAGACATCTGGAAATGCAAATGCGCTACGCTAAATGCTAATAGTACTAGTTAAAACTCAAACGTTCATTAAAATACACATGCAGGGTATTGAATTAAAGGTACACTCGTTGTGAATCCAGGCAACAAGTCAGATTTTTAAAATACTTTTCGGCGAAAGCATGAGAAGCTATTATCTGATAGCATGTAACACCACAAAAGACCCACAGGGGACGTAAACAAAATAATTAGCATAGTCGTCGCTACACAAACCGCACAAATAAAATATAAAACATTCATTACCTTTGACCATCTTCTTTGTTGGCACTCCTAGATGTCCCATAATATATATATAATATAATAATATATGCCATTTAGCAGACGCTTTTATCCAAAGCGACTTACAGTCATGTGTGCATACATTCTATGTATGGGTGGTCCCGGGAATCGAACCCACTACCCTGGCGTTACAAGCGCCATGCTCTACCAACTGAGCTACAGAAGGACCACCCATATAATCACTATTGGGTCTTTTTTTCGATTAAATCGGTCCATATATAGCCTAGATATCGATCTATGAAGACTGTGTGATAAACGGAAAAAAATAGCGTCTTATAACGTAACGTCATTTTTTAAAATTAAAAAAGTTGACGATAAATTTTCACAAAACACTTCAAAATACTTTTGTAATGCAACTTTAGGTATTAGTAAACGTTAATAAGCGATCAAATTAATCACGAGACGAAGTGTTTTCTATAGGGGTCCGTCTGGAAATAATGTCCGTGTATTTCTCAACCAAAATATCCGGTCGGAGACCTGAAGAAAAAGCCTGTCTCTTGTTCGTTTGACCAAGAAACAAAGAATTGGCAAATGACAAGACTGTTGACATCGTGTGGAAGCTGTAGGTACTGCAACCTCAGCCCTATTAAATGTCGTTCGCCCATAACAATGGGTTGAAGTGGCGGATGGATATAATTTTTCCACTTTCAGTGATCAGATTTTCCTGCACTTTTCGATGAAACGCACGTTCTGTTATAGTCACAGCCGTGATTTAACCAGTTTTATAAACGTCTGAGTGTTTTCTATCCACACATACTAATCATATGCATATACTATATTCCTGGCCTGAGTAACAGGGCGCTGAAATGTTGCGCAATTTTTAACAGAATGTTCGAAAAAGTAGGGGGTAGGAGTAACAGACACTGATGCCCTTTGCAACCAGGTACCTATGTGAGAGTGGATTCTTGGCCCTCACTAGCATGAAAACTAAATACAGGCACACAGTGTGTGGAAAATGACTGAAGACTGAGACTCTCTCCAATAGAACCCAACATTGCAGAGTTATGTGCATCCTTTCAAGCACACCCTTCTCATTAACCTGTGGTGAGTTATTCACAATTTTCAATGACAAATAAGGTTTTATATGTAAGATGGTTAAATAAAGAGCAACATTATTGATTATTATTCTATTATTATTTGTGTCCTGGTTCTATAAGAGTTTTTTGTCACTTCCCACTTTTTGAACATTCCGTCTGAACTTTCGCCTGGACTTGCCCGCGCCTCGTGAGTTTGGATTTGTTTACTAAACACGCTAACAAAAGGAGGTATTTGGACATAAATGATAGACATTATCAAACAAAACAAACATTTATCGTGGAACTGGGATTCCTGGGAGTGCATTCAGATGAAGATCATCAAAGGTAAGGGAATATTTATAATGTGATTTCTGATTTCTGTTGACTCCAACATGCCGTATAATTGTAATTATTTTCTGAGCGCCGTCTCAGATTATTGCATGGTTTGCTTTTTCCGTAAAGTTTTTTTGAAATCTGACACAGCGGTTGCATTAAGGAGAGGTATATCTATAATTCCATGTGTATAACTTGTATTTTCATTTACATTTATGATGAGTATTTCTGTTGAATTGATGTGGCTATGCAAAATCACTGGATGTTTTTGGAACTAGTGAATGTAACATGCCAATGTAAACTCAGATGTTTTTATATAAATATGAACTTGATCAAACAAAACATACATGTATTGTGTAACATGACGTCCTATGAGTGTCATCTGATGAAGATCATCAAAGGTTAGTGATTTATTTTATCTCTATTTCTGCTTTTTGTGACACCTCTCTTTGGCTGGAAAAATGGCCAGGTTTTTCTGTGAGTTGGTGGTCACCGAACATAATCGTTTGTGGTGCTTTCGTTGTAAAGCCTTTTCGAAATTGGACACTGTGGTGGGATTAACAACAAGATTCCATTTAAGACGGTATAAAATACATGTATGTTTGAGGAATTTTAATTATGAGATTTCTGTTGTTTCTATTTGGCGCCCTACACTTTCACTGGCTGTTGTTATATCATCCCGTTAACGGGATTGCAGCCCTAAGAAGTTTTAAGGAGAAGTGGATCTAAAATTCCATGCATAACAGTTGTATCTTTTATCAATGTTTATTATGAGTATTTCTGTAAATTAATGTGGCTCTCTGCAAAATCACCGGATGTTTTGGAACTACTGAACATAACGCGCCAATGTACACTGCTTTTTGTGACACCTCTATTTGGCTGGAAAAATGGCTGGGTTTTTCTGTGAGTTGGTGGTCACCTAACATAATCGTTGGTGGCGCTTTCGCTGTAAAGCAGTTTTGAAATCGGACACTGTGGTGGGATTAACAACACATTTATCTTTAAAATGGGGTGAAATACTTGTATGTTTGAGGAATTTTAATTATGAGATTTATGTTGTTTAAATTTGGTGCCCTGCACTTTCACTGGCTGTTGTCATATCGATCCTGTTAGCGGGATTTCAGCCATAAGAAGTTTTAATAAATGTATCGTATAGTGTGTGTGTGTGGCAGGCTTACTAAGATGGCAATAACAAAAAAAACATTTCAGAGTGCGCTGACCCTGGTGCAAAGAGGGGGTACACAGCTGGAGGTTGAATGTTTGAAGGGGTACGGGACTATAAAAAGTTTGGGAACCACTGACCTAGATCAATAAGCAGTAAGATCTGTGTCCTGAGTCACCTTGTAGAACACACTATCATCGACTAACGTTGTGCTCCTTTGTCATGTCATAGGCAAAAATGTTTTATTTCAGACAAATGACGCAGTTAATGCTCCCTGATTTTGATTCAGTTTGCTTAAAGTAGACGTTGTCCTACGTGGCAAATAATTGATTCATCAGCGCGCCAGCCGCAGTGTGAGCCAATGCTGGCGACACTTCATTAATGAACACGGAAGCGAGTTTGGACTAAGCATTGATCAACCGGAGAACTCCTACTGCGACGACTGCCGCTGATAAGCTATTGAAGTCCACTCGCGTGATCTTTGAAATGTGTCACCTAAATGAGACCCCCAGTCCCCTTTGTCACCTACAGTACATATAGAGAGCATGGATCCCACAGCCAAGCAGTGATCCTCTGATAAACAGTCCCTAAGCATCAAAGAACCACAAATATCTATTGAACAAGTCTATAAATCTGGGGATGTTTGAAAAGTGGCACACTGATACATGTAAGAGGTCGTTTCAATGTCTATTCCACGTTTGTTCAACATAATTTCATTGAAATGATGTGGAAACAACGCTGGTTCAACCAGTCTGTGCCCAGTGGGACGGTACCACGACAATGCACTCCACAGTTAATAATACACCTGTGCGTCAATCGAATTACCATAATAAAAACATCTCCATCAAAATCCGTTAGTTTAAGCTAGAGATATGTTTTTTTTGCATGGGCTGCGTCTCAATCCACTGCCTTCCGCATCTGTAGTGGAAGGTGGCCAAGCTACAGCGGTGTTTGTCAGACCATGAGACATCCCGAAAATGTGTCTTCTCACAAAAATGTCTGTAGCCCCCACAAGCCCCACGAGACTCGTCTGACGTCAGTACCACTTCTGTCTGTACCGTCCGAACCAGTTGGGCTACAAATTAATATGAACACTCTATGGAAAGATGGTGTTCTCCATTTTGCTCTACGACCCCCACAAGTGTCACGCCACTCGTCTGAATGTAACCCTCCACCAGTAAAAAATAAATGTGGAAGTATGGAGGTAGTTTTGTGGCCTCCAAAATCATAGATATAGGACAGACATATCAACACCTTATTCCTTGTGATTTATTTTTTGACTGTCTGTTTTTCATTTATAAATGCGTTTCTATGGGCTCTAGTAAGCCATATTCAATATTTTATCTCATTTTTTTTTATACCTACAGGGGTCCTAAAATTCAAAATCAAATTGCTAAGTGATCCATGGTATGACCATCTTAAAACAATTCCATATGTTAGCTTTGTAGAACCCCCCCACCCCCACCCCCCACCCCACCCCCAGGGCTTAGATTTTTAGAGGTTTTTAAAGGGCCTATTAGGAGGGATGACTTGAGTCATTAGAATGAATTGGACATGTAATAATTTCCGACCATGGAAAGGTTAGCACTACGATCTTTCCCTTGTAGTTCAGAAGGCATTGATCTGCAGTGTGTGTCAGGGAGCTCGCCTGACAGGGTTTAAAGTCTCAAACAGATACCTAAAGGCTACTTACACCATTTTGAAAGAGGAAGTGAAGCGGGGTTGTATGCATGTTTAGGGGAACTGTGCTGTCACAGACCCAGATTTTAAACATGATTTCTTGTATTTAAAATGGTGTTTCCCCCTTCCCTTACTGACATGATTGAATTCAGTAAAATGTCTGTAATTTCTTTCCAGAATTATGGCTACTCCAATCTCCTGTATAACGATTACCATCCATCCCCATCATAAGGTTTATCGTTTCTGTCAATGTTCAATCTATTGCCTTATTGATCTGGAGATCATTCTTTGTGCAGTATATAGGCCTATTGTAAAGTATGTACTGTTATTTGCATACCTTGCTTAGATTTTTGTCTCCAGAGTAGTCCTCTCCAGTTGTGCTCCAATTCAAATCGAGGAATATACTTTATACAGTACTTCTGTGTGACTGTATTGATTCCTGTGCTGACCCTGTTCTTGAAACCTCCTCACTCACCCCTAGTTCAATAAACATGTTGGGATAATGGCTCCACAAAAGCATGTTGGCCTCCTCAACAGATACTATACGGGCTTGTCAACAGGGCTTGATATGACCTCAATTTGGACTGACAATGCTACAACCTTTGTCACTGAAGCTTTAGAGAGAGAGAGAGAGAGAGAGAGAGAGACTACTTTCGTACTTCGACTGTTTGCACGTTGTTACAACACATAGCCGATAATACCACTTTTGAAAAGTATCTATTCTTTTGAATGTTTTGTGAGAGTAATGTTTACTGTTTATTTCTGATATAGTTTATTTACATTTTGTTTAATATCTATTCCACCTGCTTTGGCAATGTAAAAATATGTTTGATGCCAATAAACCCCTTTGAATTAGAGAGAGAGAGCGAGAGAGCGAAAGACACACTCAAGGTATAGATGCTGTGTTTATAGGAAATGTCGATTAGCTGTTCAGTTGCTTCTTGTCACTAGTGGAAGCAACGTTCTGTGAAAACTGTGGCGATTAATACTGCATACTCTTGATGCTCATTCTCCTCGGGTTACTTGTGTGGCCTGGCCTGCTGTGGACCTGCCACCACTTCCAATAGAAGGAGCAGATGAAGCACCAGAACAGGGTTTGTGGCAGTCCACACCCAGACATGAATTAGGCAATGAAAACAACTTAGGCAAAGACAGTGTGCAACATTTTCTTCCTCTTCCTCTCTTCATGGTTGAAGGCATAAGATGTGATGTGCCCAGTAGACGTCTTCTAGTTCCTCAGGCTTGATGATTCAGGCAGCTCTCTGACACTCAAGCCTTTTTACAATTCATACAGGGTTGTATTTATTTATATTCATATGTCCTGGTTTCATCTATAAATGAGAGCATGTAGGCGGTTGGTTCGATGTATTATAAATCAGGCGAGATTTTAAGCTTAATAGCAGACCCCTGGGGTTGGTTGGGGACCAAGTGTCAGGGTTTGCCTTGGAGATAAAAGACAATGAGGAAATGTATTCCCCTCCAGTCCACTGACTTTGACTGCTTGCTATTTGTCAATGCTCTGGTGCAAAGTCCCCTAACAACATGCCATTCAAAGTGGGGGAATTCTCCAGTCCATTGGTAATGAGAAGGGATTGAAATGTAGAACACTGCTCATTTTGTCAAAGTTAATGTAAAGCAAAGTGTCTCAAGTGTATTGTTTGACGTCAAATATGTCATGGTATCGCTACTGTCAGTCTATGCGTAGGTCTAACAACAAGAACATAGGGCCATTTATACCTAAACACTCACAAATATGTGGATAATATCAAATCAGTTGTATTACTTCAATTCTACGTTTAAACAGGAACCCCCATCTGTATGATATTCTGCCATTTGGATCATGTTGACTTGCAAAGCAGTTCTTTTCAATATGATAACTTCACATTAATTTAACTGATTCATCTCTCAAATGTGTTGCTTATCATTCATCCATATAAAAAGTTCAGTTAAGATTTGTATTCAAAATGGCTCAAAATGCCAGTGACAGGTGTCTTATGCACTGTTTGCTATGCTTCCAAAGACCAACAGTGCCCCCTGAAGGCCAGTGTTTAAACCAGGAGAGTTATTGAGCTCCATGATTACAGTAGGTTCAGCTGTTCTTACACCATGCAAAAAGTCTGCCAGCGCATGGAGAATATATAATTACACCACTGGAGTCATTTCTGTACATATTTACCAAACATTTACCCTTTCCCTGTCTGTCTATGTGTGGGTGGAGGCAGCAGTGATCCTCATTTTGCCTTTGATTGTCCTTGAAATTTCAGTGACAATGTTAAAGATCCAGCTGCTCGTCACAAATGAACAACAAATCACTTTATGGTGGGGGGTGGATGTGTGTTTATGAGTGGCTGTAAAAGCACAAGTACGGTAGTAGTTAAAAGCCAGGTCTGTTTGTTGTATTCGTGTTCTGTGTTTGCCCCTGACAGCTTGGCCAGTGTTTTGACAAGATTCCAACCCTTAGCCCTAAATCTGTCGTCCTCTCTCCTTACATTTCACCCCCTTCCTTTAGCCTCACAGCATCTTGCCTTTGGGATAGTAATAGAGGGAAAGTCATCCCCGATAGGGAAAGAATGTTTAGCAGGATTTACTTACCTTTGCAGAGGGATTTGAAAGGATTACATCCCCACATCTACACCCAAATTGTTTTTTTACTCCAAGGTCATGGAGTGATTATTGTACTCAGCCCCCTAAGTGCAGAACTGCAGTAGCTCATGAGGTTCGGGCTCAGCAGACACACATGGCTTTATGATAGTGTAGGCAGAACTAAAGATTCACTGTTTTCATACCCAGCCTGTTTATTCACAGGCCCGAACACTGATTGTTTCTGTCAGCAGAAGTATGCCTACATTTGGTTTAGCTTATACCACAAAAACCTTTACAAAGACTTGGGGGACAAAACCACGAGGGTATCGGGGCCCGATTGAAAATGTGGGGCATTCAATTTCTCAGCAAAGCTGTGGAACATTTTGGAAATTGGAGGTCAGACACAGAACGTTTCACACAATCCGGGATGAGCGAGACAGAGACTCTAGAGACGTCATGAGAAAGAAATGATTAAAGCCGGAGAAATTCATTTGCAACGGAGTCAGGGGAAGTCATAGAGGATTTCATATTCTAAATATTACCTGTCTCGCTCACAATATCCCTAGTTACATATTTTAAACATCTCACTGAGAACAATGTAGTATGTTCTCTTCAGTTCAATCTAAAAGAGATACATGCTTTAGCTGACAGTGCTACTAAATGGGTGAAGGGATTATTTGTTTGCCCGAGGCCTATTCAGAATGTATCTTTCAATAGACATTCCTATAGTCCTCAACAACTAACGCTGGCCACATCCATTTCCTTTGGCACAGCAGCTAAGAAATGAGCTCAGGAGCAAAGGAAGACAAATGGACTAAAATTACAATGAAATAAAAGCACAGTAATTCCTTGTTTTACAACATATTGGGTTTCATTTTATATTAAGACCGATGTTTATTTTTTTTCCTCTACACAATCTCCACAATGATTTAAATGGCCTGCAACCAACTGTTAGAACTCTTCCTGCATACTGCAACTGCTCCAAATAAAGATTCATCCTTGAGAGATGTCTTACTGGCTACCAAGAACATCTATTTGAATTTTAAAGACACAATGGGGATAGCCAGAAGCGAAGCCTTCGTGAAACTTAACATTGTATGAAAACACACAATCTCTATGGGCAGCTTGACACTTCCTGTGTCTGTGTGCAAAACTAGAAGTGAGATGTTGACCAGTTGTAACTACTACTCCATAAAAGGAGACACATTAGCCTGTATTCAATTGATGTTAAATTGTTGTAAAAATCTGGCCTGCTACAAGCCATACAAACACTTTAATTAGATACTTCTAATGATGTTGGAGGGAATTAGTTCCCAGTTATTATCCTAATAAATGTAGTCCAGCCTGAAGTGTCTGTTTTTGTTTGTAACTAATTGAAATCCACAAAAATTACCAAAGCAATATGACGAAAGTATATCTAGGACATAACCTTCAGATGAGCTTTTGATGTTTTTAATCAACCAACTCGTTAGAAAGATGAATGCTTTGTGCCCATTTCTCCCAAAGGTGAACAACTAATCATTAGCTCTGCCACCTCAGATGCCTGGGAGTTTGTTTCAAGGGATGCAAATGTGTGCAGCAAACTGGGAGGAGGTATCAGCCTCCTCATCCTGGGAGCGCAATTATGCAGGCACAATACTGGTTACTGGTTACAATGCACAAATGACTTGTTTGCAGAGGAAGAGGGAGTAGAGCAGCACTGGTTACTGCTGTTTTAACACCACACTCTTTAATGTCTTATTCTACCGTGCCAGCAATATGAAGGCCGTAATACATCAACACCAACGCCGTGCTTTCCTGCAATTCTATTTATTGGGGATTTCTAAGAATTCTATTTCCTATCACGGCAGTCAATACACAGAAGGAAAAATAGGGATCAGTGAACTACTGTACCAATGGCACTTCCTCAGGGGTTTATATCATTGGAGTGGAGATACTGTGTTATTCATTACAGATGTCCATTATTTTTTATTTTTCTTACAGGTCATAGAAAGCAGGAGAGATTGCAACTGACAAAGGCAAGGAGAGTTTACTCTGTCAGATTTACTGCATCTTCCCTGACAGAGCTGAGTGTAAGGTCATGGACTGAAACATTCAGCCTGCCATACATCATTATATGGTCTCCATAGATAGAGGTACAATATCTGAAGAACATACAAACATCCAGGTACTTCCCACAGGTGCTGGAGTTGTAGGCAAACTCATGGAAAACAGAAAGAAAAACTCTGCACGCTGCTGCTCATGCTCCCATGTTATATTTATTTCCAACAACGTTCCGACCCTTAGGTCTTCATCCGGCATCCATATCCCAGATGGGGGTGGAAGGTTCTATATAGATGGGCAGTACTCAGTGACATCACTTCCTGAAACAGGATGTAAAAAAATGTATAACATAGTTTCATAATATTAACATTCAATGTATCAAAATATATGATCATACACAAGGAATGTGGTCAATATTTACAGTAATATATGTGCACATACAATATTCAATTAGGATTGATAGAGGCACATTTTAAAGACTATGGTCTCGATCACAGGTTTCTGGTCAAAACAAGATCTGTGTCAAACAATTTCACTAAAACTGATCATTGGTCGAATAATAATATAGGTACAGTGCATTCGGAAGGTATCCAGACCCGTTCACTTTTTCCACATCATTATTCTGAAATTGATTAAATAGTTGTTTTCCTTCATCAATATACACACAATACCCCGTAATGACAAAGCAAAAACAGGGTTTCGTTTTTTTGCGCAAGTTTACAAGAACAGAAATATTACATTTGCATAAGTATTCAGACATTTTACTCAGTACTTTCTTGAAGCACCTTTGGCAGTGATTACAGCTCCAAGTCTTCTTGGGTATGGCGTTGCAAGTATTTGGAGAGTTTCTCCCATTCTTCTCTGCAGATCCTCTCAAGCTCTGTCAGGTTGGATGGGGAGTGTTGTTGCGCAGCTATTTTCAGGTCTCTCCAGAGATGTTAGATCGGTTTCAAGTCCGGGCTCTGGCTGGGCCACTCAAGGACATTCAGAGACTTGTCTCAAAGCCACTCCTGCGTTGTCTTGGCTGTGTGCTTAGGGTCTTTGTCCTGTTGGAAGGTGAATCTTATCCCCAGTGTGAGGTCCTGAGCGCTCTGGAGTAGGTTTTCATCAAGGATGCACTTTGCTCTGTTCATCATTCCCTCGATCCTGACAAGTCTCCCAGTCCCTGCCACCACCATGCTGCCACCACCATGCTGCACCTTAGGGATTTCCTCCAGATGTGATGCTTGGCATTCAGGCCAAGGTTATTACCTGACTTGCCAAGTTAAATAAAAGTTCAATGTAAAATCATTTTTTAAATTAACAGATGTGTGCCTTTCCAAATCTTGTTCAATCAATTGAATTTACTACAGGTAAATCAAGTTGTAGAAACATCTCAAGGATGAGCAATAGAAACAGGATGCATCTGAGCTCAATTTCGAGTCTCATAGCATAGGGTCTGAATACTTGTGTAAATAAGGTATTTCATTTATTTATTTATTTTATACATTTACAAGCCCTTTTTTGCCTTTTTCATTATGGGGTTTTGTGTGTAGACTGATGAGGGAAAAAAATATATTTAATACATTTTAGAATAAGGCTGTAACATAACAATATGTGGAAAAAGGGAAGGGGTCTGAATACTTTCCAGAGGCTCTGTATATGCAGTTGTTTCGATACTGTATATGAATGTGCAATCATGAAGGACTGCTGTGCTCTATAGCTTGAAGTGGACCCCCCTCAAGTTGTGTTTTTATGGCTGCCATTATCTCAAAGCAAAGAACAAATATATTTGTTCATAGCACCTCAGGTAACCACTCTGTTTTTCTCCAAAAACATCATTATCTATAATGAGGATACCCCGGTGGTATAAGTGTGCCAAATCACATTGTAAACTGTGTGGGGGTAAAGAAGTCGAATTGAAGGTACACTCATCAATCTTTCTAGGGGTCTATAGAAAGTGAAAAAGAAAAGTCTAATTATGGCAAGAGGCAAGCGGAGCAAAGCACCTGTATTTATTCCCCCTTACACTGGGTCTCTTGACAAAAAAACTACAACTTTTCCCCCTGTTTTGTACCTGGAAGAAATACAATCTGTTTGACTAGATATATAGATGAACAGGCAGTAGAAACTGTAGTAAACTGTTAGTACATAGTGCTCCTGTTACAAACGTGTGTCAGTGCACAAATAGTATAGCAACCATGCAAAAAGGCTTTTGGAGAAATACACAATAGTATTGTAGCCCCAATTGTAATATATAAATGGCTTCATAGGTGTAATATCACAGTGCACCTGCAACATTTCAAGGGCAATATATTGTTAAAAAAGAGGAGGGAGGAGGGTGGGAGAGAAACAGAATGATTGTCTGTTAGCGCTTGGAATGAGATGAGTGCACAAATAGCATGGTAGTCTTCCACAGAGAACACATACACATGAGAGAGAGGTATAAACAGTTTTTTAGTCTTTGCTGTGGCAGTTCAAGCGTGAAAAACATTTATTTTTCTATATCATCCCCGTGGCCTGTTTTCGAAACATCCTCATAGAGGGAGGAGAGATGTGAATCACACATGAATAATGTATGCATCTTTCCAAATGTTGTCAAGCATACTGGAACCCTTTAATTTGCTTGAGCTTTAAGCACCACTGAAATGGACCCTACTATCTCCTATACAGCCAGCGAAAAGCTCAATGGGCTGGAGCATGTATTCCCTATAGGCCCTATTTGATGTAGCATTTATATCATTTATTCAGCTTGTGACTCAGGAGATATGGTAAGTAAAGCCGGTTACTTTGACTTTGAAGGTTATCATTGAAAAGCTCCGATCTCGGCACACAAACATCGCCGTGATCAATTGTCTCTTTGTGTGTCATTTTGTGTTTTATGATCATATCAAATGTAAACCCGGCCATCATCCACATTATTATCTCCCCATGTCTGCAAACAACAGCAACGCAAGAAGGAAAGTCAGAGAGACAACTTGTCTCCCAGATCTGGGCTTTGGGATAAAATATGATTTATTCATCATAGTTGTACAGTCAAAGATTCTGTCGCATAATACTTAACATTCCTTTCCCGTCTGTTGAGAGAAACTTCCCTGTGCTGGTAAACAGAGGTTTTGATACAGTCACGTTGGGTTCATCAGTGTGAGGACCATTTCCACTAGTTGTGTTGCTCTGTCATCTGACTCCACCTCTCATGGCCAGACTGCAGACTGCAGCCAAATGATGATGTATTACACTGTGCCCCAGAGATGGGAGTCTCCTTTCACTCTCATAGATGAACCAGTGAAGCACTCCACTGCCTAATTTCATAACCTTCAACAATACAGAAGTTTAAATACCATCTGACTGGAGACTAATAGAATAGATTCTACTCAGATTATCAATTGACACTGTAATGTCAGGAGACTTGTCTGAACCCTAAACATGGTAGTGGTGGTGGGGCAATACTGTATGATGACTTCATCATTAGCCTTCTCCTATCCCTTCCCAGTGGTCCTTTATCAGTCCAAACTCTCTTGAAGGGATACTTCGGGATTTTGGCAATGATGTCCCTTTATCTACTTCCCCAGAGTCCGATGAACTCGTGGATACCATTTTTATGTCTCTGCGTGCAGTTTGAAGGAAGTTGCTAACTAGCACTGCATTTGCTAACCAGCATAATGGCTGGATATCTATGGTATCTGCAAGCATGCTAGCAGATACACATAGACTTCCAGTCATTGCGCTAATGCTAGTTAGCATTGGATCGCAAAAAATTCTCTAACTTATTTCATACTAGACACAGAGACGAAAGAATTGTATCCACAAATTCATCTGACTCTGGGGAAGGGTTTCATTGCCACAATCCCTAAGTATCCCTTTAAGGTACGGACAGACCAGAAAGATTGCCAAGCGTCTGTCGGCCGAGAGTACTTAGCACCTCTGAACAGAGTGCCAGCCGCAATTAGCAACCGATTATGTAGAAACGGGTGAAAATGACGTCTGTCAGTCGCCCACCGGCAGTGGTCCATATAACACAACGCACAGTCAGCAAACAAACGAACAGCCCCCTACTGTACAGACCGACAATCAGTCTGATGAGTTTTCTCCTTTAGATTCTCCCCGTACAATTCTGGATAATACAACAGATCCATTGATATGCGTGAGTGTGTGCGTTGCTTGGACGTCACGTTGCTTGCTTAGTAAGCACCTCTTCCCCCTGATTCAGCTCATACCTGACTCGAACTCGGGATCTCCGCTTTGCTTGCTAACACACGTCTCGGCCATCTTTGGCAACGTTCCAACGGTTTTAGCCATCCAAAACGTACAAATTGGATGGTTCCATCCGCAACATTTCAAGCTAGCAGTGGAGTGAGCTTACGGTACAGTCTTAACTCTGTTACACATGTGTGCGTACTGGTGTGTTTGTGCAATACATGTCAATGTTTGTATGTGAAACAAGGTTGGGGTCAATTCAGAATTCAACCCATTAATTGACATTTTAATTTGAATTGGCCACAGCCCACAGGAAGCAGACTTTGAATTGAATTTGAATTAAAGGAATTAGAATTGAATTCAAACCAATTCAATGAAATTCAACTGAGACTTGAAAGTCTCTAGCGGTTAAGAGTCCCCAAGCCGGCAAGGAGGAAGAATCTGCCCGGTATGCCCTTGAGGAAGACAGTTAACACCTGCTCCCCAGGCGCTGATGGACGTCGATTAAGGCAGCCCCCCCACCTCTCTAAATCAGAGGGTTAAATGCGAAAGGCACATTTCAGTTGAATGCATTCAGTTGTGCAACTGACTAGGTATCCCCTTTCCCTATTTTTTCTAAAGCATCTGCAACCTCTTACTGAAGAATACAGATACCATTTGAAATTAGATTGATTATTAGTTTGATGCTAAACATTATTTTGTTTGTATTTTTGCCATGATATGTTAGTTGTTCCCTTCCATTCTGAAATGTTTGATATAATGCATTCTAGGAAATGTATTTTCCCCTAATATTTAATAACATGTAAGTGAATTATGAATGGTTACAAACAACGTACACAATTATCTTACAGTTTTTCCAGACCACTGTAAATATTTAACACTTTAAAAAAGTATTGGTAAATAAAAAAGTATTGGTAAATAAACATGTTCATAATGATTTATGGTAGAAATGATCCATTTGAAATTCATTGAATTAAATTATACTTCCTTTAAAACTTCTTATGGCTGCAATCCCGTTAACGGGATGATATGACAACAGCCAGTGAAAGTGCAGGGCGCCAAATTCAAAACATAAGTCTCATAATTACAAGTCCTTAAACATACATGTATCTTATACCCTTTTAAAGTTAGTCTTGTTGTTAATCCCACCACAGTGTCCGATTTCAAATAGGCTTTACGGCGAAAGGACCACAAACGATTATGTTAGGTGACCACCAAACCACAATAAAAACAGCCATTTTCCCAGTCAAAGAGTAGTCACAAAAAGCACAAATAGAGATCAAATTAATCACTAACCTTTGATGATCTTCATCAGATGACACTCATAGGACTTAATATTACACAATACATGTATGTTTTGTCTGATAATGTTCATATTTATCAAAATATGAGTTTACATTGGTGCATTACATTCACTAGTTCCAAAAACATCCAGTGATTTTGCATAGCCACATCATTCAACAGAAATACTCATCATAAATGTAGATGATAATACAAGTTATACACATGGAATTATAGATATACCTCTCCTTAATGCAACCGCTGTGTCTGATTTCAAAAAAACTTTACGGAATAAGCAAACCATGCAATAATCTGAGACGGCGCTCAGAAGAAATAGTCACAATTTCCGCCATGTTGGCGTCAACATAAACAAGAAATTACATGGTAAATATTCCCTTACCTTTGATGATCTTCATCAGAAAGCACTACAGGAATCCCAGGGCCACAATAAATGTTTGTTTTGTTCGATACTGTCCGTTATTTATGTCCAAAAACCTCTGCTCTGTTTGTTAGCGCATTTGGTATACATATCCAAACACTCATTCTGGTCAGCGTTACGTCGGACAAAAACTTTTAAAAGTTATATTACAGGTCGAAGAAATATTTCAAACTAAGTACAGAATCAATCATTAGGATGTTTTTAACATATAGCTTCAATAAAGTTCCAACCGGAGTATTCCTTTGTGTCTTGATGAGCAATGGAATGCAAGTGGATACCATGAGGAATGAGCGTGATCAGAAAATGACAGACTGCCAGTCACCTGATAGATTCTGCTCTCATTCAGTCCCACAACACAGTAGAAGTCTCATTCAAATTTTTATAGATGGTTGACATCTAGTGGAACCTCTAGGAAGTGCAACATCATTAATATCTCAAGGGGATTTAATTGGGAACTGTGGTGAATACATACGAAGCTCAGATTTCTCACTTCCTGTTTAGATTTCTCCTCAGGATTTTGCCTGCCAAATTAGTTATGTTATACTCACATACATAATTCAAACAGTTTTAGAAACTTTAGAGTGTTTTCTATCCAATACTAATAATAATATGCATATATTAGCATCTGGGATGGAGTAGGAGGCAGTTCACTCTGGGTACGCTATTCATCCAAAAGTGAAAATGCTGCCCCCTATCCCAAAAAGGTTAAGGAGAAGTGTTTCTAAAGTTCCATGTATAACACTTGTATTTTCATCAATATTTATAATGAGTAATTCTGTAAATTGATGTGGCTCTCTGCAAAATCACTGCATGTTTTTGGAACTACTGAACATAACGCGCCAAAGTATACTGAGATTTTTTTATATAAATATGACCTTTATCAAACAAAACATACATGTATTGTGTAACATGAAGTCCTATGAGTGTCATCTGATGAAGATCATCAAAGGTTAGTGATTAATTCTATCTCTATTTCTGATTTTTGTGACTCCTCTCTTTGGCTGGAAAAATGGCTGTGTTTTTCTGTGACTTGGCTCTGACATAATCCTTTGTGCTGCGTAAAGTTCTTTGTGAGTGTATCTTTAAAATGTGTGGGTTGAGGAATTATGAGACCAGCATCATGTCATATTGGTCCCCGATCCACTGTACCCATGGGGGGATTATTCAAGAATTGAGTTGGCAACTCACAATTCAGAATTGCAGTATGAACAGCTGCATGGGAGTGACAACTGTATCTCAGCCTCTCTGGAGAGACAGCAATACCGGGATCCAGCTCCTCAGAGCCCTGGTCCTCGCATCACAGTCTCGTTCCCTCGGCAGCACACAGGGCTTAGTGTTGCCTCACATTATTCACTGATACTGTAATCCTCATGCATTCCTCAAGTGGATATCAGGCTTTATTGAAATGATGGATAGTTTGTTTCAAAGTGTTGCCACTGTGCGTATAGCTGTGTAAGTGAGAGTAGATCCACTGTACTGCGTGTTTTCATACAGCCACCTCTTGTTGACCCTGTCATCACAGAGTGGGGTAGGGCACATTTGTACAATATGACATGCTATTATCCACTTTAACAAATAGGCTGGGCTTGCTCCATCTGCAAAACAATTAGGGCAATTTAACTTCAGCAGCGTGTATGAGAATGGGACCTCATTAAGAGATTGTCTCTGGACCAGTGCAGTCCCTGTGCATGTTGTTTCCACTGATTCCCTTTCCACTCCCCCGTCAATGTCTCTGTAAGTGCAGTGAATCAGAACAGGGTGCGATAATAGGTTATGATGGCGATGTGCTGGTTTGATGTGATCAGGATAAGTTTTGAATCAATTACAGTGGAACTGCTCAGATATCCAGTAATGACTTCCTGGGGCTCTAATGGAAACATGCTGCAATTACTTCACCTAGGGTTTGGCTAATGTGCTAATTGGTACAATTGATGGATACTAAGTGTATAGCACAATTGCACTGACCTGGCTTACATAAACGGAGACAGTTTGCAGTCACTTCCACTGTGACTGTTTTGTAGATGATTTGTCAACAGCTTGTGATTCCTAACCCATATGCACCAGTCACTCTTGTCTAATTATCGAGGATGGGCTTGCTCCATCTTCATGTGATGGATCATGATGAAGCAAGTTCAGTGTTAGTTTGATTCATCTCCGACATGTTATGAATATTGATTGGTGTGAAGAAATGTATATGATGCCAAAGAAAATGTGAAACACCAGCGACTCGAGCAGACAGCTAACCCTATAATGACTCTTTAGAGGTTACTTGTAAAAGCTTCCACAGTGGGATTCTGTCAATGAACAAGTGTCTGGCTTCCTGCTTAGATTATACATTTTGTGGAGGATTGTAGCAGACTACCAGAAAGATGTTCTTTCCCCAAAGTTGTCTGTCCACTTCCTTGATCCTTGTAGAGCATGTTCCAGTTTTGTCATAGTAATTTGTTTCATTCTTTGGATTAAAACTGAACCATATTTGTATCAACTTGAGAGTTCCAGTTGTCAGTCAACTGTGCTGTACATAGCTTTTCCTAAGAACATGAGCAGTTTAGTAGTGGAACTAGGGCCCTGTCTGTCTTCATCAAGGCGTTTTCCCCAAGCAGTCTATCAGAAAACATTTCCAATGAAGTCCTCACATTATCGAATCCATGACCGTTTCAGTGTTTTCTATCCCTCATCAGGACTGATTCTAAAGCAGAACATCTGCATTGATAATCAAATAACGTTCTCTTCGCTTTCAAACTTGAAAGGGGGTGGGGGAGAACTTTGAAGTGCTCTCATGGGCCTGGATAAGTTGCCTGAACGTTGGTTCTCCCCCACTCACATAGATCAGCCATACATCAACTCCCCACCAGCCCCCCACAGTGCCTCTGCTGTTATCCACTGATCAGGCCAGGGTGACGCCAGCTCAGAGATCATCTGCTGGGGAGATCAACACGCCACCCCACCTGCCAAATAAATCAAAGCCTATTTCCACAAAGCTAATGATTTAGGGGAGAGTGAGGTAAGTTGAACCAAAGGGGTAAGCTGAGCCAACCTTGTTTCTGGGAAACCATAAACAACATTCATCATTTGACCAAATATTTAGGAAGAGGTCATTATTTCATGGAGTCTGTGAAGGAAGAAACAACATGGAAAAAGTGGTAAGCAAATTAGGTCAAACATTTTTTTTATTGTATTAGATGTTTGATGATGCTTATATATAAACCAAAGTAGATCATTTTAAGATTGTTCTATAAATCAGTTGGGGTCTCTATAAGCTTCAATATGAAGTCCTAAACCTAGCATGAAAGTGCATCCTTGTAGCTGTGTGGGTTAATATAGTCATAATGTTTGCCTTGGGGTAAGTTGAGCCATTGGCCATGGGGTAAATTCAGCCAATGGCAAGTTGAGCAAATTGAATGCAAGGCATTATCGCTGGGATATGAGGTAACGACAGGGCCTTGACTCTGTTTAAAGTGTTTGTTAGGTGTTAAACCTGTGTTGATGCTTAAAATGATGAAAATTATTAAAAGACAAAAATGCGATTGTGATTGCGTTTAATTGTGTTTGGGAAATAAAGATAGACGTTGTTTTAAAAGATAGTATTTAATTCAGTATAGAAGTTTGTAGGTGGTTTAACTGAATCTGTCCCGTGGCTCAACTTACCCCATACCCGGGGGTAACCTGTGCCACGAGACCACTTTTTTTGGACAAGCTATGTTTTCAAAATGGTAGTGTTTACATGAATTCTGATTATGTTCAGGGATATACAACCTCCATAAATATATGTAAATATCTGTGTTAGAAGGAATACTATATTTCCATTGACGGAGTTAGGCAGAATGTAAAAAAATGGCTCAACTTACCTTACTCTTCTCTACTGAAAGCCCACAGTGGTGTTCAGCAACAATTCAAACGGGTGTAAAGAGCGGTGAAATATCCTACTCAAGTAGAAAAGCTGTTACTTTAATGAAAATCTACTCAAGTAGAAATACAATTACTGCTTTAAGAAAAGTAAAAAGTGAGTTACTTTTAAAAGAATAACATTGATCTTGATAACTAGCTAATTTCGCTACGGTTACCTGAAGTTTGTTATTAAACACTATCTTTTTCCAATGCATTACATTTAAAAAAGGAAGAGAGGAAATGAATGTACAGTAGGAACTAAGTTAATTTATTTTGTGAGTTGCAATAAGGCACATCTGTATATAATAAACTAAGGATCTATCAAAAATATACTATCAACATTTAAAAATACATTTAACATTCAACGTTCTGCCCCTGAACAAGGCAGTTAACCCACTGTTCCTAGGCCGTCATTGAAAATAAGAATTTTTTCAACCAGTTATGCATTAGGGGGCGCTATTAAAATGTTTGGATGAAAAACGTTCCCGTTTTAAACAAGATATTTTGTCACGAAAAGATGCTCAACTATGCATATAATTGACAGCTTTGGAAATAAAACACTCTGACGTTTCCAAAACTGCAAAGATATTGTCTGTGTGTGCCACAGAACTGATGTTACAGGCGAAACCCAGATAAAAATCCAACCAGGAAGTGCCGCATTTTTTGAAACCGCCTCATGCCAATGACTGCTTATATGGCTGTGAATGAGCTACGAATGAGCTTACATTTTCCACGTATTCCCCAAGGTGTCTACAGCATTGTGACGTCTTTTTAGGCATTTCCATTGAAGAATGGCTGTAAGGAACCATATATAGTGGTCACATGGTGTCTCCCGCAGAAAATCTCGCGTAAAATACTGAGGTAGCCATTTTTCCAATCGCTTCTTATGAGCAACCAATTGCCTCGGCGGATATATTATAGAATATATATGTTAAAAACACCTTGAGGATGGATCCTAAACAACGTTTGCCGTGTTTCTGTCGATATTATGGAGCAAATTTTGAAAAATGTTTGGCGTTATAGTTGCAGCATTTTCCGGTCGATTTCTCAGCCAAGCATGATGAAGAAACGGGAGCTATTCCGCCTACAAAAATCATCTTTTTGGAAAAAAATGAACTTTTGCTATCTAACTGGGAGTCTCCTGAGTGAAAGCATCTGAAGTTCTTCAAAGGTAAATGATTTAATTTGGTTGCTTTTCTTATTTTTGTGAAAATGTTGCCTGCTGCCAGCAGAGCCTAGCATAGCATTATGCCATGATAAACTTACACAAATGCTTGTCTAGCGTTGGCTGTAACGCATATTTTGAAAATCTGAGATGACAGTGTTGTTAACAAAAGGCTAAGCTTGTGTTTGAATATATTTATTTCATTTCATTTGCGATTTTCATGAATAGGAAAAGTTTCTAGGGGTATTTATGTCCGCTGCGTTATGCTAATGCGTTTGAGGCTATGATTATGCTCCCGGATATGGGTTTGCTCGTCGCAAGAGGTTTTAACTAACTTGCCTAGTTCAATAAAGATAAAAATATATATTTTAAAAAAGCAATTAAAGGTATTGATAAATAAAAAAGCCACACTTCAATATACCAGACTCCAGAAATAAAAAAATTCAATTCTTTCAAACATTCAATTTGTCATTCTCGTCCCTATGTCCGTGGAACCGGCTGACATTCACCCACTCACCCATTCACTCTTTCCCTCATCACTCACTCCCTCTTTCCCTCACTCCCTCTTTTCCCTCACTCACAAACTCCCTCTTTTACTCACTCACCAGGGGAGGAAAGAGTACTGAAATATCCTACTCAAGTGGAAGTACTGTTACTTTAATTACATTTTCCTCAAGTAGAAGTAAAATTACTGACTGAAAAATACAAAAAAAGCTACTCAATTTCAGTAACGAGAGAAGTTGTAATTAGTTACTTTAAATCTCTGAAAACAAGCCGTTGATTCAAGTCGCTGTGGTGTCAACCTTGATGTTTATGTAATTACGGATGATTGAGTGTCTGAAGACACAAAATATGGGAAGGGATTATGCAAATGAGTGCATTGAATGTGTGTAAGAGAAGCCTAGGGAGATTTGCCAAAGTTGAAGGCAACAGCAGGAGGTATGATGGGATGACAGTTTTAGAGCGCTGGGATATCGGAAAGTCTGAGATGCAGATCTGTCATCATCTGTTATGACGTGGCCACAGGAAATGTTCCTGCTCAGGTTCAAGCAGGATGTTACCACCATCATCTGAGAGTGTAAATCAATAACTCATGAGAATAAAAAGACCATGTTTGGGCTTGAAACACCAGTGACTTATGTGGTTAGGATAGGGGCGCAACTTTGGTTTTAGAGGTTGGGGGGACATATACAGTTGGAGTCGGAAGTTTACATAGACTTAGGTAGGAGTAATTATAATACGTTTTTCAACCACTCCACACATTTCTTGTTAACAAACTTTAGTTTTGGCAAGTTGGTTAGGACATCTACCTTGTGCATGACAAATCATTTTTCCAACAAATGTTTAAAGACAGATCATTTAAATTATAATTCACTGTATCATAATTCCAGTGAGTCAGAAGTTTACATACACTAAGTTGACTGTGCCTTTAAACAGCTAGGAAAATTCCTGAAAATTATGTCATGGCTTTAGAAGCTTCTGATAGGCTAATTGCAATAATTAGAGTCAATAGGAGGTGTACCTGTGGATGTATTTCAAGACCTACCTTCAAACGCAGTGCCTCTTTGCTTGACGACATGGCAAAATCAAAAGAAATCAGCCAAGACCTCAGAAAAAGATTGTAGACCTCCACAGGTCTGGTTCATCCTTGTGAGCAATTTCCAAACGCCTGAAGGTACCACGTTCATCTGTACAAACAATAGTATGCAAGTATAAACACCATGGAACCACGCAGCCGTCATACTGCTCAGGAAGGAGACATATTCTGTCTCCTAGAGATGAACGTATGTTGGTGCGAAAAGTGCAAATCAATCCCAGAACAACAGCAAAGGACCAGCTGCAGGAAACAGGTACAAATGTATCTATATCTACAGTAAAACGAGTCCTATATCAACACAACCTGAAAGACCGCTCAGCAAGGAAGAAGCCACTGCTCCAAAACCGCCATAAAAAAACAGACTACGGTTTGCACATGGGGACAAAGATCATACTTTTTGGAGGAATGTCATCTTCATAGATCGATATCTAGGCTATATATGGACCGATTTAATTGAAAAAAAGACCCAATAGTGATTATGGGACATCTAGGAGTGCCAACAAAGAAGATGGTCAAAGGTAATGAATGTTTTATATTTTATTTGTGCGGTTTGTGTAGCGACGACTATGCTAATTATTTTGTTTACGTCCCCTGCGGGTCTTTTGGGGTGTTACATGCTATCAGATAATAGCTTCTCATGCTTTCGCCGAAAAGCATTTTAAAAATCTGACTTGTTGCCTGGATTCACAACGAGTGTAGCTTTAATTCAATACCCTGCATGTGTATTTTAATGAACGTTTGAGTTTTAACTAGTACTATTAGCATTTAGCGTAGCGCATTTGCATTTCCAGATGTCTAGATGGGACGCCTGGGACCAAGAGATAGGACCAAGAGGTTAAAGATTAATTTCTTGTGAATCCAACCACGGTGTCAGATTTAAAAAATGCTTTACCTTATGATTACTTGAGAACATAGCCCAGCAGACAAATCATTAAAAACAGTAACCAGCCAAGTAGAATAGTTACACAAGTCAGAAATAGAGAGAAAATGAATCACTTACCGTTGATTATCTTCATATGGTTGCACTCAGAAGACATTAATTTATTCAATAAATGTTCCTTTTGTTCGATATCCAAAAACCTCAATTTTGTTTCAGTAATCCACAGGCTCAAATGCAGTCACAACAGGCAGACAAAAAATAGTATCCGTAAAGTTCGTAGAAACATTTTAAACGATGTTCATAATCAATCGTCAGGTAGTTTTTAGCCTAAATAATCGATAATATTTCAACCGGACAATAACGTTGTCAATATAAAAGGTAAACAAGAAAGGCACTCTCTCGGTCGCGTGTATGAAAAAGCTCTGTGACGCAGCAGGGTCCACTCATTCAGACTGTTCTTACTCCCTCATTTTTCAGAATACAAGCCTGAAACTATTTCTAAAGACTGTTGACATCTAGTGGAAGACATAAGAACTGCAATTTGAGTCCTAAGTCAATGGATACTGTAATGGCATTGAATAGAAGACTACAACAACAAAAAATCCTCCTTCCTGGATGGATTTTTCTCAGGTTTTTGCCTGCCAAATCAGTTCTGTTATACTCACAGACACTATACTAAACTTTGGAGTGTTTTCTATCCAAATCTACCAATTATATGCACATCCTATGTTCTGGGCCTGAGTAGAAGGCAGTTTAATTTGGGCATACTTTTCATCCAAAATTCCAAATGCTGCCCCCCACCCTAGAAAAGTTCATTAAACTTGGTTAAAACTTCTCTTGTGCCAGTGAGTTATTTACTCTGAAAAATAAGAACCTAACAAAATGTATTTGGCTAAGGTGTATGTAAACTTCCGACTTCAACTGTATATATTTTTAATCCAGTCGAATAAACACTCCAAACAGCTTACCCGACTGCTCGGAGGTGTCCTCATGGTCCGAAAGCACACCGATAGCCTGTTTTGGATCACATTCCAATGATAAAACTGGGGAGGACAAAAATGCCATTTCTGAATCTGGGGGGGACATATCCCCTCTGTCCCCAGTGAAAGTTGCGCCCCTGGGTTAGGATATGATATACAACTGTAGGATTTTAGCTATTCAGCTGCAATATTGTAGATATACAAATTGACAGCTGTCGCTAGCCCCTTTCCCCGAAATGCTTCCGTTCATTATATATTTAACCAGAAGGAGATTAGGGTTCCAATTTGGGAACACCCCCCCCCCACGTTCAGCTGGAAGGTGGCGCATGGAACACAAAAATATTCCTAAAAATATTTAACCTCCACACATTAACAAGTCCAGTGGCTCAAATGAAATATAAACACCTTGTTTATCTACCCAGCAAGTCAGATTTCTAAAATGTTTTTTTACGGCGAAAACATAGCACATATTTATGTCAAACCACCACCGAAGACACAGCTAATTTGCATAGCCAAGTTGAAAAAAATATGCAATCAACAAACGCAGGATTAAAAGAAAAATAATTTCACTAACCTTTTGAAATCTTCATCAGATGACAGTAATATAACATGTTACACAGTACATTTATGTTTTTTTCAATAATATGCTATATATATCCATAAATCTCTGTTTACAATGATGCATCGTTCAAAAAATGCTACTCAAATGTCCTGAGAAATGACGATAGCTCCGGCAGATAACGTCAGCTAACAAGGAATATACATCATAAACTTTGACTAAATATGCATGTTCTACATATATATAGGAAGATATACTTCTTCTGAATGCAATCGCTGTGTTACATTTATAGGTTTAGGTTAGGTTTCGTTCACTAGGCTATACTATGAGTCGGCGCTCAAAAAGTAGCATTATGGCTCCTCTATCTTGGAGTCCACAGAAACCCAAATTTACCACATAAATATTCCCTTACCTTTGCTGTTCTTCCATCAGAAGACCTGGAATGAATTATACTTACCAAAAACAGCGTTTAGTTCTGCAGTCTGTGTCTTTCGGTTCTCAAACACGACACATTTCGGTTGAAATGCAGCCAAAAGTGAAATGGATGCGCACCAAAACGTTGAAATTACATATTATATGTCGACTAAACTTTTGTCGACTAAACTAAGTTCATAATCAAGCTTTAACATGTTATAAAGGTGTACAGCAATTGTGTGTACAGCAATTGTGAGGACGAACAGAAACACAGGCACCGTTTAATCGATCTTGGAAAAAAGACAGGACCGGAGCAGAGCGCGCATGAGAGTAACCTGTTTTTTCGCGTGTCCGAAAGGTTTCGGCCCGCCAAAACTCTCGTGAGCGTGCGATTCTCACAATGAGAAGCCCCATTGGAAGCAGACATCGCGCTGAAGACAAAGAGACTGTTCCCAGACCTGTAGGTGCTTGGGAAGGATCGGGGCGATGACGTCAATGTTGGGCCAACTTTTCTGATGACAAGAGAGAGTTTGGGAGAATGACTGCCCTGAGAGTTCTGCTTTACATACAGACATAATTTAAACGGTTTTAGAAGCTTTAGAGTGTTTTCTATTCAATAATATTTTTTATTTGCATATATTAGCAACTTTTGACAAAAAAAAATCTGTTTACTATGGGCACGCAATTACTCCAGAGGGGGCAGTAAACAGCCCTATCCCCAACTTAAGCCATAAACTGTAGCTTATTTATCAATACAGTATGTAAAAGAACGAGGAAAAAAACATATTTGACATCTAGGAAAGTAATTTGTCAATTGACAAGACAACAAAAGTAAATCCCAATGTTCACTGTGTATAATCTTTTTTTGTGGTTTTGACATTCCCTGAGCATCTATTATTTACAGCACCATGGTCCCTGGCTCTCGTCTATCTATGTGTTGATGCATCATAGTTTCCCCATAGCTTTTACCTTTCTTATTTATCTCACCTTAAAAGTGATCCGGTGTGCTGCTGATTGAAAACAGCCAGAGAGCCCAGCAAGTTGGTCCTTTGAGGCCTTCTTTCTATCTCATGCTGATCTTTTTTCGGTTCCCATGGAAACTATGCCATATTCAATACCGTAGCACAATGTGCTTGATTTCTTGAAGCCCTGAGTCAGAAAATGTAAATGGTTTTGATTGATGTCTTTATGAAATTACTTGTCATGAGTGTATATTGTGTATTTGGATGTAGGTTAGAACTGTTCAGCCCTTATTTGAAATATAAAGGTAACTGCCAAAATAAAGGAAACACCAACGTAAAGTGTTTTAATAGGGTGTTGAGCCACCATGAACAGCTTCAATGCACCTTGGCATAGACTCTATAAGTGTCTGGAACTCTTTTGTAGGGATGCGACACCATTCTTCCATGAGAAATTCCATAATTTGGTGTTTTGTTGATGGTGGTGGAAAACACTGTTTCAGGAGCTGCTCCAGAATCTCCTACAAGTGTTGGGTTGACATCTGGTGACTGAAACGGCCATGGCATATGGTTTACATCATTTCATGCTCATCAAATCCTTCAGTGACCACTCATGCCCTGGGGCATTGTCATCCTGGAAGAGACCACTCCCATTGCTATAGAAATGATGATCACTTGGCTGTGTATTTATTGATGTTTGCCCTGCCCTCTAAGGGGTTCAGTGGACCTAAACCATGCCAGAAAAATGCACCCCACACCATAACAGAGCCGCAAAAACACTAATTTACTCAAGTGTTTCCTTTATTTTGGCAGATACTTGTAAATTACCTGAGTAATGGAGCAAAGTCCTCACAAAGTATTGCAGACGGAATTCTCTTGACAAATTCTGGTACAACACATATTTTCTGAAGTGTACTGAGACTTATGTTTTGTTTTACGTTGTCCCTGTTCAAAGTAGGTGATTATATGAAAGTAGCTTTTGATGTCGACAGCTAAATTGAAAGAAGATTCTCATCTGCAAGGCACCCAGTGTGTTATTTCTCATAAGGTCATTTAGTCTTGGTTTGGGAAATATATCTGATCTACACAGTCTTCAGGGCTTGTCTGAGGCAGGGAGAAGCAGACCCACTGTCTTTCCAAGCCAACTGGCTGGCATTTACACAGAGTTATGAAGAGGCCTGAGTGGAGGTACAACTTTGTCTTTATCGCTGACACTGGAGGCACTGCAGAAGTGGGTTATGTGGTATTTATGGTTTCAAGACCCTGAATTTCTTCTACATTGTCACCTCTGCCATATTCCGGCAACACCTCATGGGCTTTCAATCTTCAGAATTTGTCCTCAAGCAAATATCCCACTGATTAATCCTTGGGGGGACCATTCAACTTTTCGCCTCCCCGGGATCTATGTTATTTCGGGCCATTTTACTCTAGAACTATAGCCTAGACATAGCAGAGCTATTCCTTATCTCCCTCTGAGCCGGGGTGCTCAACACTTTGACTTATATCACAGAGGAGTTATTGTAATGTAGACCACAAAGGCTGTCTGAGGCGTTTAGATGTTTAGTCCATGAACAAATTTATGATTTGAGCTGGAACCCATCCAGACACTGAGACACAGAGTCACCGGAGAGAAATGGAAAAGTCCTTGCCCAGAGTAGCTTACCCCAAACTCATGGTCACGCGAGGAACTAAAGGGCATGGTTTACTCACTTCTAATCAAGTGAAGACATCATTTTATGTTCAGTCTTTGGCTACAGTCACATTTTGTAAATGTCACTATATCACAAATAATCTTTAGAAAAGAAAATTCAAGTGTTCTATTTTCCCAATCATTAAAGTTTTTTGTTAATGCTCTGGTGCCTATGTACAGTATACTATGTATACTTTAGTGGACGCTTTACACACTTAGTCTGAGACAATGCATGTTAAAATGACGTTTCCAAATGTGATGCTTCTCAGATATAAATATAATTTACTCCTCTCGAGAGATCAGCAGTTATAAAGTGCCTGCGTAATCATTTTTGGAAACATCCCAAGCGCTCACTTTTAGAAAGTTATAAAGTCATGTTTTGTAGTTCAGAACTCTCAGTAAGTTGACATAAATGATACATCCACAGTAAATCTGGTGTAATGGGCGATCCTGTTGGTATTTTCATTGCCAGTGTGGCCTCTACACTAAAAGTTAAAAGTCACACTTCCCAGTTTAAAGTCGCCACCCCGACATTTACAGTCCTTGGTTGTCCTCAAACTTCTGCAAAGTCTGCTTATGCCCTTATTTTAACAATACCCTACATCATTGTGATTTATTTGACCATATGAATGCTACTGCAATGCATGCT
Organism: Oncorhynchus keta; assembly: GCF_023373465.1. NCBI lineage: Eukaryota > Metazoa > Chordata > Actinopteri > Salmoniformes > Salmonidae > Oncorhynchus > Oncorhynchus keta. Next base: position 22,404,750 of record NC_068446.1, on the reverse strand, counting down.
CAATTAAATTGTGCACTAAAATGATCTTACATACCAGGTTAGGGTCCGTTTTTGAAAGTATTTCGCCCTGATTATTTAGCTTCTTTGCTTATTTAGAATTCCTGGGTGTAAGGAAGGGTTTGCGGTCTGGGCAAAAGAAAACCTGTCCATTGAACAATAATCTGGCCAGCAATGTACCTCGGGGCCATGCAGTGAGACACTGCCATGAGCAAGAAAATGTGTGTTCTAATTTAGGCCCAGCGAGGCGTTCAGTCTTCTCTCTCTGTGGACTTTTGGCACTCCACTCCATTCAGTTCACCTTTGTTTTGGAGAAAGCTGCTTTCACTGCTGTTCAAAATGCATTCTGTCCATGCCACCAGGGTCAAACCCAGCAGGAGATGCCATGCAACAGTTTATTCTGCTTCTCTCAAAGTCCCTGTCCCTGATGGTTTTAAACCATGTTTGTAAGGCTGAGATTTTGAGAACTCATGCATCACTACATCGAAGAAAAGGCTAAGAGCAGGCCATGTTGTTCATGGTCTTCTTTGAACTTTTTGAGATGATGCGGTGTACTTTATTGTTCAAATGTCCTTGTATGGTTTTATGATGGGACATAAACCTACTACCTTGCGACATTTTGTATTCAACCCTCCGCAATGTCAGGAAATTACCTCAAATATGGACAAGGCTTTATACCATGTCTTTATCACTCTTTCTGGGAGGATACTTTTTGATTGAATGGCAGGAATAAGTAGTGAATGTATGGGCACTGATGCTCTAAACGATTGAGGCCATATTGCCTTGCAGATCAACTAATCAAACATACTGACACTTTTACTGTACGCCTCAAAACATACATCCTGTATACAAATGTACAGTGTGCACCATGGTGGGAGAGAGGAAGGAAGAAAACCTGCAGTACTATTAGTGGTTTAGATTTTTGGCGAAAAACCCAGAAACCTCCCACTGGGCACAAACCGGTTGAATTTGTTTCAACATAAATTGTCAAAGTACTGTGACGTGGTATGTATGTGGAAAATACATGGGATTTGTCCAATGTAAACTCTTGTTTTGAGGGTGAAATTTCAACCACAGAATTATGTCACCACAGTTACCAATTTTCAACATAGATATATATATCTTGTATAAAATATGTTGAATTTGTACCTTTGAAACAACGTCAGATCGTCAACGTTATTTCCACTATCAGAAGAAAAAAAACAATAGGCTGGGCAGCACCTCCTATTGGAGAGTTGATCTATCTACAACTATCCATTTGGTCTCTCATCCAGGGTTTTAACCAAGTCCAGCTTTGATATTTGTCACTGACTACTACCAATGTGCTATTGTGAGAATTATTATTAAGAGATCTCTAAATAGATTCACTAAATAGATTCACTGTTGCTGCCAAAGTCATTCCAACGGGTAGGCTTAACAGAGCAAATGAAATGTAAGTCATATATCATCATTGATACTATTTTGACCTATTTAAAATTTGTGAGGTCATCAACAGCTATTGTTTCAATTCAACCCAGGGCTCAAATAAAATTACACAGTACACATACAGTAGGCCTAGAGTTTAAAGCTTTGGTTGATGTCAAATTGAATCTTCAAGGTAATAATTAATATGGTGGATTCACCTCTCCATTTCAACCAAAAATCTAAGTTAAAGAATAGGACTAAATCAAATCCAGCTTTATTTAAAGTGCATTTGAATGGAGAGGTGAATCCAACATATTAATTATACATTTGTAGACAAACTGGAATTAACGTCCGACTAAGGTGTTAACCAGTGATAGCAGACACCCTCATAACGCATGTTTTGGCGGTGTCTGAGGTGGAACTGTGTTGGAGGCCTCAAATCGGGGAGCAGCTGCTCTTGCAATCATTGTCACAAAGCCACATCCATCCCACTCACCTTAGCATTTCAAAGTGAAATAATTACGCTCAAATTAAATTAAATAATGACGATTTCTATCAGCCTAATCGAGGTGTAGATGACATATCACCTTCCAGTGTTCCAACTTGTAAACAAGGCTGCATGGGATTTCTGTTAACGTGACTCCTTGCAGTCAACGGCAATGTCCCCTTTAGGTATAATGCCGGGAGCCTCTTGTAGTTTTGATAGCTCTAATGCAGTTCCACCTCTGACACTGTCAAAACCACCGCTATGCGGATTTCTGCTAAAGCGGATCTGATTGAATAGAGCCTTAAGTCAGTGGCATTTCAAATGTTCTCCTTGAAATGTTGATATTTGGTTGCGTTGATAGCCAAACACAATTCTATATAGCGTTTGCTATACAGTAAATAGCCTATTAACTTGTTAACAAATCATAAACCAAAATAAAAGTTAAAGAGTAGGATTAAGCCAGAGGCTCAGATGAAACTCGGGGTATCAGGTAGCCTAGTGTTTAGAGCGTTGGACTAGTAAACTAAAGGTTGTAAGATCATATCCCCAAGCTGAATAGAACACAGAAATGAGTTATAAGAAAAGCACAAACATTCAAATTCTCATTACACTAATGTAACAGTTTTTATTCAACCTTAAAACCACATTTTGAGGATACTGTAACTATACAAGTCGTATTACGTAATCATAAAAAGAGTGCATGTGCAAGATAGCTTGCTCAGGTTGCAGGTCTGTGGATATCTTCACAATACAAATATCTGTGCAGAATCTCAAACAGCACTGTTCTCCTGCACCATGTACTTTTAATGTAATCTCAACTGTGATCAAGGTCATTTGGTTGTGCTATTAGATGAAGCACAGTGATAACACATGAAATACAAAATATCTGACATTGTATTCCCATTTGAACTTTGCTGTGCTTTTAACTGTGCGTTTAAATGGTTAAAAGTGCAGTGATAACTAAACCAAAAATCAGACATTGTTTTTCTATTGGAATTTGGATGTTCTTTTAAAGATGGTTGAAAGCAAAGTGATAACACTTTGGGAATTCAACAAACTTCTGGCTGTCTTTTTGAGCGAGTGAATACATTTTGAAATCTCATTGATCAACGTCTCAACCAAAAATTACCCACATTTCCAAATTGAAATGACGTGGTATGCCCAGTGGGCTGTCTTTGAACTCAGTCTGCTCAGTGTCTGGAGGGCTGCTTCTAAAGATCAGTGCTGTTCCTCATTGCCCAAATATGCTTTGTGTTTAAGCATGTAATGGCATAACACAGTGTATCCCTGGAGCGAAGAGTGGCCTTTCAAATGCCACCTTCAAGTAGATATGACCCATGAGGAAGAGTAGCTCATCGTGGCCTGCAGCCCTCTGCTCTGGCCAGGAAGCATACTACCCTGCATCCCACTGCTGGCTTGCCTCTGAAGCTATGCAGGGTCAGTCCCTAGGAGACCAGATGCTGCTGGAAGTGGTGTTGGAGGGCCAGTAGGGGAAACACTTCCTTCTGGTCTTAAGATTGAATCCCAGTGCCCCAGGGCAGTGAAGGGGACATTTCCCTGCGTATGGTGCCATCTTTTGAATAGGACGTTAAATGGGTGTCCTGACTCTCTGTGGTCAATAAAGATCCCATGGCACTTGTCACAAGATTCCCAACCTGGCCCCTATTCCATCGTGGCCACCTAATCACCCTCCTCATTGCTAATTGGCTTATATCTCTCCACCCTGATCGCTGATGATGTAAAGCTGTGATGTGATGTAAAGCGGGGGTTTTACATTACAGGACTAGTGTGTCGCCAGTGATTATGTTAATGTGAGCTCTTGTGTTATTTTAGAGAACTGTGTTTCCATAATAGCTAGACCTGACACTGTGAAGAGCACAACCAACAACCTCTGCATCATCAAGACAGGTTTTTGTGAGGTGTTAACCGTAGAAGGTGTTAACTCATGTTCACAGTTAGTTCACAGTTAGTCATCTAATTTCCAGCTGAAAAGTACTATTGGCCAGGGCCTTGGCTCCAAGTCAGAGCAGTTCAATTGAGGCCATGGCCCAAAAAGACACTGGGGCCAGACTGTGGAGGTGAAAACACAAAAGTCTGACGCTTTTGAGTAAGAAACTGGGGTAAGTCCTTAGTGGAAAGGCACTATATAAATCCAATTAATTATTTGTATTATTGGCTCTGCATTACCCAGGGCAGGGTGAAGGAAGAGCAGACTGGCTTCAAATATTAACCTGATTCTTACTCAAGTCCATGTACCTATTGCCATGTTAAAGATATCAGTAAGAGCTGGGAGATGTGGAGACCATCAAGCCAGATTAGAGTATAGAACAGGTAGAGGTTGAGGCCTGCACTGTCAGGTTCTTATCATAGCTCCACTTTTCAGGGTTTTGGATTAGGGGAGTATTGTCTGTGGAATCATCCTGTGATTTTGGCAATTGTGAACTTACAATTTATTATTTTCAGATGTCATTTACATATCTACTCATACAGTGTGTACAGTATAACAGATTTCTTCATGAAGATCTTTAGTGTCATCTAGTGGCATTTGGTTCAAATTGCATGTTGTTTCTTTCACGTTTCTTCCACGTCACAAGACTATATGCATGAGAACAAATTATACTGGTAATATATAAAGTTTAATAAACAAGGTTGAGAAAACAGAATCCTTGCCTCATCCATCTCCCCCTATTAACTGTGCATAATGTATAGCTTGACTTAGGCAATATGGAAATCAAATGGATTTGCAAGGGTTGGATTTCAGGAAGTAGAATTATACTCCAGAACCCTCTTGGTGTTAACAACATTTTGTGGATCATTGATCAACAAATCATTGAACAGCAAATGTGTTCATCACCTGTCAGGTCTAAAAATGGACATTTATTATGTATTATTATGTATTTCTAGTCTTCAAAGTACATAATTCAAAGTCTGAACTAGACTCCATTCCAGACGACAAACTCCTATGATGTTGATACATTGTGTAATAATGACAGATCATAGTTTAATTTACTTTTTATTCTCTTTGTGTCAATATCCATCATCCAGTAAATCTGTCTTTCAGAATGAGTGACTTACTGTAGATAGATGCCTATAGGTAACAGAACACTAACCACATGTCATGTTGTCACTCTACAGACAATCAGTTTGAAGCACCATCTCTTCTTGTGGGTTGCAAAGCTGATCCAAATGATTGCTGCCAGTATAACAGTGTCCTTTCTGGTGATGGGACCTGCTATGAAGCACACAAGTACAGTACGTTCCCTCTCAATAACTCCTGTTCTCTATGCACGGCAACAATCTCGGAAGAGGGGGGAAATGGATTTTTGAAAGTATGGGTTAGAGACGTTGATAATCTACATGCAAACCTCTGGCCTAAGTCAATGGCTAACCTCACAAGATGTACAAACTCTGTTAGTCGGTTTTTTAAAGAGGGTCATGCGTCCTGGTTATAAAACTATATTTATGCATATTCATGTTAATATATATGTATCTGTTTAGATGTTTGGAGGCCTGAAAATTAGCTGACAATTTCATCTTCAGAGATGGGGGAGTAGATAGAAGAGATAAAAATATAATTTTCCTAAATGTTATGTTGCCTCAGGCTGAGAAACTCATTGAAATGCTTCAGCTTAACATTAATATATATATATAACATAATATATATATATAACATAATATATATATATATATAAATATATGCAATAAATCATGTTTCACAGTAGCACAATTTTGCCTTTCACTGATGTGGCATCATTATCTCTCCTTTCTACAGTTAAGAGTTATCAAAATACCAGAATGATATGAATCAGGAAAAATACCAATGGCGTGTATTTACATTTACAAAAAACCCAGGGCTTTCCAAAACTGTAGATTTGGTGCATTGTAGATACTATATATTGACTGTGTTTGTTTTGTTTCAGTTGATAGCCTTGTGAACTCACACTGGAACACCAAGTTGGAATGGATGTCTAAGGTCTGGGAGAGGACATTGCCACAGAGCTTCCACAGATGCAATTCAAGAAGGGTATAAAGGCCTACTTGTCCATCTGGTTTTGAATTCCTCCCATCACAAGATGATTTCACAGGCCATTTGCTTTCTCACTCTCTGACCATTACCACAACCATAAAAATAGAATTTTTCTCTGCCCCTGTAATAGAAAAGGTTCTGATGCGTTCAGGATGCTTATATTGACTAATTAAGTTGATTTCATGGTATTAACCAAACAATCCATTTTGTCTTTCCTCTTTGACAGCTTTGCCAATGGGCTCATGTCTCTGCTTGCATTTGGAATCATTTGTATTGTCTCGTCCTGTGATCCAAGGGTAAGTGCCTCATTATTCATCCCGCTACAGCAAAAATAAAATGAGTCACCCGGTCCTATCACTTCATTTCTAACTGTATATTGGCTATGAATTTGAGCTTGATTGCAGTTTCAAACTATTCGCACGAGCTATGTTAATCAAGGGCTCTATTCAATCCGTATCGCGGACGTTCAGTGTTACAGTGGGATTGAAATTTAAAGGCAATGTTCTCGCATTAAAGGAGACTGCTTTCAGGATAAACAGTGCAAATCCCTTTACCTAGGGATTTGTGGTGATGTTGGACAAAGTGGTGTCTTTCTCCTTGAACGCTGAAGTTGGGTTGTTGTTCATCTTTGTGATGCTGCGAGCCTCCGGATCAGAGGGATTTCAGTAGCCTAATGTTTTTATCAGTGATACAGATAACCTACAGGTTCTCATCTCTTCCTCTCCTCCCAGACACCTCACTGTGCCTCTACCCGTGTGCCAGCGGGTCTTCCAACTCCACTGGATCCTGCCTATTTACTTCCTGTTTGCTGTGGCCTACGATGTCATCCAGAGCATCGTGGAGATAGCTGAGAACAATTTACAACACTCCTCCCAACCTCATGATAATACCTCATACATACTGCTGCTACTGTTAATCTATCATTTTGCCTCGTCACTTTAATCCTAGTTATATGTACACATCTACCTCAATTACCCCCTAACCCTACACATTACCTCTGTACTGGTACCCTGTGTATACTGAACAAAAATATAAATGCAAGATTTTACTGAGTTACAGTTCACACAAGGAAATCAGTCAATTGATATAAATTTATTAGTCCCTAATCTATAGATTTCACATGACTGGGCAGCGGCGCAGCCATGGGTGGGCCTGGGAGGGCATAGGCCCACCCAATCATAATGAGTTTTACCCAAAAAGGCTTTATTGCAGACAGAAATACTCCTCAGTTTCATCAGCTCTCCAGGTGGCTGGTCTCAGATGATCCCACAGGTGAAGAAGCCGGATGTGGAGGTCCTGAGCTCTGCGGTTGTGAGGCCCGGTTGGACATACTGTCAAATTCTCTAAAACAACGTTGCAGGGGGCTTATGTTACAGAAATTAACATTCAATTCTCTGGCAACAGCTCTAATGGACATTCCTGCAGTCAGAATGCCAATTACACGCTCCCCCAAAACTTGAAACAACTGTGGCATTGTGTTGTGTGATAAAACTACACATTTTCGTGGCCTTTCATTGTCCCCAGCATAAGGTTCACCGGTGTAATGATCATGCTGTTTAATCAACTTCTGAATATGCCACATTTGTCAGGTGGATGGATTATCGTGGCAAAGGAGAAATGCTCACTGACAGGGATGTAACCAAATATGTGCACAAAATTGGAAAAATAAGCATATATATCTTCTTTTGGGGGGGTATTTTATTTCAGCTCATGAAACATGGGACCAACCCTTTACATGTTGCATTTTTATTTTTGTTCAGTATATATAGCAAAGTTACCATGAGTCATTTTGTATTTATTGCTACTTTGATTATAAAGTGTTATTACTTTTCCATTATTTCTCTAGTTCCTTTCTCTCTGCATTGTTGGGAAGGACCCGTAAGTAATACTTTCACTGTTAGTCTACACCTGTCGTTTACAAAGCATGTGACAAATAAAATTGGCATCAGGGTTATTTCCTACGGTCAACCATTTCATGTACTGTTTGGTTTTCCTTTAATTGTTTTCCAAGGGCTTTATTGAATTAACAGTGCTGTTAGGGAGTCTTCACAACTATATATTTAAAGCTCAATATATGCATTGTTTAACAGCATAACCAGAGCAGATACAAATATTTTAGTCTATACATCAAATGTTTGGTGCATCACCAAAATTGAAAATAACTGGTATGATGCCACAGCATGTCTGGGATCTCACTATGGAAAAGTTGCCTACGCCTTCTTTCCCTACTAAGAATGATTTCATATTTATGCATCTCACTAGCTTACCCATTTGACTTTGGGTTTATATAGAACTTTTAGAGTAAACAGATAAACAACCACAGGAAAATGCAATAAAAAATCATATATATTAATATCAAAATATATTTTATTCTGGACTTTTTTCAGATCTGGTTAAAATTACAACAGATCAATGCAATGTAAGGAGAATCTGCAAAAACAAAACTTGAGAAACCAAGGGTGGGGTGTGGGCACTCATGATGCAATGTGGAACCAAAAAAATAATTAAACTGGAACACACAGTACTTGAGTATCCCCAATAATCATACATTTTACTCCTTTAGGCTACAAAGAAATATGAATTACAAAAGTTTTAAAAGAGTACAAAATGTCCAGGGGACATACACATCATAAAAATATGATTAGAATTCAGGTCGTGAAAATGAAGGGCAAAGCAGACACGAAGACAGCAGATTTATCATAAAATAAAACCTCAAATACCTTTCCACTGTCATGGACTGTATAATAAATAGTGTCCAGATGGTGCAATCTACTTAAGAGTAGATGGTTTATACAGATTTAAAAGGTCTACACTTTGTATAAAATGCAACTTTATGGGACAATTGCAGACCCTGATTAAACCTACTCAAAGACTAAAACATCCTCAATGTTTCCATTGAAAGTGCTTTATAAGACCAGGAGTAGGCTTCATATGGGCCCATGCATCCGGCCCTATGTCTAGCGATATCCTTAAAAAATAAACTGATAAGATATAAGGCTTAAACAAGGGGGACAAGGAATCCTGGCCATCGCAGTTGCTTCTGGATCCTCACAGTTCCATCAAGGCGAAACCTCACTCTGCAATCGTTAAAATTAGAATGGCTTGCTTTGTTTTAAAAACAATACATTTAACTGGATATCTAGAAAGTAATTGGTGAATATTCAGATTTGTCCCATTTCAAATGAAATTGTTAAAAAGTCGATCCAAAATGATTTACAGTGCCTTGCAAAAGTATTCATTCCCCTTGGCATTTTTCTTATTTGTTGCATTACAACCTGTCATTTAAATATATATTTATTTGGATTTCATGTAATGGACATACACAAATAGTCCAAATTGGTGAAGTGAAATGTAAAAAAATATATTAAAAAAACATAAAAGTGGTGCGTGAATATGCATTCACCCCCTTTGCTATGAAGCCTATAAATAAGATCTGGTGCAACCAATTACCTTCAGAATTCATTAAAGTCCACCTGTGTGCAATCTAAGTGTCACATGATCTGTCACATCATCTCAGTATATATACACCTGTTCTGAAAGGCCAAAGAGTCTGCAACACCACTAAGCAAGCGGCACTGTGAAGACCAAGAAGCTCTCCAAACAGGTCAGAGACAAAGTTGTGGAGAAGTACAGATCAGGGTTGGGTTCTAAAAACATATCAGAAACTTTGAACATCCCAGAGCACCATTAAATCCAATACTAAAAACTAGAAAGAATATGGCACCACAACAAACCTGCCAAGAGAGGGCCGTCCACCAAAACTCAAATACCAGGCAAAGAGGGTATTAATCAGAGGCAACAAAGAGACCAAAGGAAACCCTGAAGGAGCTGCAAAGCTCCACAGCAGCGATTGAAGTATCTGTCCATAGGACCACTTTAAGCTGTACACTCCACAGAGCTAGGCTTTACAGAAGAGTGGCCATTGCCTAAATAAAAAAAATAAGTGTTCGCCAAAAGGCATGTGCGAGACTCCCCAAACATAGGGAAGAAGGTACTCTAGTCAGATGAGACTAAAATTGAGCTTTTTGGCCAAACCCAACATCTCTCATCACCCCGAGAACAATATCCCCACAGTGAAGCATGGGATCATGCTGTGTTTTTCCATCGGCAGAGACTGGGAAACTGGTCAGAATTGAAGGAATGATGGCGGTTGCCAAATACAGGGAAATTCTTGAGGGAAACCCGTTTCAGTCTTAAAGATTTGAGACTGGGACAGAGGTTCCCCTTCCAGCAGGACAATGACCCTAAGCATACTGCTAAAGCAACACTCAAGTGGTTTAAGGGGAAACATTTAAATGTCTTGGAATGGCCTAGTCAGAGCCCAGACCTCAATCCAATTGAGAATGTGTGGTATGACTTAAAGATTGCTGTACACCAGCAGAACCCATCCAAACTTGAAGGAGCTGGAGCAGTTTTGCCTTGAATAGGCAAAAATCCCCATGGCTAAATGTGCCAAGCTTATAGACATACCCCAAAATACTTGCAGCTGTAATTGCTCAAGTTCATTTTTCTTTTCTTTTTGTTTGTTTCACAATAAAAAATATTTTGCATCTTCAAAGTGGTAGCATGTTGTGTAAATCAAATGATACAACCCCCCCCCAAAAAAATATATTTTAATTCCAAGTTGTAAGGTAACAAAATAGGGAAAATGCCAAGGGGGGTGAATACTTTCACAAGCCACTAACTGTCGATTGCTTACTGACCAGTAGGGGACTTCTCTGCTCACAATGATTTGAAAAGATACATTTACATGAATGTACAATTATACCACACAGTGTTGCATGACTGCTTCAAATTCAGTTAACATTTTAACTACTTAATGTAGTAATGTATATGGTGTATGTTACTCCATGTGATTTCTGATTCCTAGCCCAACACCCAGACTTGCTTTAAGATGACATTTTTTCTACTGAAAACAGCATTGCTTGTTTGTGATCCAAATAACCACTGTCAATATCTATTGTGGGAAATAATCTACAGGAATAAAAAAAGCTTTGCCTTATAAAAATGTAAACCATTTTGAGTAAAACCCTAATGGACGTTTTGTTGTGACACAAATATGATAAATCAGCAATATGAAATGTACTTGAAAATAATCAGTAAGAGAAACACATTATCAGCTAAGTAGTCATTAGAAGAATAGAAAACTTAAAGCAAGTGTTTCTTTTAGCTATATGTTGTAAAGGGGGCCTCCGTTTCCCCAGTGGTAACACTGTTGTGAAAGGTCCAGTGGACATCACAGTTCCAATCCTTCACACTAGGGGGGGTCATTAGGTACTGATTTGTCTGCTTCTCTTCTTTAACCGATCCAATACCTGATGTGTTTCCACATGATAGCTACAGCAGAGTACAGCTTTGTCCAGGAGGGAATCATGGAATGTTTCTCTAGCGCCATCGATTGTGCACAAACCAACCATAAACATGGCTTTAAAGCATCTAGATGTATAATGCCTCTTCTTTCATGTGCGCCCATGTTAATTTGTACTCATATTATGGTCAGGAGAAACAATGTGTTCTTTAGAAAAAAAAAAATAAAAAAACTACAATTGAAAAAATGACATTTCTTCAAGTCCCGATATTGTTTTGAACCACAAAGCGTACACTAGCAAATATGATTTTCTTCAAAGAACAGTTTTGTGAGTGTGTATAAAAAGATGACTCCTCCACTTGTGACCCCAAAAAATATAAACTTAAACATTGAAATAATATAAATGATTTTGTTAAAAACCTAACTGCCGGCCGCTGGATTGGAAAGCCGATATATGTCAGCACACAGAGACTGAACTACCAATAAAGTTAAAACATATTTTTTTGTCTTGATGAGCATGGTTTAAAGATCAAAGAGCAAAATAGCTTCCAAATGTTGGTACATATACAGATCTGCTTTTTTTTTCTTCATTTACATTTTTTTGTCTGTGTCCCTTTAATGTCTCTGGTCCTAACGACTTGCTGCACAGAGCGTGTCCTTGCTCCTGAATCTGCTGTGTCGGGGGGCTTGTTTCTGGTCTGTAGTGGCCAGCCATGGTTTAAGCGGGACTAGCAGTACATGGCGCAGGGACAGTCATTTTGGCTATGTACACATTCATTGTCGGTCCATGGCTTCCAACAAGCAGTGTTATTTCCGCAGATCTAATACACAAACCTGAAAAACAAGAAATTGTAGTTTTAGTATATTATGATGAGATATAGATCTCAGAGTGCTCAACTTTTATTTTGGCGATAACACAATAGAAAACATTTTAAAAAACAAAGTATATGAACATTTTCAAAACATTAGTACGCACAGATCCATCTGATGCACTTGCTCCCACTTTGTCACCTGCTGCATTCCAGCAAACTTCAAAGATCCCCCCTGTCCCCCTGTAACTATGGACTAAAGCGCCAGTCTGTGGAAAGGGAAGAGAAGACATTAGATCAACAACCACAACGACAGGCACAAGCCAAAGGTTAAACCAGCACTACAGTTTTCAGCTGTGCTAACATAATTGCAAAAGTGTTTTCTAATGATCAATTAGCATTTTAAATGACAAACTTCGATTAGCTAACACAACGTGCCATTGGAACACAGGAATGATGGTTGCTGATAATGGGCCTCTGTACGCCTATGTAGATATTCCATTAAAAATCAGCCATAGCTTGCTTAGATTAAAATCCATTACCACCGACCTAAGTTACAAAATAGATAAATAGGTAATGTCACTAACAGTTCCCCGCTCCATGCAAGCTGGACAGTGGGACAGTGTCAGGGGATGGATAGCCAGGGGATTGATGGTGTCAGACTGTACCTGCGTGTTCCAGATGTGAACACACTTGTCGAAGGAGCCGCTGGCCAGATGCCTGCCGTCTGGGCTGAAGGCCACACTGTAGACAGGCTCCTGGTGTTTGGTTAACGTGTGGATGCAGATGCCTCGGTCCACATCCCACAGCCGCACCGTCGAATCAAAGGACGCGCTGCAAGGAACACAGGAAAAACTGTCATCTATCTGCCTCCCCAGAAGCAAGTACTTGGCTCATAGTCATAGCTCACTTGAAACAAAGCCCCAATACAGCAAGACACAAACTCTTGCAATTCAGAGTTTCAGTTCAGGGCACAAAGACTGTGGCTGGCCCAAAAATAGTGTGGTGATCAGTCCATTTCCCTCGAACAGGGTCACACCGCTGTTATGTCAGTAATGCTGCTCGCAAATCAAAATAATGAATGCCGACACAGAGGGCGCAGCAGTGCTTCTGTTTCAGTACCTGGCAAGCATCAGATTGGCATTGGGGTTGTTGGTTCCAGGACCGGTGGGGCTCCATTTGATAGTGTAGATCTCTTTGCTGTGAGCTTGCAGATCATGAACGCATGTGTCCTGTTTCATACTCCAGATCTAGCATGGTAAAATGACAAAATAATGTTTTACGTGTGATGATCATGCAAAAAAGCTGAATGTTCAGAAAGATAAGAATGTTTGGTTGGTTTTATACTTGGTTTATTTTTCAGGTCGACAATTTGTCGAGTGGTATTCATCACAATTGAAACTAAGAAAAATGATAGAGTGATATAAACAACACATAAATTATTTGAATTTCTGGTACATAATCCAGAGCACAACATTACAAAGTGCACGTGAATTTATTTATATAATTTATTTAACAGGGACAGTAATCAAAAACTCTGACAATACTGGATGTAGCTATAGACATCTGGTTTTCATTCCTATCTTACCTTCAGCGTCATGTCATCTGAGCAAGAGGCTAGCAGGTTACCGGTTGGATCCCATTTGATTGCATTCACTTCATTCTGGAACAGAGGGGAACAGAGTTATCAGCGCAGACATAGAAAGGGGCGGCAGCGTAGCCTAGTGGTTAGAGCGTTGGACTAGTAACCGGAAGGTTGCGAGTTCAAACCCCCGAGCTGACAAGGTACAAATCTGTCGTTCTGCCCCTGAACAGGCAGTTAACCCACTGTTCCCAGGCCGTCATTGAAAATAAGAATATGTTCTTAACTGACTTGCCTGGTTAAATAAAGGTTAAAAAAAAATATATATATAAATAAATAAAAGGGCAAAGTCTCTGACACACAGAAAATGGTGCTTCTATAATGTCTGCAGGAGCAGTGCTACACTGTGGGGTGATGGGGGCGGACTCACTGTGTGTCCTTGGAATGTCTTGATAGGCCTGTCTTGGCCAAGCTTACACACGTGGATGCACATGTCTGTACTGCAGGAGGCAAACGTGTTGTTGCTCTGCCAGTCCACATCCAGAGCAGGTGCTGTTAAAGTCACAACAAGAGGAAGAGCGGAAGAAAACGCAATGAAAAAAAACAACATAGAACTCTACGTCTTTTGTCTGTGCTTGACAGAAACTAGGAATGATTCGGCACAAAAATACCCTTGCTGTTTATAGTCAAGTAAGTATGTACATGTCTAATAAGGGTTGATTAAGAGGAAAGAAGCCAATGGATAATTCAGCGCACCTGAATGGAACGGGAACTGCTGCTTTGCTTCTCCTGTGTGAGCATCCCATATGATTGTAGTCTGCAGGGAGAAACACACACACACACACACACAAAGAAAAACATTAAATTAGAACACGCCTAAGAAGGTTATTTTAGTCCTGACTACCAGAAGAGGTTAATGAGCCATGAAAGCATTTCAAGTCTTGAGCTCATAACAAAAATAAAAGCCTGTTTGGGTTCTTACCTTATCTACTCCGGCACTAAGAATAAAGTTTCCTTTTTTGTTCCATTTTAATGCAAAAATGGGACCTTTGTGTTGACCCAGGGTACTTGCAAGATTACCTAGGGTTCGAATCATTTATATTAGAGAGGCGAGTGTTTCGGAAACTGACAATATGGTGAGTTGAAAAAGCAGTAAAAAGTGGCACCTCACCATCCTTTGTCCATATCCTGGCAAATCCATCATATGAGCCGGTTGCTAGTAACGTACCCTCACTCTGTCAGGTGGAAAGAGATAGATTGTGTAAATAAAATAAAAAGGTTTTAAAGCAAATACATATTGTTAAGCACATCAGCATAGGAACATAATTCTGCTCATTGAAACTTTCCCTTGCAAGGATAAATACCATACAGAGCAAAACAGTAGCAAAGTCAAAGCTTTGAAACATTAAAACAGTTTCAAGTGACAACTAACATTCAGAAAAGGAGAAGTGGAAATAAAGTTATGGAATTTGAGGGGTTGTGTTAAGTTATGATTGAGTGTGGATCCTTGACTCACGTTCCAGTCTAATGATGTGACGTCTTTGTTGCTGGGGACGTCCTGACCTCCCTCCCGTATGCAGTGCCTCAGTACAAGCTGTGTGGAGCTGCTGTCACTCAGGTTCCAGATCCGTGCCGTCGAGTCCCCAGACCTGCAGCGTGGAGGGACAGTCAGCACAGTACAATGAAACAGCAACACAGAAAGCCCTAGGTCCTCGGTAAATCAGTCTATCAATCAATATATTGACATAGGATTGCAAAATTCTGTTAACTTTCCCTAAATGCCCTGTTTTTTCCCCCCAAATCCAGGTTGGAAGATTCTTGGAATAAGGAAGGAATACGCCAGAAATCCAGAATCCTACTGGGATGTTTTCAAGAAAGAAAGAAAGAAAGAAAGAAAGAAAGAGAAAGAGAAAGAGAGAGAGAGAGAGAGAGAGAGAGAGAGAGAGAGAGATGAACCTGGAGATTAACCTAAACAAGCTGGTCCTGGGGCTCTGTTAACAAACACAAACAGACCCCTAGGACAGCAACACAATTAGACCAAACTAAATTATGAGAAAAAAAATGATAATTACTTGACACATTGGGAAAAATGTTTTTTTTTTTTAAACAGAGCAAACTAGAATGCTGTTTGGCCCTAAACAGAGAGTACACAGTGGCAGAATACCTGGCCAATGTGACTGACCCAAAATTAAGGAAATATTTGACTATGTACAGACTCAGTGAGCATAGCCTTGCTATTGAGAAAGGCCACCAAAAGCAGACCTGGCTTTCAAGAAAAGACACTATTTGGAAATCATTACAAGAATATATATTTAACATGTATATAGTGGGGCAAAAAAGTATTTAGTCAGCCACAATTGTGCAAGTTCTCCCACTTAAAAATATGAGTGAGGCCTGTAATTTTCGTCATAAGTACACTTCAAAATTCCAGAAAATCACATTGTAGGATTTTTAATGAATTTATTTGCAAATTATGGTGGAAAATAAGTATTTGGTCACCTACAAACAAGCAAGATTTCTGGCTCTCACAGACCTGTAACTTCTTCTTTAAGAGGCTCCTCTGTCCTCCACTCGTTACCTGTATTAATGGCACCTGTTTGAACTTGTTATCAGTATAAAAGACACCTGTCCACAACCTCAAACAGTCACACTCCAAACTCTACTATGGCCAAGACCAAAGAGCTGTCAAAGGACACCAGAAACTAAATTGTAGACCTGCACCAGGCTGAGAAGACTGAATCTGCAATAGGTAAGCAGCTTGGTTTGAAGAAATCAACTGTGGGAGCAATTATTAGGAAATGGAAGACATACAAGACGACTGATAATCTTCCTCAATCTGGGGCTCCACACAAGATCTCACCATGTGGGGTCAAAATGATCACAAGAACGGTGAGCAAAAATCCCAGAACTACACGGGGGCACCTAGTGAATGACCTGCAGAGAGCTGGGACCAAAGTAACAAAGCCTACCATCAGCAAGGGCATTGAAGATGAAACGTGGCTGGGTCTTTCAGCATGACAATGATCCCAAACACACCGCCCGGGCAACGAAGGAGTGGCTTCGTAAGAAGCATTTCAAGGTCCTGGAGTGGCCGAGCCAGTCTCCAGATCTCAACCCCATAGAAAATCTTTGGAGTAGAAAGTCTGTGTTGCCCAGCAACAGCCCCAAAACATCACTGCTCTAGAGGAGATCTGCATGGAGGAATGGGCCAAAATACCAGCACCAGTGTGTGAAAACCTTGTGAAGACGTACAGAAAACGTTTGACCTCTGTCATTGCCAACAAAGGGTATATAACAAAGTATTGAGATAAACTTTTGTTATTGACCAAATACTTATTTTCCACCATAATTTGCAAATAAATTCATTAAAAATCCTACAATGTGATTTTCTGGATTTTTTTTTCCATTTTGTCTGTCATAGTTGAAGTGTACCTATGATGAAAATTACAGGCCTATCTCATGTTTTTAAGTGGGAGAACTTGCACAATTGGTGGCTGACTAAATACTTTTTAGCCCCACTGTATATGCTTTGGCAATGGAACATCTGTTTCCCATGCCAATAAAGCCCCTTAAATTGAAATTGAGAGAGTGAGAGACAGACACTGACCCGGAGGCAAGCAGGTCGGAGACAGGGTTCCAGGCGCAGATGAACACCTCTGACTCGTGACCTCGGAGCACCAAGGCTTTGTTCTGGGGAATCGCCACATTCCCATCCACCTCCATCATGTCGACGTGGTTGTCTGTATGGCACACAGAGAGCACCTCATCAGCATGTGCAAGATCTGAATAACAAAACATCCAGCATTGGGCATTGACTCAACAATCTTACAAATATTTGTATCCCTCCTTTCTCTTTGTGTTATAGGTAATAAACTCAGACTCACTAGCTAAGGTGTGAGCTCCGTTTTCCTCGCCGTTGGCCGTGTTCTCTCCGTTCTTGGCATTGGCCGCCAAGTTGGTGGTGGTGGCCGGGGGAGCCTGGGCTGCCTGCTGCTGGGCCAGCTTGTCTCGGTAGGCCTGCTGCCGTGTCTGCACCACATCCGGCATTACCGCGTCGATGAGCGACAGGGACTCGATCGGCCGTCCGTCGAACAGCGTACCGTCCTGGGGACACCAGACAAGCTGGTTATACTCAAATGCAAACAGCTAAATAACTACTGTAGCTATAAGCAATGGTAGGCTAAAAGCATCAGTTATAACTCAAATTAAAGAATAATAAATACATTCTCAAAAATAATCACTAGAGAACCATCTATTAAATAATAATAATGCAATGCATTATAAAGCTACATTGGTTAATAACTGCATAATAACTGAAGAGCAGAAACCTAGCACCACATACATATTCTTTCTGATTTGTGATCAAACCATTGCCAATTTCTGCATTTGATCACACTATACCAGGCTTGCGGTAATAAAGTCCACAGATTCCCTGATCTGGCTGAGATGAGATGCTGTGATAATGGGTTGTGTGAATGAGGAGGAGATGAGATCACCTCATTAATGCTGACTTCGGCCTCCACGTACTGCAGGCCCTTCTGTATGATGGAGATGAGGGCAGCAGGGGGCACCAGGGCTCCATTGATGTTGGACTGGCTGATGTGGCTCTCTATGCCAAACGTGAAGGCTGAGTGGGAAAATCCTGTCGGGGGCAAGCATGAGCAGCATGTCAGTAGGCAGAACATTATACTGAGCAGATCCTTCCCTTTGGTGACTCTGGAAATAGCACATTTCAAATAGCTCTGTGGTTGTTATCGTAGTGCACATTTTCTAGGCACCCTTTAATAGCACTAGAACATTACATGAGTAGGAGAATATACAGAACATTGTTTCAACAGCTGTCTGTTACCAGTGTTTACAGAATGTGAATGGACATGTGGTTTGAGCGTTGGAGCCTACCTGACTCCTGTAGGTATCTGTACACAAGAAAGTTGACCTCATCACTGCTTATGCTCATCTTTACACCTGGTTACACCATGAGGTCAGCAAACAGGACATAGGCCTGCAAGGAAACGGAGGAGGTGCGACAGTTGTTTTTATCAGACCCCAACGCAGAACATTTTCACATTAGACAAATCGCACAACAATGGGCTGCTAAATAAAAACTGAAGCCAGGGCTAGAGTGGAGACTTCCTCCCAGGAGATACACTAACACATTTTGTCTGTGTGCAAAAACCACTCTACCCTGCTGCACACACAAGTTCGCACCAGGGCAGAGCAGCAGGCAGTGTTCTCAGTCAGGGGTCAGGGTGTGCACAGAAACCTGCTGCTGGGGGCTAACTGTGGACAGGAGATGCAGCACTGCTAGTGTGTCTCTCCAGTATGGCTAATAACAAGGTGCAGTGCCCATTCTCACCATCCCACTGCAGTGGTGCTGTTGCGTTAAACAGAATCTCAGCCGTTCTACTACTGACTGAATGTGTGTAATTGGGGATGGGAAGGGGATTCTCTTTCCAGCGCAGAGCTGAGCTGTTGCTCTAGGCTGTGCTGTGCTCCTTCAATTACAGCAGCAGTGTTTTCCATAAGTGCATGGAGTATCCAGCCAGATAGAAATAATTGCCAGCCAGGGAGTTCTGGGCTGGGGGGCACCGGGGGGGCATGCCCCCGAGAAAATAAATTGCAGAACGAGCTCTATTTTGGTGGCTACTGGTACATTCTAACGCCCCTAGAATTCAGCCAAATCGCCCTCTATTGGCAAAAGTGCACAGTCAAAGATATAATAATTTTCCTTGACGGTATAATTATTCACAACAAATTGTTTTAGGCATACAAAGACAAAAGAAATGTGACAGTGTTTAAATGATAACACAGTGTAGGAAATTAAGAAAATTATAAAAATGCTGGAAGTGAATGTGCTGGAATTAAACAATTAACTATGAAAATGAGCAAAAGCTGTTTGCATTAAGGAAAGACACACCTGGCTCAAATATAAGCCCATCTGTAATACATGCCTGTTGTGTTCAGTGAGTTAAGCAAATAAACACCCAGGCTATTAATTGAAGTTTTATGGTAGTAACCTAGTCAAGAAAACTAGTCTAGTTTTCTTAAACTAGTCTTTCAATTTAGTTTGTGACAAAAAAAAGGTTGTGTTCTGTCAATTAAACATGGATTCCCTGCTGAGAAACAATATAGAACTGCAGGAAAGTGGTTTTAAAAATGCAAAATGTTCAGGAGGTGAACCCTCAGACCCCCGCCAGATTGTATAAAAGTGGGGGTGCACAAAGACTGACGCTTATAGATAGACCTACAGGCTGGGCGATATGGGCAAAATATCACAATGGTATTTTTCAAATTCTTGACGGTATTTTATGTTGTTTTTTTTTTTTTATTAAGAAAAGTTCTACATTTGCTTTATGAGTAGTACGTGACCTTAGAGTGGCAACACATATTCAAAATTATTTCAATGGGTCTTTTGCCATTCGGATTGTTTTATACTGTTAGATTCAACTTCAACCTAAAATAATTTCCTGCATTTCCATCAATTTCTGCTTTTCCTGCATTCACTTGGGATCATTTCCACACTGCCATGATATGGGCAAAAATACTAGGCCTTTTTTTTAACCAAATGTTGCAATTGCGATTTAGATCGAAACACTTGGGTGAACTTGTGGAATCATGGAAATAGAATGTTTATAATAATTCTATAGTTCGAATATAAATAATAGTGGGCACTTTGAATGCAGTGTTTGACATGGCAACGAATGAAAATGCCATGAACAAGTCATTGTGACAGGGTAGGAACCAAAGTGATGTTCCGTGTTTCCTCGGGGACCCTATAATCTTTGACTACATTAAATCTTTATTCATATAGTGGATTTAAACTCATCGTTACCACTTACATTACATGGGACGTGTAAATTAACTCACAGGAAACGATGACGCATCATGCTCTCCCTCCTCTGTGAAAATACATTTTATTGCAGCCAACCAGAGAGCACAAAAATAAACAGACAGCAGACTGACAAACTAGCAGTGTGTCCCCGTCATCACTCGCTTTGTGACTGACAGGTGCCTGTCCTATCAATAGAAGATGCATGTAGTTCATTCTAGCAGGAGAAGGCTGTATTAACTTTTCTGACTAGAGAATTCAACGTTTAAATGAAAAGAAGCCTAGGTTGAATTAATGAAGTGGAAAAAGTAGCCGGCTGACAATGAGTCCTATTTAGCCGACGACACTGCAGCAGCAGTGGTGTTTATCTCATCCAGGTCTGAATCGGAGCAGAAGAGGGCTAGTCAGGGACCTTGTAGAATCAAGGAAGTGACAACCAAGCAAGCATGACCACAGCATTGCCACTCTGTCTGCTACTCTCAACTGGGTTCATTCATTCAACAAAAAGATATAGAATAGGAGCACAAACATCCGTCTCTCTGGAAAAACTACTGCAGGACTGGTGTTTCACTAAAGTATTTTATATACACACCTGAAATAACAAATCAATGCATAGCCAAAATGCATTTCTAGATCGAGCACAAAACACAAACCTTAAGGTTCCATGTGATTATAATATGGGCCCCTTTCTGTAACTAGGCTATGTTATGTGCTGAGCAATCCCAATTAAGGAGCCATCTCTGCCAGCCAGACATGAAGAACTGTACATTCACCCAAAGATACATCAGATCTGAAGAGGCATATTACCATTAGATTACTGGAGCACATTCTCATTTCAAAACATTGCAT
The DNA here is from genome assembly GCF_023373465.1 of Oncorhynchus keta. Lineage (NCBI taxonomy): Eukaryota > Metazoa > Chordata > Actinopteri > Salmoniformes > Salmonidae > Oncorhynchus > Oncorhynchus keta. The sequence continues at coordinate 22,383,458 of NC_068446.1, read as the reverse complement.
AACCATAACAGAACTCTACAGGGGAGGTGCAATCTTAGTAGTCCCAGCTACTGAAGATAGTATTATTGAAGTTTTACTGCCTTGTCGACCATCATTAATTCTCTTCAGAAGTGTAGGCCTATTGGATAGATGCACATAATAATTGACAAAACTGTCATAGGATGTGGTTTGTTTGCAATTTGTCAACTACTATTATACTTGAACACACCACTAGAGACGTAGTTCATTCCCTTTTCATCGCCGTATCTAAGTGATGAGGTTTTGGTCTATTTTGAGAGAGCCAGAGCGCACCGCTGTAGAGATGGAGCACTTCACATCTTTGCTCTCAGGAGTCACATTGTTTACAACTCACACACACACAACCCAAAGTGATTGTAATAGGCATTTCATATTATGGTAGGTGTCCGTGGTCTTCTATAATTTTAACCATTGATATGAATATTGCTCAACACTGTTTCACACCCTCTCTCCTGCATGATGCTCGATTATGCCACCTTTACAGCCATTGGTCGAGAATAGAACACAACATGCACATTGCCTATGGAGCCGAGCTGACTCACTTTGTAGGCCTTTTGTTCTAGCCAAGGTAGAACAAAACACAGTAATGTTTTTTTCACATCCATAATATCTCCCATATAAGAAATGGATAGTTGTTGAAAAATATTTTACTGCAAAATTGGTTAAATGTATATATATTGTGGCAAACCCCCTAAACTCCAAAAGTGAAACATAATACCTGGCTGGATGGGCCTCAAACTCATGTAACACAATATTGCAATATTGCAATATTGGAATACAAGTAGTCAGCTGTCTGCCCTACATACATACACAGACAAACAGCATTAGGATAATGCATCTTGGGAATATAGACCTGTAAACACAGACAAACAATAGGCAGAAATGTCAACTATTAGTATTTATGATGAATGTATGCTTTAATTTTAGATAGATGATTAATAGAGAACTTTCTAAGTCAAATTTGCTCTCATTCAGTGCTGTATCGTCCTGCCTAACAAAAATACATACAGTTACACATGTTTTTTGATGTTGTGGCTAGTGTAATCTGCTCTATGGAAAACAAATGAGCTCCGACAATGGAATTAGATTTTTTGGAGTCCAAGGTTCCTTGAAGGATTTTGTATCTTTAGCCCCTACTCTTGGAATTAAGTCACGAGGTCACCACAGAGCCAACAAATCCAATATGGCATCGAAAATTAAATACGGCTGCCATGTAAATATGTGTTTTGTAGATTAGGCATTTTTTCAGAATTGTGTACAACACTCATACCCTTAAAGACTGTTTTAGTGTAAATACATTTTATTCTGAATCCAACATGGCCAACATGATTTCACTCAAACACTTTTGCCTGCATATACATTGCGGTTGTTTATTATGTATTGAATGTGCTATTATGTTTTCAAAAGTGCTTCATAATGCTCTAGGTATATTTAGAAAGATGAGTGGCACTGCCATGCCTCTTGCGTTTGAATACCTGAAGCCAAATAGCTTTACAATGAGTGTTCGCTTTTCATGTTTAAATCTCATTCACACACTTACAGCATATCAACAATGGGCAATTCCGCAAAATATAATAACAAAGCCTTTCGACACAAGCACACATTACACTGGCATAACACAGTGTAGTGTCTCTGGTGCAGGTTGAGAGCCCGACTATTTTCCATACCGAGTATTGCCAACCCAGACAGTCTTTCCTAAGACCTACACTACATATACAAAAGTATTTGGACCCCCTTAAAATTAGTGGATTCAGTTACTTCAGACACACCTGTCACGGACAGGTGTAATTTTTATTTTATTTTTATAAAGTAAAAAAAAAATTGATCACACAGGAATGCAATTTCCATAGACAAACATTGGCTGTAGAATGACCTTACTGAAAGAGCTCTGTGACTTTCGTGGCACCGTCATAAGATGCCACCTTTCCAACAAGTCAGTTCATAAAATGTCCACCCTGCTTGAGCTGCCCTGGTCAACTGTAAGTGCTGTTATTGTGAAGTGGAAACGTCTAGGAGCAACAACAACTGCTCAGCCGCGAAGTGGTAGGCCACACAATTTCAAAGAATGGGACTTCCGAGTGCTTAAGCACGTAAAAAATGTCTGTCCACAGTTGCAACACTCATTACCGAAAAACTGCCACTGGAAGCAACGTCAGCACAAGAACTGTTCATCGGGAGCTTCTTGAAATGGGTTTCCATGGCCGAGCAGCCGCACAGAAGCCTAAGATCACCATGCGCAATGCCAAGCGTCGGCTGGAGTGGTGTAAAGTTCCCGCCATTGGACTCAATGGAGCAGTGGAAACACATTCTCTGGAGTGATGAATCATGCTTCAACATCAGGCAGTCCGACGGAAGAATCTGGGTTTCGCGGCTGCCAGGAGAACACTACCTGCCCCAATGCATAGTGCCAACTATAATGTTTTATGGAGGGGGAATACTGGTCTGGGGCTGTTTTTCATGGTTTGGGCTAGGCACCTGAAGGGAATTCCAGTAAAGGGAATTGTTAACGCTGCAGCATACAATGACATTCTAGACGATGTTGTGCTTCCAACGTTGTGGCAAAAGTTTGGCGAAGGCCCTTTCCTATTTCAGCATGACAATGCCGCTGTGTACAAAGCGAGGTCCATAAAAAATTGGTTTGTTGAGATCGGTGTGGAAGAACTTGACTGGCCTGCACAAAGCCCTGACCTCAACCCCATCTTACACATTTGGGATGAATTGGAACACCAACTGCGAGCCAGGCCTAATCGCCCAACATCAGTGCCCAACCTCACTAATGCCTGTGGCTGAATGGAAGCAAGTCCCCGCAGCAATGTTCCAAAATCTAGTGGAAAGCCTTCCCAGAAGAGTGGTGGCTGTTATAGCAGCAAAGGGGAGGACCAACTCCACATTAATGGCCACAATTTTGGAATGAGATGTTCGAAGGGCAGGTGTCCACATACTTTTGGTCATGTAGCGTACCAGAGATAAGAGATTGTTGATAATGCAATCACACAACTCAAATGCCAGTTCACCAGTATGAACGAAATCACAAACAGCTTTTATTTGTCAAGTACTGTTGTCTGCTAAAGATGATGATCTGTTTATATCTGCCAATTTATTGGCTGTCCAGTACCCAGATGACCTGTCCCCAGAGCTTCCTATACAGTTACTCTTTCCATAACGTGTTAAGGCCAGCAATTAGAATGAGAGGCTCAATTAAAGATGTTGCAGAACTGATGTATTTCAAACAACTCCCTTCTGCCCAGTTTCCCTGATGTTGCTATGGCAATCAGCCTGTTTTTACCATCCCTGTAAATGTTGTTTCTGCCAAGACATAGTTTTCATAACTAAAACTCAAAGAACTACATAAGAAGCATTAGGCTCTCGGGCTGATATGAGCTTTTGAACACCTGAGTAAGCTCTACTCATTGCACTGGCACTGCCATAGCCTTGACAACCGCATTTATTCACTGATATCCCCTCATACTTTCAATCAGTTTCTTTTTTATTTTTAAGTCACATTTCTGAAGCCCAATAAACAAACACTTAGCTTCCTAGAATATATGGAAAATAAAAAGGTTTATGAATGGCTTATTGGAGGATTAATGTTAAAATGATTTATAAAAATGAATACAAATTGATGACAGGCGCATGGGCCCCAGAGCGCATGGGCGCCCCCAACTTGCGGGGGTTGCGGGAATGTCCGGTAAGCCAGTGACATAGTAGCATAACCAAGTTACAGGAAAGCAATCTGTCAGCTCTAACCACGTCCCTATTTTCCCCACTGAAACAATGTGTGCAAGGTTGATTCAAAGTCTTTGAGGTGACCAGGACATGAGTGTATCCTAACAGGGTGGGGAGAGAAAGTAGCCCGTGGTGGATGTAGTTATGGAGCCTGACCAGATTGTACAGCTTAACGGATGTCCTGTATGACTGGCGGGGTATTGGGGCTGTGTGTTGATCCATTTCCAATTCTACAACAGTTGGGTTTGGTATTTATTAAGGTTCAGGCACTCAGTAGATACAGCTTCTACACCTGCATTGCTTGCTGTTTGGGGTTTTAGGCTGGGTTTCTGTACAGCACTTTGAGATATCAGCTGATGTACGAAGGGCTATATAAATACATTTGATTTGCTTGCATGCCAGCAAGGCCCCTTGACTCATTTGAATGTCATCTTAGCCTGAATGATGCTGGGGATACTTCAGTAATGTATTGGTTAAGCCTAGTTGTCTGGTTGTGAAGAAGAGTGTGAAAAGGCTGTCATAAACACCCCTGCCCTTAGATCTTTCCAACGCCTAATTGACTTATGTTGATGTTGAATGTGGCAAATATCCTGCAGGTCACGTCCTACATATTCATTCACATTCCTTTGGAAGTCGGCTAGGATAATTATCTGGCTGATATTAACTGTGGGGGGGTTGGCTGTGATTATGGTCTGGTGCAGGCCCAGCTGGAGATGAGGAGTGACAGAACCGGTAAGGGCGACCTCAGGTAAACTAGAGATTACTTACGAGTGTAGGTCATAGACGACTAAGAAGCGTTACGAGGAACGTAGCACAGCGCCACACTCACATTAGAAGTTGACCGATTAATCGGAACGGTCGATTAATTAGGGCCGATTTGAAGTTTTCATAGCAATCGGAAACATAACATCTTTACTTAACTAGGAAAGTCAGTTAAGAACACATTCTTATTTTCAATGGCGGCCTAGGAACAGAGGGTTAACTGCCTCGTTCGGGGGCAGAACGACAGATTTTCACCTTGTCAGCTCGGGGGATTCAATCTTGCAACCTTACAGTTAACTAGTTCAACGCACTAACCACCTGCCTCTATTGCACTCCACGAGGAGACTGCCAGTTATGCGAATGCAGTAAGCCACGGTAAGTTGCTAGCTAGCATTAAACTTATCTTATAAAAAACAATCAATCAATCATAATCACTAGTTAACTACACATGGTTTATGATATTACTAGTTTATCTAGCGTGTCCTGCGTTGCATATAATCGATGCGGTGCATATCGTTGCTCCAATGTGTACCTAACCATGAACATCAATGCCTTTTTTAAAATCAATACACAGAAGTATATATTTTTTAAACCTGCATATTTAGCTAAAAGAAATTCAGGCTAGTAGGCAATATTAACCAGGTGAAATTGTGTCACTTCTCTTGCGTTCATTGCACGCAGAGTCAGTGTATATGCAACAGTTTGGGCCGCCTGGATCATTGCGAACTAATTTGCCAGAATTTTACGTAATTATAACATTGAAGGTTGTGCAATGTAAACAGGAATATTTAGACTAATGGATGCCACCCCTTAGATAAAATACAGAACGGTTCCGTATTTCACTGAAAGAATAAACGTCTTGTTTTCGAGATGATAGTTTCCGGATTCGACCATATTAATGACCTAAGGCTCGTATTTCTGTGTGTTATTATGTTATAACTAAGTCTATGATTTGATAGAGCAGTCTCACTGAGCGGTGGTAGGCAGCAGCAGGCTCGTAAGCATTCATTCAAACAGCACTTTAGTGTGTTTTGCCAGCAGCTCCTCGTTGTGCGTCAAACATTGAACTGTTTATGACATCAACTCCGGAGATTAGGCTGGTGTAACCGACGTGAAATGGCTAGCTATATAGCGGGGTGGGCGCTAATAGCGTTTCAAACGTCACTCGCTGCTTCGAGGGTGGCTGTTGTCATTGTGTTCCTGGTCGAGCCCAGGGAGGAGCAAGGAGAGGGACGGAAGCTATACTGTTACACTGGCAATACTAAAGTGCCTATAAGAACACCCAATAGTCAAAGGTTAATGAAATACAAATGGTATAGAGAGAAATAGTCCTATAATCCCTAAAATAACTACAACCTAAAACTTCTTACCTGGGAATATTGAAGACTCATGTTAAAAGGAACCACCAGCTTTCATATGTTCTCATGTTCTGAGCAAGGAACTTAAAAGTTAGCTTTCTTGGCACATATTGGCACTTTTACTTTCTTCTCCAACACTTTGTTTTTGCATTATTTAAACCAAATTGAACATGTTTCATTATTTATTTGAGGCTAAATTGATTTTATTGATGTATTATATTAAGTTAAAATAAGTGTTCATTCAGTATTGTTGTAATTGTCATATTCTTTTATTTAAATTGGCCGATTAAAATCGGCATCCGCTTTTTTTTTTTGGTCCTCCAATAAATCGGTATCGGTGTTGAAAAACCATAATCGGTCGACCTCTAACACAAACATTTGAAGATGATCCCTGGGCTTTGATGGACAGTAAACATGTTGCAGAGCAGGTGGAGTTGGTCAAGCATGGTACACAAAGGCCATTATCACACAGTCAATCCCCAGCCACCATACACAATGACATGCAGCATCTTCATTGTTTAAGTTTGACCATCCTCAGGGTGCTTTTGTCTGCCATAGATGTGTCTGTGCCCACCATTTTCCCTAAGGGCAGATTGGATTACAATAGTCACAACATAAACATTTTAACTATGTATTTTGGGCAGGCTGGACCATACAGCACTGAATTTGTCTTGGAGAGTTGTCTATTTATCAGCTACCAGAAACATAAAAATGTATCATAAATATTCATAGTTGATATTCCCACCTATTGTAGCTCTGTGTTTACAGGTCTATATTTCCAAGTTGGATTGAGATATCCCAATGCTGTTAGTTTGTGGATGTAGGTGCAGACATCTGACTACTTGTATTCCACATTTTTGCAATATCAGAGCTTGAGATATTGGGTTACATGAGCTTATGTGGCCCATCCCCCCACCAGCCAGGCATATTCTGCACATTTGGAGTTTAGGGGGGGGGGGGTCACAATATTCATTTACCGTAAAACTTTAATAGCCCGGGCGTTAATTTGTTAAATCACAACAGGCGCTTATTAGAGAAAGGCTTCTATTTGAGCCAGGTGTCTATTACCTTAATGCACACAGCTTTTGCAAATTTGCATAGTTAATTTTTTAACTCATGCATTTACTTCCAGAATTTTAATACATTTCATTTCCTCCACTGTGTTATCATTAACACACTGTGTCATGTTTCTTTGTCTAAGTATCCCTCTATTTCAGAATTGTTTTACTTTTTCTTGACTGAATAACTATTCTTCTCTGACTGTGCATTTTCAACAGTTCTTACTTTTGGCACTAGGGGGCGATCAGACGATTTTTGGGGGTCTGTACTCCTTAAGTTGTTGACTGTTTTTTGCTTGCCAGTTAGCTAGCAGCTCTCAACTGTTAGAAACTGCTATAAAATTGGATGATTTTCAAGTCTACTGAATTATTTAATGTAACAAATCAAACAAACCTTGTAAACAATTCATGGTAACCTCGTAAACAATTCATTTAGACCCTGTGTTTATTTGAAACAGGTGTTTATTTGCTGAAATGTGTGCCGTTGCCCTGCTATTAAAAGGGACAGGCGGCTATTTGAGACTGTGTTTAATTAAAGTTTTATGGTAACCACTTTGCAGTAAAATATTTTTACACTACAACTATCCATTTCAGAAATGGGAGACATAAGAGATGTGAAAAAACATCTCAAAAAATGAAAGACCTTTTTGAGGGTTGGCCACAAGCCTATATCGTTTCCCCCACTGAGACATACAGGCTTATCTCAGAATGCTTTAAAAGGAGCTAAAAAAGTACACATACAGCCACAAAGACAGACAGACGCAGACACTCACAGACACACACAAACATGCACTTGGCTGGGAAAACAGATTAACTCTCGTCCTCTTGAGATAGCTGATAAGTCATGTCAAAGACTTGTTTGGCAATATTCCTAAGGCAAGGACTTTTCAGGAACCTCCCTAATTAACCATGAACTTCTCTCTGAAGTGACCCACTCAGTCCTATTCACACCAGCAGGGCTCTAAAGTAACATTTGCCATTGGGAGCACTGGTGATCCCATCTTAAAGTTAGGAGCACCAGAAAATATTTTTCAAATGATTTTGGATACACTTTATTGGGCCTGTATGAATTCTAGCTACTCTTACAACACCCAGCCCTTGCATACGTGTGCCTCAAAAGATCTGCCTCTTTCTTTTCTCTCAAGGCAATACAAGTTTTGCAACAGACAGTAAGAGCATTTAGGGCTGATCGGTATACCGTATTTTACTTTATACCGGTATTGATGCGCAGACCGGTTTGGGTTTTGACTTTGTCTTCTATAATGGCATTTCAATGTTTGGTTTGTTAAATGTAATACGCCAGTCCGCAGTGTGTAACGTCCTCTACTTGAGTCGTTGCTATCCCGCTCTCACCATTCCTGCCCCTTGTCACTCAAGGGGAGCAGTTGTTGTTGCTCGACCACGAGATCACTTGCCGTTCACTCTTCAGTCTGCATGGTCAATACAGCAGATGCAACAAGATGTTGATGACAATGCTGCTTTCCATTTTGCTTAATAGAAATCCACAAGCATACTATAATTACACCATTTGTTTCGTTTTTCTTATCTAACAAGTTGTGGCAAAAATAAATCATGTTAGCCGCTAATGCTAATCGCTAGCTAGCTAGCTAGCTAGCAAATAAAAGTACTGAGTCAGACATAGCTCGCTAATACAGCTAAGCTACATGAAGAGAAAATATTTAAATGTAGCCAAAGATTACAGAGTCCCCTTAGAAACACTGGCTATCACTTTGTTTCCTACTCTGACACAACTCCTCCCTGGCTTTTTAATTTATCCATGTCAAACACTGTATTCAAAGAGCCCACTATAATATTCTAACTACAGAATTTGAATTACATTTACATTTTCAAACAGTTCACCCAAGTGTTTATCTAAATTCCAAGTATTCGGTTAAAAATAAGACCCTGATTTTTTTGCCCATATCATGCAGCCCTATGTGCCAGTGGAAGTGATCTCAAATCAGTGCAGGAAATGCATACATTGATGAAAATGCTGAAAATTATTCCTGTTTGATTGAACAGTATACAAAAATCTAAATGGAGAACGCTGATTGAAATCCCTCAGAATGTATTTGTAATGCACTACTAAATTTAGAACTTTTATTAAAAAAACAAAATACCATCAATACCGTGAAATATATTGTGATACGAAAATCTGGCCATATCATCCATCCCAAAGGGCACTATACGGTTAACATCCCCTAGATCAGGGAAACTGGAGGCCCGTGCCACCCGTTTGTAGGCCCGTGGAATGAAGTTCCAATTTCCAAACTGTTGAGAGTTAGAATAGTAGAATACACTAGGTGCAATTTCAACATTTGGTTGTGCATCAGCAATTGTTCTGTCAATCACTGAAAGTCACTCAATTACCCCATGTCAGCTAACATTTTTTAGATTGGTAAAATGCCAGCTATTTAAACTTGTAGTAATCATGGTTGAATTATTGACCGGGGGGCCCTATTGATTTTGTCACTCACTCAAATACCGTATTAAAAACAGCTAAAATGTCTCTCCACACTATGGCAACGGGTAGAATTGCAGAAAATTTGCTGTAAAACCACACATTTTTCTTTCCGCCCATGGAAAAATAAGTAGAATTACGTTAAATCTTCACTCCACAGGAAAATGTGTCGAATTTAGCGATGGGGGGGGGTCGATAATTTCATATTTGGGATATTATTTGACGTTATAAAATATATCGTTTTGACAATATCGCAATATTATTTTTGCGCTAGATGGCTGTACCTGCACCAAAATGTCAGTATGCGTCACACCCTGACCTGTTCTTCGTCTTCATTAAAAAGTATGTATTCTCATCACGCTGAGCTTTGGTCTCCGCCGTACAACGAACGTGACAGTATGTTTCCTTCATAGCGTATTCTCCATCTCTTTAAATAGAGAGGCAATTTGTTTTCAGCACTTTTATTTCCATGACTGATCAAAACAATTTTCTCATGGCTCCCTCTGCAGCAGAGACACTGTATGGTAAGCAATATGTTTGGACCATGAAATGATCGTGCGAATCGCAATACATAATGTATCGGCACCTATAATATCAACTTGTGATAATATCATCGTGCGATCTCATGAGGTCTCTGGCAATTCCCAGCCTTAGTAGAATTGCAACAAACTTTCTTTAAACTGCAACATTTTCTCTATTTTCTCTATTTCCCCAATGACAAAATGTGTAGAATTGAAGGAAATTATAACTCCTCTCCGCTGTCAAGAGGAGGGCCGCTAAACTGTTTTGTTCGCAAGGTGGGGTCGGGGTGTATGGATATGGGTACGCAGACCCGTGAGCCACTGCAGACCTGTGAGCCACTGCGGGCCCTCGTGATGAGTTTGGATTTTTGTTGCCCCCACCCCCATCAAAGTTGCCCATCCCTGCCCTAGATATTACTGCATGGCCATCTGACAATTCTAACAGCCTGAAGGAACTTCTGCCTGATCATTCCAGGAGGGCTACCAATGAGTTGTGATTATTAGGCGTACATGCCACATGCTAGCAGACAGTGTCACAGAAGATTAACCTTGGTTGACCTACTTTTACAGTTTAGTACACATCCCTCACAATGTTGTGAATAAGGGGAACATGTTAGTACAAATGGGTTTAAATTAATTTCCTCTGTTATTGATATATTATAAGAGTCCTCTAGCTATGTGTTTGTCAATGGCTAGCCTATAAAGTATATTGACAGAGCACACATCTGTTCGCACAGTAGGACCTGCATCATTTCCATTTTCCCCTAGACTCACTAAGTCAGAACCAAAGTCGCAGGCAACTTATCTTTCAGGGTGTAAAAAAAGTGATAATCTGACTAGTTAGACCTATTAAATATGTATTTTACTTAATAAAAACACGAAATATTTGCTGCACCGAATGTTGTGTCACATGAACGTGTCACTACGCTAAACCTCCTCCAGTGTACAGACATCACAGGAAGCTGCTGAGGGGTGCATGGCTCATAATAGTGGCCGGAACGGAGTGAATGGAATCAAATGCATAGAAACCGTGCGTTTGACATATTTGATACCATTCCACTCATTGCTCCAGCCATTACCACGAGCCCATCCTCCCCAATTAAGGTGCCACCAACCTCCTGTGGCAGACATGCTATAAACAACCTTCACTGTCCTGTCTTCAAGTCCTGGCTGGACAATATTTTCAAGGAAATGTATGAACACAGCTTGAACCTGTATCGAAAATGACCTTGCAAGTGCAATATTAAGAGATAAATAGGGCCTACTACAGCAGGTTTGTATCAAAAAGTATTGAGGTAATGCCATCCCCAATCAATTTGGAGGGCATTCTAGTGCTCGTAGGTGACAGATGGTAGTGGCATGCCTGTCTGCTGCGTTTGTGGTTAACTTGGACATGGGTAAATGAGCAAAAGCAACATGAGCTGCTACAATCCCACTCTCTGGGTAGCTACTCATAACCTCAGTGTGAACTCATTTTTCACATGAACACTGCTGAAGCTCCTTTGTCCATATTTTTCACACACACTCACTGATTCATCACTGCTGCAGTGATTTATCATATAGTCTGCATAAATGCAAGGCTAAACAGACAAATACAATGACGTTGCTTAAGTCAGCAAACAAATAAGGCTAAATCAAACAAAGGCAGAAGTGTTGCCATGCTGACCTAAAAATAGACAGTGGTATAGCCTAGGACTTGCAAATAACAATGGCTTCAATGTAAAACCTAGTTGACACAACTCAACTGAAAGCGAGTTCGAAATGGAAGCGCTATCGCATGTCTTGGCAAGGGCATTTCTCTGTCAGTGAGTTCTACTAGTGTGGTGCGAGCACTGACTCAGACGCTGGCCTATTTTAATCTCTGGCACACAGATAGCATTGGGATCAAAGAAAATGCCGTCACAAGGCTTCTCCACAGAGCTTTGCTCTAAGGTCACAGAAATAGGGTCATCCTGGGACGTCCTCCTATGTGGAGGTGTGAAATGTCTGCATTCCTTGAGGGCCGAGTGGAGCGAATGCACATCGGAGTTTGACCTAGTTTTCTCAGACACATTCAGTATTGTGCAGCCTACCTCAGACATTCTATGCAAGCTCACGCGGCAATGATGTGCATTCCACACCAATAACCTAGCCTAAATAAGGTTTCATCTATCCAACATAACTTAGCATGCAGTCCACATGCTAGTTTCAAAGGAATGAAATCGTAGCACCCGTGTTCACAAAGGAACACATCCCCCCCTAAGAAATTACACATTTTAGAAAATGAAGGTGATTTGTTAAATGATTAGAAAGCGGAGTGTGGCGCCTCACCTTAACCACAGCAAACATTAAAACTGCAAGATAATCATTGCCAAGGCACTAAACCTCGCTGAATGAGCTTAAAACCTATGCAAGTGGATTCTGGACCTGTATAGACTTAGTCACAGACTGGTCAGTATTACGTTGTTTTTCCATCTTACAGGTCCCATCTCTCCACCAGATTATTTTCCTTGATCAGCTGTCATGCCAACATTCATCTGATACTGCTGGACTCCCCAGACCATAGGTAGCCTAGTTTTCACACAAAGCAACCTCTGGAAATATGATCAAAAACCGATCCCCAATTTTGAACTTCTAAACAGCCAAATACAAATCCCCATGTTGAACCGAATACGACATGTAAACACGTTCTGTCAGCCGCCAGTCAACTGTGTAACGACGGTGCTGTATCCTGAATAGGTACGCAAAGGTAGAAATATGTAATGTCCTCTTTCGGATGTTTGGGTATTATTCTACACACTGGTAATTATTTTAATGAGCTTCGCCCCCAAAACAAGACCAAATTTTGGTTTGTCCAGACCAGACCAAATCTGTACCAATCACAGACATCTATGCTTCACAAGTTTGGACATCACAGTACAGCACAGTAGAGCATAGTCTACTAGAGTACAGCACAGCAAAGTAGAGTTCAGTACAGTACAGAAAAGTAAAGTATAGTTCCTTACAATAAATAAAAGTAGAGTTCAGTACAACACAGCAGAGTAGGTACAGGTCAGTAAAGTAAAGAAAAGTACAGTACAGTTCACTACAGTACAGGACAGTAAAGTACATTACACTGTACTCTACTGGACTGTACTGTAGTCACAATATCATACATTTTACTTCAATACCGATACCAGGTTTAGTTTCACAATACTTGATACCATATCGATTCTCAATACAAAAAAGATACCACGGCAAAAAAAAGAAGGCATATGTCTCCTGCTCTGTTCAACCGTTGGGCAACTTTTGAGTTCAATAACATTACATTTGAAATGTTTTATGTATGCATTAACCTGTTACTCCTACCCCCTACTTTTTCGAACATTCTGTTAAAAATCGCGCAACATTTCAACGCCCTGCTGCTCATGCCAGGAATATAGTATATGCATATGATTAGTATGTGTGGATAGAAAACACTCAGACGTTTATAAAACTGGTTAAATTACGGCTGTGACTATAACAGAACGTGCGTTTCATCGAAAAGCGCAGGAAAATCTGATCACTGAAAATTTGAAAATATATCAATGCGCCACGTGCATGAATTGTCTATTGGAAAGCAAATTACCTGGAGCCGAGATTGCAATTCCTACAGCTTCCACACAATGTCAACAGTCTTGTCATTTGCCTAGGCTTTGTTTCTTGGTCAAACGAAGAAGAGACAGACGATTTCTTCAGGTCTCGGACCGGATATTTTGGTTGAGATTTACCCGGACATTATTTCCAGACGTACCCCTATAGAATATACATCGCCTCGTGATCAATTTGATCACTTATTAACGTTTACTAATACCTATAGTTGCATTACAAAAGTATTTCGAAGTGTTTTGTGAAAGTTTATCGACAACTTTTTTAATTTAAAAAAATGACGTTACGTTATAAGAAGCTATTTTTTTTTGTTTATCACACAGTCTTCATAGATCGATATCTAGGCTATATATGGACCGATTTAATTTAAAAAAAGACCCAATAGTGATTATGGGACATCTAGGAGTGCCAACAAGGAAGATGGTCAAAGGTAATGAATGTTTTATATTTTATTTGTGCGGTTTGTGTAGCGCCGACTATGCTAATTATTTTGTTTACTTCCCCTGCGGGTCTTTTTGGGTGTTACATGCTCTCAGATAATAGCTTCTCATGCTTTCGCCGAAAAGCATTTTAAAGATCTGACTTGTTGCCTGGATTCACAACGAGTGTAGCTTTAATTCAATACCCTGCATGTGTATTTTAATGAACGTTTGAGTTTTAACTAATACTATTAGCATTTAGCGTAGCGCATTTGCATTTCCAGATGTCTAGATGGGACGCCTGCGTGTCAGGTAGGAGCAAGAGGTTAATGAATCAAATTATACAATCATACAATCAATTTGACTAACTACATGAATGGTAAATCTCTATTGACAAACTGGGTAAATCAAGAAGTAACCTTGGCCTATTCATAATACAGGTTAATGCATATTCAATAGGAGTGTGTGCATTCATTGAGTTATTGAACTTGCTTTGGATGATTTGATGGGGCTACAGATGTCAAACAATCTGCTTCCCTTTCATTTGGGACTTATAAGATTGTACTGATTAACAACATTAGCATAGAAGTAGCTAATTTTATAAAAGTGTGCGCTGTCTCTATAAGCAGTAATGACGTCATTCACCAGTCAAGAGGGGGGCAGCCACAGTTCGCTGAAACAATAGATCATCCTTGGGAGATACGTGAGAGAGAGACCAATTAAGTGAATTCAGCAAGTTTTAGTGGCAACCAGCTTTGAAATCAGCATAATTTGCGTTACGGTTTGCAAATCTTGCATTGCAAAGTGTTCTAGCCTGAATGAACATTGTTTTGCGAACAGTAATTAACAATTTAAACATTTCTACATGCCGCGTCGCATTATTCAAGTATGTTACTTTTGTGCAGCATGAGTGGGGCGCTAACACGTTTAGCAGAAGTATCGAAAGTAACAAAAAATTTGTATCGAATAGGGCTGTTACGACGGTGACCATATTACCGTCACACCAGCAGTCACGTGTCATGACCGCAGTCAAATTCCACATGACCGCAGTCAAATTCCACATGACCGCAGTCAAATTCCACATGACCGCAGTCAAATTCCAAATGACTGTCAATTAGGCTTCTCCAAGCTCTGATGCTGCTGGTGGTCATCAGTAGCCTACCAAACGTGTTAACTGCCTGGTACTCAGCACTTTATTGCCCCACTAATCATCAATGCAGATGTCATCAAAAATCTAATCAAACACTTCATTAGAGCACCACATTTCTATAGGCTACGCGATTGTGTAAGAAAACAGAGTTTTGATGTTCTCTATGGGATAGGGGGCAGCATTTTCACTTTTGGATGAATAGCGTGCCCAGAGTAAACTGCCTCCTACTCAGTTCCAGGTGCTAATATATGCATATTACTATTAGTATTGAATAGAAAACACTGAAGTTTCTAGAATTGTTTGAATGATGTCTGTGAGTATAACCGAATTCATATGGCAGGCAAAAACCTGAGAAAAAATCTGATCTCAGCCCCTATCGAATACACAGTGGGATATGGGTTATTTTGCACTTCCTACGGCTTCCACTAGATGTCAACCATCTTTAGAACTTTGTTTCAGGCTTCTACTGTGAAGGGGGGCCGGATGAGAGCTGTTTGACTAAGGGGTCTGGCAGCACCCTCGTTCTCAGTCACGCACATTTCACATGAGCGGTAGCTCTCGTTCCATTGCTTTTCTACAGACAATGGAATTCTCCAGTTGGAACATTATTGAACATTTATGATAAAAAAACATCCTAAAGATTGATTATATACTTAGTTTGACTAGTTTCTACGACCTGTAATATAACTTTTTGAACTTTTCGTCCGACAGGACCTGAACGCGGCAGGGTAGCCTAGTGGTTAGAGTGTTGGACTAGTAACCGAAAGGTTGCAAGTTCAAATCCCTGAGCTGACAAGGTACAAATCTGACGTTCTGCCCCTGAACAGGCAGTTAACCCACTGTTCCTAGGCCGTCATTGACTGACTTGCCTAGTAAAATAAAGGTATAAAAAATTTTTTTTTACAAAAATTTAAAAAACGTGCGTTTGGATTTGTTAACCAAACACCCTAACAAAAGAAGCTATTTGGACATAATTGATGGACTTTATGGAACAAATCAAACATTTATTGTCGAACTGTGATTCCTGGGAGTGCATTCTGATGAAGATCATCAAAGGTAAGTGAATATTTACAATGCTATTTCTGACTAATGTTGACTGCGCAACATGGCGGATATTTATTTTGGCTGTTTTGGGTTCTGAGCGCCGTACTCAGATTGTGCTTTTTCCGTAAAGTTTTTTTAAATCTGACACAGCAGTTGCATTAAGGAGAAGTTTATCTATATTTCCATGTATAACACATGTATTTTCATCAACATTTATAATGAGTATTTCTGTAAATTCATGTGGCTGTAAAATCACTGCATGTATTGGAACTACTGAACATAACACACCAATGTAAAATGAGATTATTGGATATAAATATGAACTTTGCCGAACAAAACATACATGTATTGTGTAACATGAAGTCCTAGGAGTGTCATCTGAAGAAGATCATCAAAGGTTAGTGATTCATTTTATCTCTATTTGTGCTTTTTGTGACTCCTCTCTTTGGCTGGAAAATAGCTGGGTTTTTCTGTGACTTGGTGGAAACCTAACAAAATCGTTTGTGGAGCTTTTGCTGTAAAGCATTTTTGAAATCAGACACAGTGGCTGGATTAACGAGAATTGTATCTTTAAAATGGTGGCTAATACTTGTGCGTTTGAGAAATGTGATTTATGAGATTTCAGTTGATTTGTATTTGGTGCACTGCAATTTCATTGGCTGTTGGCGATGGGTTCCGCGTTCCCAGAAAGGTTAAAAAGAGGTTCCCATCAGCTTTCTATAGGCTAGACCTACTATATTTATCTATCAACTTTCCTAATATTAAGCACATTGCTTCGCTTTACAACAGGAGTATAGCCCACCTGGCTGGCATGAAAATTAACTGCAGGAAAAGCGTCCTCAATTCGCTATTTTTCCATCCCCATGTTCTGAGACAGGTGCAAGATTATGGATCATTCTAAATCAAAACAAATTTTAAACATATTATTTAGTATATGTAAAGACAACATCAAATTAAGAATAGTCTGATGGGTCACAATATTCGCCCCTAATGTATATGATGTATTATCAAGTGTGAATGATGCCCAGCTTGTGCAGTAAGGCAACAAACAGCGCATACCTTTTTCCCCCAACTTTTTCAAATCCTAGTCAAACACCTCATGTAGCCTAGCCCATAGCATCACATGTTTTGATAAGGTTTGTATCACAACTAAAGTGGCCAAATAACTTCTTCAAATTAAGCACATTAATCCGCTTTATAACCGGTGTAGAGTCTAACTGGCATACAAAGGCTTGCGCATAAGTTTCAAATTCGGGAAAGATCATTTAACCATAAAAATGCACCTTTATAATAAAGCATTACATGCATAATCGCATTTGCCATCACTTTTGAGAACAGTGCTTTTAAACTGGGTTTTTTGGATGTGAGTGGTTGTATTAATTTGGGATCTATCGCATCCCACAACTGTCCCAGAGTATGTTTGGAAAATGTATTTATCGCATAGAAGGACAAGTTGACCAATAAAATAGGTCAACTATGTACAAACAAAATTGTAATCAGTAAAAACACTAACTAATTGGTAGGTCTACCTTTATTTGTTACTTCTTTGAACTTCCCTAATCCTCACTTCTTATGAGGGAGAGAAATGGCAATATTTCTTAAACTTGCAGAAGGCAAATTCCTGCTAAACTAAATATAAATGTTGATATTGGATGGCAGGTGCCTTTAATTCAACATTGTGTTTTGATGCATTTCTAATACCTTAAGACTTTCTGTATTAGACGTTTTTTAAAGACAATTTTTCCATCTGTGTGACCAGAAATAAAAGCCTTTGCTTATTCCTTATTTTTAGTATGGAAATCGGTTGAACAATGTATCTATGCCTTAATATGCCAAAAATATTGAGACTCTTACCTTTCATTTGTAGCCAAATTTGATATGTTCCTATAAACTTCACATGTTGCTCATGGGTCATTTTACATGGAAATTACCTTATTCACTCCAACGTGCCATGCAAATGTTATTTTCATCTTCTCCTCACTAATCACTTTATCTTAGCGCTCTGCAAAGTTTAATGAATACACACTTCCTGTTACATCAGGAAACAGTGGTTATTATCCATACAAATGTTCATACATGTGTAGCCTACAGGCTACTTCCTCATAAATGCATACTGATAAATGGATACTAATAAATGGAGCCTGTAGCACTTCGTTCACAGCAGATATAGGACTGGGGAGTGAATCAACAGGCCTAACAAACTATAATAAACCCAATGACAAAATTCTCCACCTTTTGATCCAGAGCTTATTCATCAACTAAAGTGATTCATCTTGCTTCCAATTGTAAAGTCAACAATTGTAGACCAACATTATACTGCCCTACCAAGCAAAAAGGCAGTAAGTATCCTGTCTCTATTGTATTGTGTTTTGGAGAAAATGGGGGTCATGTTAGCAGTAACTGCATAAAGTTACTGTGAAACCAAGGTAAATAAAAGCCATTTTTCTCAGTTCCATGCTATGAGCAGTTACTGCCTTTTTGCTTGGTAGGGCAGTCAGTATACTAGTATAAATCCCAATGTCAGGAGCACATTCAAGGTCCATTTAGTAAAGGCAAAGAAGTCGTCACTACCACAACATACAAATAGCCAGTGTAGACCTGTGAGATTTTTTATTCAATCTATAATGTTCTCAAAATAGAGAATATTCTTCATTCAATGCTACCAAGCTATTAGGCTTATCACAAGACTGTTCTGCAGAGGATCCCTGCCACTTCAGTGCAGAGAGGTCTGAGGTCTGAAACCTGATCTGCATGAGTGAGTTATGCAAGAGTCACCGAGGCTCTACACTGACCTTTTTTTCAAGGAGCACATGTGCACCCTTGTTGAAAAATGTATAGTGCCTTCAAAAAGAGCTTTCCACACCTGGAATGTGCCCATTATATAACATTTGCCCATTATATTTAAAAAAAATATTCAAACTCTGTCAAATTGGTTGTTGATCATTCCTAGACAACCATTTTCAGGTCTTGCCATAAGATTTTCCAGTAGATTTAAGTCAAAACTGTAAGTCGGCCACTCAGGAACATTCACTGTCTTCTTGGTAAGCAACTCCAGTGTAGATTTAGCCTTGTGTTTTAGGTTATTGTCCTGCTGAAAGGTGAATTAATCTCCCAGTGTCTGGTGAAAAGCAGACAACAAGCATTTCCTCTAGGATTCTGCCTATGCTTAGCTCCATTCCATTTATTTTTATACTGAAAAACTCCCCAGTCCTAAACAATTACAAGCATACCCATAACATGATGCAGTCACCACTATTCAGGGCTTGACATTCACTTTTTTAGTAAGTCAGATTTGTACTTGACCGAAAGCTCCAGACATGTGTCCCAACAACAACAAAAAAGTCTGTAACTCCATGGGCCAAAAAGGTGACTGAAAATCATGTTGTATGATGGTCAGGAACCACTTCACAAGGCTGCTGGTCTCTGATCCCATGTATTATATCTCCTGCCGTTGTGGCCTTGAGCAAGGCACTTAACCCCCAACAAAGTAAAATACTGCACTGATGGGCTACTGTACAAAATATCTGGAGAGCTAGTGGGTATGCAGGCTTCTTATCGAACCCCATTCAAACACACCAGAGTCAGCTTATCAAAGTCCTGTTGAGCAGCTGATTTTTTTTCTACAATGTGCTTATGTTCAAGCAGGGCTAGAGCAAAAGCCTGCACACCCAGTAGCTCTCCGAATCTATTTCACATGACTGGGCAAAGGCACAGCCATTGGTTGGACCTGGGAGGGGCATAGGCCCACCCTCTTGGAAGCCAGGCCCACCCACTGGGGAGCTAGGCCCAACCAATCAGAATGAGTTCTCCCCACAAAAAAAGGTTTATTAAAGACAGAAATATACCTCAGCACTCCCTCAGACTATTTTGCAGGTGAAGAAGCCGGATGTGGAGATCCTGGGCTGGTGTGATTATAATTGGTTCCAAAACAACGTTTGAGGCGGCTTATGAACAATTCTCTGGCAACAGCTCTGGCGGACATTCGTGCAGTCAGCATGCCAATAGCAAGCTCCCTCAAAACACAATACCACATATGTCTCAAGTTATGTGACAAAATGTGGTATGTGTGCACATTTTAAAGTGACCTTCTATTGTTCCCAGCACAAAGTGCACATGTGTAATGATCATGCTGTTTAATCAGCTTCTTGATATTCTACACCTGTCAAGTGGATGGATTATCTTGGAAAATATTATATGCTTACCTACAGGGATGTAAACAAATTTGTGCCAAGAAGTTGAGAGAAATTCCTTTTTTGTGTGTGTCTGGAACATTTCTGGGATTTTTTACTTCAAACATGGGACCAACACTTTACACATTCGGTTGAAACTTTTGTTCACTATGTATGTAAAGGTTAAGATATATTCAGTGTTCAGGGGAGATCTTGACAGCACAGGAGTTACTTGTCAATTAGGTTATACAATTTTTGTTATTTCTATTTTGTCAGAATTACATGGACAATAAAAAATAAAGAAGAACTTAGACAATTTTGAGCGCTTGAGAGGCGGTTTTACAACCGGAGTATGCAGCATTGTTTTCATCAAGTGCGCACCCTGGTTATACACAAGTGCCTGTGGAAAGTTATTTTAGGCCATCGGATATGACAATGACTTTAATCCATGCTACTAACTAAATAGTTAACTAGGGAGCCAATTCAAAACATATTGTGTAGATTGTCTAGTTATCTTGTTAGTCTGTATATAATTATTTAACCTGCTGCGCAAGTCTCTCTCTCGCCCTCTCTCCTCTGGCAACAACCCACACGTAGCTGATGCACACACCATGATGTTTCCAGAATTTTCATTGCTGACCAAAAAATTGCTATAACTGGGCAAATAACTCATTAGCAATTATTATCAACAAATGTGCAAACACAGCGAGACTCGCTTTGATCGCAAAAACGCATCTCGCGACTGCATGATTGAAAGACCACTCATGCCTGTCAATGCATGCCTACAATAATTACACTCCAATACACTCTGCAGAGATTGGGAGGACAGTGAGCTAAACATTGCATCCAGATGACACTTCAATCCAATTATGATCCAATTATGATCAGAGTAGGCTAATGGTTTGATATTGTGATTTTTGCTAGAATTTTTATTACTTGTCTATTCGGACAACTTAAATCTATAATGGGCTCCCGAGTGGCACAGCGGTCTAAGGCACAGCATCTCAGCGCTCCAGACCCCGGTTCGATTCCAGGCTGTATTATAACAGGCCCTTATCTCACCTCATTTGCTCACATCGTATATATACTTGTTTCTACTGTATTATTGACTGTATGTTTCGTTTTACTCCATGTGTATGTAACGGATGTGAAACGGCTAGCTTAGTTAGTGGTGGTGCTTGCTAAATAGCGTTTCAATCGGTGATGTCACTTGCTCTGAGACCTTGAAGTAGTAGTTCCCCTTCCTCTGCAAGGGCCGCGGCTTTTGTGCAGCGATGGGTAACGATGCTTCGTGGGTGATTGTTTTTGATGTGTGCAGAGGGTCCCGGTTCGCGCCCGGGTATGGGCGAGGGGACGGTCTAAAGTTATACTGTTACATGTAACTCTGTGTTGTTGTATGTGTCGAACTGCTTTGCTTTATCTTGGCCAGGTCGCAATTGTAAATGAGAACTTGTTCTCAACTTGCATACCTGGTTAAATAAAGGTGAAATAAATCAAATAAATTATAAAAAATGTTTGAGGCAAATCTAATACAATACATTGATTCAGGAAAATAAGTGAATTGCTTTGCAAATTTTTTGTTGTTGCAATATTACTTCAGTGCCTTGATGCAAACAGGATACATTCTTTTCCCTCTGTCAACTAGGTAAGTATTGTGGAGTGACTACAATGTTGTTGATCCATCCTCAGTGTTCTCCTATCACAGACAATCTAACTGTTTTGAAGTCACCATTGGCCTCGTGGTGAAATCCCTGAGCGGTTTCCTTCCTCTTTGGCAACTGAGTTAGGAAGGATACCTGTATCTTTATAGTGACTGGGTGTATTGATACACCACCCAAAGTGTAATGAATAACTTCACCATGCTCAAAGGGATATTCACTGTCTGCTTTTTATATTTCTACCCTTTAACCAACAGGTGCCCTTCTTTGCGAGGCATTAGAAAACTTCCCTGGTCCTTGTGGTTGAATATGTGTTTGAAATTCAAATCAAATCAAATGTTATTTGTCACATACACATGGTTAGCAGATGTTAATGCGAGTGTAGCGAAATGCTTGTGCTTCTAGTTCCGACAATGCAGTAATAACCAACAAGTAATCTAACTAACAATTCCAAAACTACTGTCTTATACACAGTGTAAGGGGATAAAGAATATGTGCATAAGGATATATGAATGAGTGATGCTCACTGCTCAACTGAGGGACCTTACAGATAATTGTATGTGTTGTGTACAGAAATGAGGTTGTCATTCAAAAATCATGTTAAACATCATTATTGCACACAGAGTGAGTCCATGCACCTTATTTGACTTCTTATTTTTATGCCTGAACTTATTTAGGCTTGCCATAACAAAAGGGTTTGAATACAGCTTTTAATTTTTAATTAATCTATAAAAATGTAGAAAAACATAATTCCACTTTCAAATTATGGGGTATTGTGTGTAGGCCAGTGACAAAAAAAATCTACATTTAATACATTTTAAATTCAGGCTGTAACACAACAAAATTTGGGAAAGGTCAAGGGGTGTGAATACTTTCTGAGGGTACACACAAAGAAATGTAGGTATTATTTGGGATAAAGCTAAAATGCTTCATTTTTATAGACGCACTGGTGCTCCTAAATTAAAATGTCAGGTCGCACAGCAGAATACTTAGGCGCATATGCAAGTAAAATGGTTCCACTCTACCCTGGTGACCTTACAGCACTCTCTATCTTCACTGTGCCTACTATCCACTCACTACAGTACATCAGAGCCATTGCGGAGCAGGACTGCTTGCTGCCTTGAGAGCTTTTCCTCCCCCAGTAACTAGGCTATACTACAATAACGATTGTCACATTATGCTCACAGAGCTGAGAATTAGAGACATCCAATAAAAATAATACATTAATTACACAGCATTTAGCCAAAAACACAATAGATAAACTAATATGTAGGACCCTACTTACCACAGTAGTAAGTCTGTTTTCACAACAAATATGTTTTGAAAGTGTACAGTCCACCAGTCTCAGCACCTGCAAGACAATCAGGAGGGTTAAAACTAAGCCGTTTTTAGGAAACTGATACTGCAGCACTACAAAATGCCTTTTTTTGTATGTGAAAGGGTTATGAGACATGCTCCCAGGTCTGTCTGGCGTACACTTGCCGATCTTCACTATATTTACAGTAGAGTATCGTTAGACCTGTTTAGCAAGCAGCATGCTTGATGCATTCATTACAGGCCCAATATTGTAAGTATGGTAACAACGCAATAACATAGATGGTAACGAGTTCCCCTTTAATCAAAGCTTTAAAAAGATCATCCCAACATAACATTCAGCCCATCCCTTTGTAATTTATCCCATATTCAATCCACCTCTCATTGATGCCCCTAAAGTAAGAGACAACGGCAGCAGTAAGCAAATGTCATTGTGTCGTCTGACTTGGTCGATAGTAATCCACACATAAGCCTAGCAGCAACATTGTCGTAAAAAAATTCATTATTTTGGGTATGAACTCACACACACACTTCCCCTTGACTGTACTTATATCAACGTACATCTGACTTCAGGTTGACATTTAGAAACCACTGAAGAGTAGTAGACAATCCTTTTCCCCTGTAGTGTGAAAGCATGAGAGGTATTTAGCCTAAAGCTTTCTGTTCAATGCTACATAATAAGACCTTCTGTAGTTCAAAGACAAAGTTCGAGAAAGCACTTCTGATATTGTAAGACCAGAGTTTTTTCTGGATCAAAATGGGGCTTAGGTGGTGGGTGTGGCAGGGGCTTTGGAAATGGGCACGGCTGCCCTGTTGGCGCAGCTGAATTTCTGAGAAAAATGTTGAGCCCCCACATCTTGGCGGTATAGAGAAATTGTTACATTTTAAGCTCATTCGCTGCAATTCTAGGCATTTCTCCATGTTGCAGTTTTAAACCTAATTCTATGCATTTTGCCATGAATGATGCAAGGTCATTTTCTCCATCATAATGAGAATTAATACTGCTAGATTCATTTTTTAATTATTATTATCCCTTCCTCCCTTTATTTTGGTGAATGAGTTTTCAAAGATTTATAAAAAAAAAAAATATATATAGGCCCATTATCTTTTATTCATACCATATATCTGGTTTTAGTTTATATATTTTTATCCAATCCAGAAAATTATTTTTTATTTTTATTGCAAAAGTCCACTGTTTGGACATCCTCAGGCATCCTGAGGATTTCAACTAGAGTTTGACCGATTAATCGGAATGGCAGATTAATTAAGGCCGATTTCAAGGTTTCATAACAATCAGAAATCTGTATTTTTGGGCGCCGATTTTCCGAAAACATTTATATATATATTTTTTTAAACCTTTATTTAACTAGGCAAGTCAGTTAAGAACACATTCTTATTTTCAATGACGGCCTAGGAACGGTGGGTTAACTGCCTTGTTCAGGGGCAGAATGACAGATTTTCACCTTGTCAGCTCGGGGATCTAAAATTGCAACCTTACAGTTAACTAGTCCAACGCAATAACGACCTGCCTCTCTCTCGTTGCACTCCACAAGGAGACTGCCTGTTACGCGAATGCAGTAAGCCAAGGTAAGTTGCTAGCTAGCATTAAACTTATCTTATAAAAAACAATCAATCATAATCACTAGTTAACTACACATGGTTGATGATATTACTAGATATTATCAAGCGTGTCCTGCGTTATAATGCATATCCTGCATATAATCTGACTGAGCATACAAGCATACAAGTATCTGACTGAGTGGTGGTAGGCCGAAGCAGGCACGTAAACATTCATTCAAACGTTGTACGTCAAGCATTGCGCTGTTTATGACTTCAAGCCTATCAACTCCCGTGGTGAGGCTGGTGTAACCGAAGTGAAATGGCTAGCTAGTTAGTGCGCGCTAACTAGAGGGACTGAAGCTATACTGTTTCACTGGCAATACTAAAGTGCCTATAAGAACATCCAATAGTCAAAGGTTAATGGAATACAAATGGTATAGAGGGAAATAATTCCTATAATAACTACAACCTAAAACTTCTTACCTGGGAATATTGAAGACTCATGTTAAAAAGAACCACCAGCTTTCATATTTTCTCATGTTCTGAGCAAGGAACTATAACGTTAGCTTTCTTACATAGCACATATTGCACTTTTACTTTCTTCTCCAACACTTTGTTTTTGCATTATTTAAACCAAATTGAACATGTTTCATTATTTACTTGAGGCTAAATTGATCTTTAGACGTACAGCAAACTAGCGCGATCTAATGCTATCCACAGTAGCAAAAAAGTAAGAATTCTATACTTGGAGTCAAATATCGATATATTATTGTCCCATAATAATATTGCGATATGTAACTTTTGGTTTTTCCCCAATCACTACTTGATGGCTATGACAAAAAGCCAATAATAGGATAGCAGCCTATCACTTTCTAAACTAAACTCCTGATAGTGTGGTTCCAATCTAGTAGATTATATATTTTACAAGCAGCACTGCTTTAAAGGGAAAATCCACAAAAAAAATATATTTGGTATTTTTTTAAATTAGTTGCATCATCAAGATGATGTAACCGGTGACACTTTCCTTCTTAAAAGTTAAATATCTTGAAAACTTGACTGCTGGCATGCAAAATATCAACAGTGGACTAATGGAATAAATACCAAAAGAGTGTTTGCGAGGAGTTTCCCTTTAATCTACAGCATTTAGAGGCAGGTTTTTCAAGCAGCACATTTAGCTCACTAATGACCTAAAGTTACAGTGATCATTGTGTGGGTGCAACAAGTCTGCCTTTCGCTATGAGGCACGAGGTTCATCACCAATAGCCCCCTTCATTCCTCACTCATAATAAAACAACCTGCAACAGCTTTGATAGTACAAGCAGGAATTTATGAAAATGTTTGTTAACGCAAAGACTCAAAGAACATTAGAGATTTACCTCAGACATCAGCTAGTTTATAGAGGGTGCTTACCATGTGCCCGAGTGTCATTCAGATAACTGACAGTAATCCCTCTTCAGTCTGAGGACAAAGAAGAAAAGAGATGCTGATTAAAATCAATGAATACACATTAGAAAACAAATGCGATGGATCATTGGCACAGTGGTGGAAAAAGTACCCAATTCATACTTGAGTAAAAGTACAGATACCTTAATAGAAAATTACTCAAGTAAAAGTGAAAGTCACCCAGTAAACTACTTGAGTAAAAGTCAAAGTATTTGGTATCTAAATATTCTTAAGTACCAAAAGGAAAAGTATGAATCATTTCAAATTCTTATATTAAGCAAAGTGGACGGCACCATTTTCTTGTTATTAAAATGTACAGATAGCCAGGGGTACACTCCAACACTCAGACATAATTTACATTTGTGTTTAGTGAGTCTGCCAGATCAGAGAAAGTAGGGATGACCATGGCTGAATTCCAAACACTAAATACACACCCTGTCCCCTCAGCCCTCAAATTAAGTGGACACTTCTTATGACGTCTGACGAGTATACACTTGCAGGGCATGGGATAGCATGTCTACTTATATTAACTATATAATTATTAATATACGGCTACCATTAATTAGCTAACTAATGTTAGCCTGCCTAGCTACTTCTGAAGAAGGACATTTTTTTATTTCTACAATTTCCAAAAGCTAACCAAACAAAAACATAATTACTTTTATAAGACGTGTTTGTGCATTAGTAGCACAATTTCTAACTTATTTACATTTGTTTTTACTTACACTTGTTTATTTTTTATTTTACCTTTATTTAACCAGGCAAGTCAGTTAAGAACAAATTCTTATTTTCAATGACGGCCTAGGAACAGCGGGTTAACTGCCTCAGGGGTTTGAACTTGCAACCTTCCGGTTGCTCTAACCACTAGGCTACCCTGCCGCCCTTGTACATTATTGACTCCATATTGACATTTAGGTTTTAAGTTTTGGCGGACATTTCTTAGCGCATGTACAATCTTCGCGAATTGAATTATGGGGTGTTTCAGGCCCCAAAGTGAACATAATTGTACACTCACAAACTCCATTAAAAAACGAGGGCTGAGGGACCTACGTTGCAAACTTCCCTTGCTATGCTAATCACTTGGACCGACAACAAATATGGCCGCGGAGCTTCCCCAAGGGCATAGGGCTGAGGGTTTAGGGACGAGGGCTGTCTACTTTGAGTATGAAACGCAGCCCATATGTTCTCTTGATAAGTACGTAAATTGGACCATTTTCCTGTCCTGCTAAGTACTCATCATGTAACGACTACTTTTGGATGTCAGGGAAAATGTACGGAGTAAAAAGTACATTATTTTCTTTAGGAATGTAGTGAGATAAAAGTCAAAGTTGGTCACAAATATAAATAGTAAAGTACAGATACCACAAAAAACTACTTAAGTAAAAATACTGTAAAGTATTACTTAAGTACTTTACACCACTGCATTGGCATCATACGCAGCCTTTAGTGTAAGGCTAGCCTAACCCACAAACAGTGGGACAATCAATTATAATCTTCAAGCCTGCTTCTCCATACTACTTCTGCAGACATCATAGAAAAACATTTGTTTTGCTAAATTACAGCCATCAGATTTGTCTTTAATTATTAAGCCGTAGCAGGATGGTCCTTGATACCCAAATCAGCAAATAGCCTAGCCAAAGTAACACAGCTTCAGAATGAAAGGTGCTAAGAGAGGAGAGCCTCTTGCCCATTTGATGAGAGTCAACACAGTAGCCTATAAACCAGGGATCACTTTTCATTAAAGATTTAAGAGAAGTCGTAAGTCAGCGGTTGTCAAACTTTTTGACCCGCGGCCCCCCAAAAAAACAGTGGTTCGAAGCTTGCGACCCCTGCGCACGTACATGCACACACAATCGTTGCGCAAATGTAGCCTGTCATTACAGACAAATAAACTAGGGATATCATGTAACTTCTCTGGAGTCCAGAGCAAGCAGAATCATATGGCCTACCTGTATGCAGCAGTGGTTGCAGGATCGGAGGGAAAGCATGGTCTGTCTGCACTGCACACTATCACTCTGAAGGGCTGCCTGCCCACATAATGCTTGTTGCCAAGTGGTTAGCCCTTTTCTTCCTCACAAATACAATAATTAATTTGCCAGAATGTTACATCTTCATCCCATAATATTGAAGGCAGCAATGTTGCAGCTATCTTTAGACGTACAGCCAGTAGCCACCCATACTAGGCCTATCTGACATATGAACATCATCACTGAAATTGGGGCATAGCTTTTTACTGTTCTGGCAAATATGCCTCCGTATTAGATATTTTTTACAAGTATTTTATATGGATAATATAAACGTAGACCTACTCTGTTTTTGTGAGGCAAAACCACAGAATCTTAAGCGAGTCCTTTCAGGTCACTAATCTGATATATGTGCCCACCTTCGAGTGCCTATGCTGATGACTGGTCATTAGTCAACAGTTTTTTTATTATTTTTCTTACAATTTTGTGCAATACTCTAGGCCAGGGGTAGGCGACTAGATTTAGCCGCTGTACTTGGGGACAGATTTCCTAAATTAGCCCCCAAAATGTTTTTGCTGAATTCCTGTTGATTAACAATTATATTAGAAACCAGATTAAATAGGCAAAGGTATATAACATGCAAATGGCAGGCTACATGTAGACTATTAAAATAAGGATGAAAATTATATACTTTTCCTATTCAGTTTCACACTCGCGATGCCCCAAAACCACGACCCCCACTTTGACAACCACTGTTGTAAGCGATGGCCTATATGAGAAAGACCTAAGAGCAAAGGAACTCCTCATCCTTTCCTTCCCCCCCCCTGTTATTGCAGCACATATCACATTCCATAGTAGAGTTTCTAAGATGGGGAAAGATAGGCTAGGATTACACTGGGAGTACAGATCCTGGAAATGCTTAGCCAGGCTACTTGGCTCAGCGCTGGAAGAACGAGATCCCACAGACCCAGAATGTCATTAAATGGCAGTTTAACATGTTTGCTAGCTTGCTGTATTCTCAAATGTTTTATTGTAGCCTACATTCTGCAATGAAGTCAATGTACAATATGCAGGAATTATCCAAATTCCCTCATTCTAGAACCTAGACCTTTGCTCATCATTCACACTGTTTCTATCGCATTGTACATTGTACATTCGACAATCATTAGGCTATTTAATGTAAAAACTACATTTAGTAGAACTAACAATGGACATGAACGATTCATTAGGTCCCTGTTAAACTTGTGCAGCACATCTTTAATACACATGGGCCAACAATCTAGTCACCGTAAAAGGATTGGTCAATAACCACCCTCCACTTCCCTCCCAAGTCCCAACTCCTTTTCACAGTCTTCCTTGTGACCAAGGGTGAGACAGAGCTGTTTTCACAGCCCCAGTGAAAACTGCAGTGAACAGTTTAATTAGGCCATCCAAAACCAGAGAATGGTCCATGCCAAATCCATGATAACTTTAGTTAGATGTAATAGATAGCCGTGCATGGAAAGTGAGTCATTGTGCTCAGGTTTAGGCCTAAATCAAACAAATAAAGGTTATAAGGAGCTTCCTTATTCCATTCCACTAGCACTTCATTAGCCAACCTTATATTAATATTGTGAAAAAGAAAACCCAGTTAATATAGGCCTACTCCTAATTTATAACAGTCCTAAACTCAGTAACACACAAATCGGTTTCACATGTTTTCTCATATAAGATCAGACGTCTCATGAAGTTATGTACACCATCTAAAAGACCAGCCAATGTAAACACAGCCTTTATCCCCAAGCAGGTCACTCTTAGCTTACTGCTACTTAAAAAGAGTAAATCTGCCTTTATCCTATTTGGCTGCAAACAAATGTTTTGAACATTGGCCTACATTTTATGTGCTCCCAAAAAAAGCTTCCTCCTCCTCCATTGATCGCTCTGCTTGACCAACACAATCATTCTTCCCAGCGTGTTTAACTATTCCAGTGAAAATCTTTAGAACCCATTAAGGGAAATGTGAGCGGAGTATTCACGTGACAGATGTATTTGGAATGTTACTCTTCCCTTAGCCAACACCCTAGTAATAGGCTTACCCATTTGCACTGTTCAAACCTGTCTCAGTGATTCATGTATTGGCTAAATCCCTGCTTTGTGTGACTCTTCAAACGTAGTGCACTGTAATGTAGGCCTAGTCATGAATCTCAAATGTATGTTATACAAATAGTTTAGGCTAGTTTGGGCAAACGGAGTGAAATATCAGTTGTGTCTCCAATATTTTCTGATACAACCAATTAATAAATGAACTTTCACAAATATCTGGACCACTTATATGGCACCAGGCCAATTCATAACAAATCAAGTTTGGGCGTTTCTTAGTGTAAAAATCATACTTAACATCTGGAAGTATAAATATATATTTTTCACAAAATTGTTTAATTAAAACCTGTAAATAATGTAAAGAAAATGTATTATGCATGTGTAGGTTGTAAACTGTGTCACAAAACGTCTTACTTACAGCACAGGAAAGATATGCCTTGGGACAAAAGGCATCCACATGCTTCTCAGCCAAAACAGTTCTTAAGAGTTTGTGCATATATTATGACAAGAATTCTATGCCGTTTTTGTCCATTTTGGACTTCGGTGAGGGTTTTTCGGCTGTTCGGACACATTTTTCTAGGGGCAAACTGATGTCCGGAGCCAAAATCCACGCCCCTTCGCCAGAGATTGGTCAACAGTAGGGATTCTTCAATAAAGTCTGTTGTCATTCAACGAGAGACGACTCATTTTCATGCACATTTTTCATTGCGAAATACTGCACCAAACATCTTAGTTAGATATAAAATTAATAACAGATTTCTAGAGTTATGTTAGATAAATTCTGACTATTTTGAGGAAGTGTATACTGGCGTCTCAAAAATTGATAAACGGCACTTTTTTGCAGCTTTTTCCTCATTTTTCAAGCAAATGTCTTTTAGGGAGTATGTGAGCACACTCGTTCGGTTCGTCTTGCCGACTTTGGCAAGCCGCCAGCCGAACTGAAGCATGCTGATGCATTTAGAGGCACTACTCTAAAAGTGGTTGGGTGCTCTAGGCTCCAGGGCATTAAGAATGTTGAACTTGACTCTGGGGTCACAATACACACCATGTGACTAGTGATGTGACTAGTGTCAACAGGGAGAGGAGAGGGGCTGCTGTTTGTATCATTGGGCTCCCCAGAGGAAAAACAAAGAGAAATGGAAAGGTCGATAACATAGAGCCTGGCACTGATTTATATTAGCCAGGGAAGAGTTAACTTCACATCTCTCTGTGTGTACACATTAGACCTTTTTGATTTATCCTAACCCCCAACCACGCTTAATCATTCCTTCCAAGCTGAATCCCCTTCAGATTAGTGTGGAGAGGTCAGCATTATTACTATTAGGCCTAGACTAAGCCTCACTCCCTCAAATATGTCACTTGATTTCCCTATATGGCTCAATACATTATTTTGGCTAAATAAGGCCAACCAACTGTCAGATAGCCTATGGGTGTAATCTTATGTTCAAGTACTCCTTGCAAGAAGAAACTTAGAAAACTGTTTAGCCTAACTGTAAAACGTAGGGCACAACATTCCAGGTTTCCAACATTGTTTTGGACATTGTAAATGCGTAGTTATGATGATTCCAGGAGCTTGGCGTATCAGGGAGTTTCATCAGTAGTCCCAAGTTTCCAATAGCACATGAACACACAATAAGACCTAGCCTGAAGATCATAATTCTGACTGTATTTCAATTTGTAAATGACTACCTCTGACAATATGTGCCATTTAAATTAAATATGGGTTGGTATGGGAACTAATAAAAGATGATTTAATATTGATGTCTTGTTCTGTCATTGTCCTGGCAATCTAGCTATGAAACAAAGAACTGCTGCTGTTGAACTGAAATCCACTCATCCTTCCCATCCCCCACGTGTTCCTTCAGTCTACTGTCAAGCACCAGTTACATAACTGTGCTACTCCACCACTAGCTACATAAGAGGGGGGTGAGACATTGTTTAAGCGAAACGTTTCCATAGCAAATACAATAAACTTCATGTCTATATGAAATATGAATATAAACAGGTGTGTAAATCAGATAATTAACTGGGCTAGTATTGGGTTATAAACTTTGTTCTATTGTAATTATCATAGATACTTTCACTTATTGAATATTCCCATAATATAATACAGCAGTGGTCAGACTGCACTATTCAGGTCAATATATTTTTAAACAGGAGCTAGGCTTAACCTACAAAATGTCAATTAAAGACTAATTCTTAGGTTAAGCAATTACAGCAGGAAAAGCATATGTGTAGCCTATGTAGTTGGCTAGATAACTACATAACCTTACTAATGATTTCCTGGATTTCAACTAGGCTATACTGTAAGGAAGTTGAGCTAGAGTCGTCTGGCTTTGACTCTGGGTTCCCCTCCCCCACACTCATGGGTTACATTACTGAATTGTCAATAAGCTCTGATTTGGTTCCTTTATTACATAGAAGTTAACATATGGCTAAATACACCATTCCACATCCCTTTCATGTAGTTAGCAACAGTTAATGGTTGTTAAAGTTAGCATGTTTATGTGTGTCTAGCTATGTATCACAACAAACCTTGCACATCACACCTAGATTTGTGGCCATAAATATCCGTTGACAACCGCTCAGATGGTCAAAGTGTTCTAATGGTTTATCTAAAATATTTGGCAGTGATTATCATACAGTTAAAAACTGGCTTGTAAACAGGCAACTTTACAAACCCTGTGAAGTTGTAGGTAGGAACAGGAAACAAGCTGCCAGTCACCACGCGCGCGCACACACACACACACACACACACATTCTTTCGCGCGCACACACGCTGACGCTGCCCATCCCCCACCCTGTTGAAATTACCAAAATAAACATTGGTGACAGTGAAATAATTGACGATAACGACCAACAAACAAAAGTGTACAGTGAATGCGTCTCGTAGTATATTTTATATTACATATAATCACGAGAAAAGCCAAGAAAACACTTACTTAAACTGTCCAGATCACACAACGGGTGCCTTCTCTGCTGTGCTCCTTATATGGAATCTCTTCCTCCACTGCTATTTTCTAAAATATAGTCACAATAAAGCGTTATAAATCTACTCCGAGATTGCGGCTTGGTAGTTAAAATCCCAAATGAGCGATGTGTTTTGATTACATAAGTGTAGCATTTGATAAATCCTTAAAAAAATGAGATTGAAAAGCAATTGGGATACATTGTAAGGTTGCTTGCTTGTGGAGAAAGAGCCAAACGGTTCAGAATCAGCCAACGGCTTCAGATACAGAAACACTGAGGAGGTGACTCTCCAGGCAAAAATGAGGCAGGCCTAGGCAATTCTCTGCAGTTATGTAGAAACTGTATGAAGGACACAAAAATATTGAAATGGGTGTCGCAGTATAAAATAGTGTTTCATGTACCTATATAACCTAGCTAGTGTTGTTGAAATAGTATTTGTATAAAATACACATGCAGAGCAGTACACACATTTTTATTCTGGAGAAGTCTCAAGATGCAGAAATCTAAATAAAAAAAGATGCAAATATCTCAATCATAACTTATCACATAATAATACTAGCCTGAAGTGGGTGATGTTGCACATATGGAATGTTCAAACTTCTGGGGTGAGTTCAGTTTGATTCAACGTTTGGTATGTTGCGTGACAGTTTGTAATGAATGATACGTTTCCTCAAAACGGTGTGTGTGCGCTGTTCTCCAACAGCCTTTGGGGTACTTTTTCACCTGTTTTGTGTGGGTGTGGAGAGGTGTGGCCTGACCAATATGGGTGTGACATTTGAAATCGCAAAACTTGTGCAGCACACCATATGGCAATCTCCCACCTGGGCCACCATAATCACAATGTTTATCAACTGGTCATTCAGTACTGTACTGTTTCCGTTGAATTCAACGTTGCGCACCGCTCTGTTGTACTGAACAGAAGCCAACTGTTTTGTCGGGCTAAACAGCTAGCTAATTAAGCTAGCTACTAAGTCGAGTTGTTTTCACATGTCAAAATAAACATTTGGATCGTGTTGTTCACTTGTGGCATGGTTCCTACGACTGGGAACACACCTATTTTTGGAAATTAAAGTTGACAGATTTCCCCAAAAAGCAGCCAAGCAAAAGGCATTGCCTGCATGGGTAGGCCTAAACTGCAGTAAAATGAGGTGGCATATGACTGCCAGGATGATGTAGCACACCGGTAAATGGTTTAGTTAGCTAGCTATCACGTTAACCATCTATTCTAGGCAGCTAGATGGCTGTCTACCATATTTCCATCTATCTACAATGTTTTTTTTAATGAGTTTGACCTGTTAGAAACAAGATGTTCCAGCCCTAGCCCCACAGAGAAAAACACAATAGTAATGAAATATCCAATGTTGAGAATAATGAAGCCTGTCCTTGTCTAATTAATCTGGTTGTAATAACGTATAAATAACAATCAATAGTCCTAACCATTGGTCATAGTAA
Organism: Oncorhynchus keta; assembly: GCF_023373465.1. Lineage (NCBI taxonomy): Eukaryota > Metazoa > Chordata > Actinopteri > Salmoniformes > Salmonidae > Oncorhynchus > Oncorhynchus keta. The sequence continues at coordinate 22,348,726 of NC_068446.1, read as the reverse complement.
TGCTGTGAGAGTAGGATTTCTGATAGATTGTGACATTGGTGGGTCTATACTTGCAAACATTCTATTTTTTTTTTAACTTAATCTGATGCTCCGCCACTTCCCAGAATGGTGCTTGTATAATAAAGTAAGGTAACTTAATGATTCATTCGTTTTCTATATAGGCCTAACACATTGAATATAATAGCATATTATAAGGATACTTACTGTTAGACCAAAAACACCCCTTCATGTATTATGTAGTCTACACTTACAGTACATGTACAATGTTTTATATGTATTATTATAATCATCCAGTGGGCATGCTCATTTTGCACACCCGGAGGATACAGGTCTACATGCTGTTGCAGAGTTTTCTGTTGTTTGTACTGTAAAGCCGGAAGCAGCGAATGCTGTCACCAACTAAAACATGACAGGTAAGGAAAAATGGCAGACCAATAAAAACATCAATTGTTTCTCGAACAAATAACAGGCAACACCATGACACTGTTCAATTTGCCTCTGATACAAATGGCTGTTGAATCAAACAACAGACGGGTGACCGTTGCTATACCAATTTGCCCAGAAGCCCAGAATTGCCCAGGATCCCATCCCTAGTCAGGATAGTGAAAAGATTCTTGTAAAAATACAAAATAAAGGATACTCTGTTAAACCTGTACAAACAGTGTCTTCCTGTTTCACAATTGGCTCTCATAATTCTCATTGGTTGAAAAAATGAATAATATTACATTACTTCACATCCCTGCCGCCAATGCGTTTGTTTTGTATTATAATACTGCAAGGTAAGAGTGTAGGCCTAATACTAAGCATGAGGAAAATCAACATCTTTAAATGATTAGTCCAATTAAGCTAAATTGTAATTATTTCGCCACTATGGCTTATTTATTGCCTTGCCTCCTTAATCTTACTACATTTGCACACACTGTATATAGATTTTCTGTTGTGTTATTGACTGTACGTTTGTTTATCCCAAAATCAAAATCAAATCAAATGTATTTGTCACATACACATGGTTAATGTGTTAATGCGAGTATGTCAACAAAGTGGCATAGCTTAAAGTGGCTAGTGATACATGTATTACATAAAGATGCAGTAGATGATATTGTGTACAGTATATACATATGAGATGAGTAATGTAGGGTATGTAAATATTATATTAAGTAGCATTGTTTAAAGTGGCTAGTGATATATTTTACATCAATTTCCACGTGTAACTCTGTGTTGTTTGTGTCACACAGCTTTGCTTTATCTTGGCCAGGTCGCAGTTGAAAATAAGAACTTGTTCTCAACTAGCCTAACTGGTTAAATAAAGGTGAAATAAAAATATTAAAATAAAATAAATAAAGCTTTCATGTCACACATGAAACCCAACAGGTTTAGGTAAGGGGGATATTCAAATGTATTTTTTGCTTTGTAGGTTGGAATTACAAAGACACATTCTATTATTGGGTGAATAGGCCAGTAAGGAGAGGATAACTGAGGGTAGAGAGTAGAGACAGGATAAAAGAGTCTCTGGAATCAAAGCGGGGGAGTGATGAGAGGCAGAGTAGAGTCTGAAGCTCCTCTGGGCAGAGGGCTGCCAGTGTAATGGCCATTACTGAACACACCAGGGAAAGACAAGTGAAGAGTGGAGGGGGGAAGAGGGGCAGGAGGAAGGCTGTTATTTTCAGGTATCTTACCCCTCGCTGCAATCTCAGGAGAAGACTTTAGCAATAGTCTTCAGGAATCCATGGCCATATCGTGATGTGTGAAATACTGTATGATAGTATCTGTTATGTTGCATAAAGTATAATAAACAAAGACACAATTTATAGTCCAATACTGACACCTGTTTGGGGAAGGGGGGATTGATGGGAAAGTGTTTCAATTGTGCAGTATTTAGCAATCATACTAAGAGTCTGGTAGCAGCCGTTGTTGTGATCTGTGTGTAGCATGAATGGATTTGCGTGTGTGTGTGTGTGTGTGTGTGTGTGTGTGTGTGTGTGTGTGTGTGTGTGTGTGTGTGTGTGTGTGTGTGTGTGTGTGTGTGTGTGTGTGTGTGTGTGTGTGTGTGTGTGTGTGTGTGTGTGTATGAGAGAGAGAGAGAAAGAGAGAGAAAGAGAGACCAACGTAATGTGTCAGTGAGAGGGAGAGAGAGAGAGAGAGAAAGACTTCCACTTTCCTTTATCTACTAATGAGGTTTCAGTGCCCCAGCTCAATAGATGTAGCCCCTAGGAGGTCTCCACACTGTTGCGTGACACTGGCCATCTGAACAGCATAGCTAGTAGAGATACCCATTGCTGTTAAACCCTGACAATGCCAGCCATTGATGACATCGCAAAACCTCAACCCTCCTCCCCCACTGCCAGGGAGATATTGCTTCCTTTTCAAATTAGGTTATCTCTGCCTATCAATTCTGTGTGATGGTACAGAATTTGAATTTGAAATGTCCGTGGTGTCTAGATCTGTCTGCACACAGCGGAAGGAAATGATCTTTATAGGGCAAGGACATTTCATTTTCTGCATCAGAAATAGAGATGTGAGCATTACCGGGTTCTAGCAAATATATATTTTTTGTCATATTTCTTTATTAAGGCTCAGTAATGCAGATATTGCAATATGGTATAATTTGAGTGTAAGCTAAATCATTAAAGATTGAAACTCCTGCTGTAGGTAAGTAAAATCAATTATTCAGGAGCACAACCAAGTACTGTTTGAGATGGTATACTTTGCTTCCAGTCAATATGTGTGGAGCCTGGGCTGTTCTGGTTCTGAATCGATTCAAACCTCTGCTCATTAACATTTACAAATGACAAATCTAACTCGGACAATTAACTGTCCTCCAGAGAGAAGACACAATAAACAACATGTTAGTGTAGAAGGGAGAAGCTGCCCTTTATTTGAAACCAAAAATATTACAAGTTGGTAATCATTTATACAATTTGCATGTAAACCGTCCTGTGAGACCCATATTTATCTATAGGCATTTATGTTCATTATACATGAACAAATGGGTTGTGTTTTTAAAGATAAACCATTTTTTGTTGTTTGCAGGTTGTTAAATGCTTTGTAGGTATGTTGTTTTAGTAGTTTAATACAGTTTTAACATACAACTCACCATCAGTGTAAGGGAGTTAGAAATATCTCAATATTTAAACGTTGTGTTTATGTACATCTCATGTAGACTATGAATACAATCCCAAATCAGATAAGGGATTTAAAAAGGCACCACAACAATGTCAATCAAATATTGTACACAGAATATTTTTTTTCCTGTGTGCTGAGGGGTGGTGGGAGAGAGAAGTGTGTGTGATCGGCCAATTCCTCCCTCGCTTTTACTCCCCCATGCAGTCTGTCTCAGGAGTCAGAACTGTGGTTTTGGCAGCAATGGAGAGGCATTTATTTTAGAACATCTTACATAATGTGTCATTTAGTATTTTCCCCATTTCAATACATCTGCACCTATGCATTCAGCAACATTTTTGTGAATTCTACCCTCTGTTCTACTAGAGGTTGTAATGTGGTATCCATTTCAGCATTACTCTCAATTATCTTTGTCATGATGTTCCACTTTGTCCATAATGGCTGCCTCTGCTCCAAGCTATTCTAATTTAGTTCTCATCAGAATACAGGGAAGAGATTATTGTAAACTATTGAAAAGCTGTGCAGTTACTGGGAGATCATGTCTGCGGAAAGGAGACTGCAGGATCCCACCCATCCCCCACATTCGCTTGTAAACCCACTTTTGCCTGGCTGGTCACTGACTGCAAAAGATAGATTCCACTCCACCCCCTATCCTTTGCTCAGTCATTCAGACTTGGAGAGTCAATAACAAGCTGACATCATCATTGGTTTGTATATTACACTGCTACTTTCATTCTACCCACAATATCCTAAGATAGGAGCATTAAGGTTTGAGATTTATGCCAAATAAGAGGATGTTATGGAAAATGGTGGAACTAGATCAGAAAGGCACTGTTGGGGGTAGGGTAATGTTCCATTGGGCCTCAGCCTTCTGTGACATTGAGCTAACTATATGTGCAAATATTACATAGTACCGTACAGGGAGTGTCTCTAGGATGGATGGTATTTTTGGGGTAAGAGTGTTTCACACATGAAAGCAAGCCTTGGCAATCAATACTGATATCTAGAAAAATAAGAATATGCTTGAAACATAATTGGACATAGTGAATAGCGCCAGTCCTTGAGGCAGAACAGTTTATCATACAAAAAGGCTGTTCTTGACTTGAGCAGGAGCTCACTGGAGCTGAGTACCGGCACTAAAATGTTCTACTGCTTGAGCTCCTGTTCCTCTTATAGAATAATTAGCATAAAACTATTATGGAGCTCCTGCTCCAATATAAACAGTACCCAAAATGAGTACCGGTACCTATTTCAGCCCAAGTCAAGCACTGCAAAAAGGTGACTATGCCGCATTTTAGTTTGAAGATGCTCTATTTGAAGTATGTCAATCCACTGTCACTTAACAGGGCTGAGAGCCATCCACTCTCATAGAATGTGGTGCATGTTAAACCCCCAATGCAGTGCAAGGTAGAGGAGACACATGTTCAACAGAATTCAAATCAATTAGCCACAGTGGGGCTCTGCATTCCATCCCTCCCCATATTTTTTTTTTTTATCCAACTGCACAAGGAGGAATCTCATCCCTTTGGCTCTAGTGGAGTTAGAAAAGCTATATAAAGGGGCCCCAGCAAAGACTCTCTAGAACACCTGTTTAAGGGTATGCTTAATCCCTGTCTATTGGAGGCAGTAGAGGAATTATTATTCTCTCAAAATGGAACCATTAAATTGGAGATACTGTGGTCTTCCACATCTTTTTGATTTCTCTTTATAAATGCTCTTTGGCAAATATTGTGCATAAATACAGTTGAAGTCGGAAGTTTACATACGCCTTAGCCAAATACATTTAAAATCTGTTTTTCACAATTCCTGACATCTAATCGTAGTAAATATTCCCTATTTTAGGCCAGTTAGGATCACCAGTTTATTTAAGAGCATTATCATATAACCTTGTCTTGATATAATCTGAAACTGTGTGCCATGGCTTTTTCACAGCACTGCCCAGACTACCTACATCGAGCATTATTGTTTTAATCTGCAACAGTGAGCAGATTCATGTCAGATTACTATTATTTTGTTCTTATCAATCAATTTAAATGTTCTTGACCAAACATCATGCCCCGCCTGCTCCTGCTCTTCCCCCCTGGCGCTCGAGGATTTCAGGCTCCCCAGCATTACGCACTCCTGCCACCATCATTACGCACTCCTGCCACCATCATTACGCACTCCTGCCACCATCATTACGCACTCCTGCCACCATCATTACGCACTCCTGCCACCATCATTACGCACTCCTGCCACCATCATTACGCACTCCTGCCACCATCATTACGCACACCTGCTTCCCTCGTCACGCGCATCAGCGATAATTTGTACTCACCTGGACTCAGTCACCTGTTATTTCCTTCCCTATTTCTGTCTGTCCCTCAGCTCTGTTCCCCGCTTCCGCATTAACGTTTGTATGTTGTTTTGTTCCCGTGTGCTGACGCTGTTTCTGTCTTGTTCTTTGTCTGTTCCTCATTAAATGTTTGACTCCCCGTACCTGCTTCTCGACTCCGGCATCGGTCCTTACACATGAGGGCATTGTCCCTCGTAACGAGGGGAACTGTATGGTGGAAAATTCTCCTACTGAATACATCTCGATTCATACAGTAATAAGCAAAACACTAAGATTGTGCTCATGGAAGGCTGACTCCAGGGAAACAATACACATGTGAGTGTGTATAGAAATGCTACTTCTCCTGGGATCAATGTAGTGCCTATGTTTACACTTTAGTACCACCGGCTTCAGTATCATCATAATTGCCTTGACAAAGACGTAAGATGCGGTCTTCGGATAGGTACAGTAAATCATGCCATATATGACAATCAAATAATAAGCATTCCGTGTATAGTTTGTTGATGTGAAGGCAAAGAATGTATTTTTCTGACAGTAGCCTAATCAGTGCCACTATTAGAATGAACCATATATAAATATGTTACCCCAGATTATGCGTCACAGCCTCTATCATGACCATCTCAGGCTGTGTCTAAAACTGACATTACTAAAGTGTTTCCCAAACTCGGTCCTCGGGACTCCAAGGGTGCACGTTTAGTTTTTTGCCCTTGCACTACACAGCTGATTCAAATAATCAACTCGTCATTGAGCTTTGATCATTTGAATCAGCTGTGTAGTGTTAGAGGGCAAAAACCAAAATGTGCAACCCTTTGGGAAACTCTTCATTACTATAATGCATAAACAGGAACTGTCATTGCCAAGTAAGTCATTTAAGTGGGTGTCTTGTAATAAGACAAGGGGAAGATAAACAACAAAACAAGCATCAAGGACATTCGGTATAAGGGGTTCCGTAAGCCGGTAATAGCTGTCTTTTGGCCACTAAAAAATTGAAAAGCCCGATAAATAAAATTGGCACCGGCCAATTGCCCGGGAGAAGAAAATACATTCCATTGCGAAATAATGATTTTTAGCCTATTTATTGATGGAAATACCAGTCGATTTAAATATATTTGACCGGTCATGCTTTCACATTATTTATTGGAATTACATTTGCACATGTGTATATTCGTTATGTACTGTATCTTATTTATCACATGCCACAGCATACAGATACAAAGCCTTTGAGCGGAAAATCAGCTCTTCGAACAGCTCTTTCATTGCTGCTTGAGTGAAACGTGCTTTTATAAGCCCAATCATTGTGCAACCATTTTAAATGCAATCGCGTGTTAAAAACAGTTTTGACGGCCACAATCAAGTACAAAATAAACCATTTTTATTTTCTAATTGAAGCACCATTCCCGTTTGCATAGGCAACGCCATTGAAACCAGTAACCTATTTCTCTCATGTTCTATTGGTTTTCAAATCAACTTAATATCATTGTAAAGTAGCCAAAGGCACAATCATAGGCATATTAGCAACCCATGCTAATTGTTGCATCTTTATATGTTTCCTCTCTTAAAATTTCTAACAGATATTTTCATCTCTGTCACATGAAACTGCTTGAATGTGTGGTGCGCTTTTGACAATAGTGTTTTCCCGCTAATTACATGGAGCCTACTGACTTGTGCTCATTGCTGTGAGGAAATAATAATTGATAAATATATTGAGCTAAACGTTTTTGATCTATTGCATCAGCCTCATTGCTTAATTTTTTTTAAATGTAGCGTAGTGTTTGTATGAATTTGGGATCTATGATGCCACAACTGTCCCAGAGTCTGTTTGGAATAAGCTATTTCTTTCTTGACAAGCTGACCAATTGAATAGGTAAACATTTCTACTCTGGGAGATAGTAGATTGACATAAGCTAGTGATTTTGCTGTTCATTACTCATCTAGTTGGCTGAAGAAAAGTATATGTGGACAGTTGTTCTAACATCTTCAAAGTGCGCATCAGAATTTGTTAAGAAGGTCACAAGTCAATGCCTCCAGGACTTGCATGTTCTGTTAAAACGAATTGCCATAATCTTAAAGTAATTTCTGTCATTCTCAGCACAATCGGTGGACGCCCTAATCAGGTCATGCACCCAATGCATATGGGTCCGGTAAATTTCTGAAATGTCCAGTAAATTAAAATGCTGCAGGTGAATGTCCAGCGCCACATTTTCCTAACGGAAACCCTGGTATGCATGTATGCATGTATGTATGTATGTATGTATGTATGTATGTATGTATGTATGTATGTATGTATGTATGTATGTATGTATGTATGTATGTATGTATGTATGTATGTATGTATGTGAGTGTGAGAGTATTGACTGGGATGGTAAAGGTCAGGGATTTCTTACTTCACCTTTGTTTTTCCATGCATAACATCAGTCCCATGTAGGTCAGAGGGTAATTTCCCTGCCATGGCTCTGGATTGGCATTGGATAATGATGACTGCAAGACTGTGTGGTTGGCTGGGGATAGATAATGAGAATTCAGAGGAAGAGAGTGGTTGGCTCAACATTCTGCCAGACAAGTGAGTAATGAGGTGAACCAGCCTCTTGACTGGAGAAAAACTTACACACAAACACAAGTAAACAATACACAAGTGGGATAAACAAGATTATCTAATACACAGCGGCAGAGTAATAAACCCTACAGAAAAAAACACTGCCAAACTCATAGAAACACACGTAACACAAATACAGAATTTAGAAAATTACAAATTCAGCCCTGAGTTCTTTATTTGACAGCCATTTATATGGTGTTGAGCGTGCTGAGTGAGCAAAATTAAGGTAATTTCATGGTTGGCCAATAGAGACAAATTGCTGTTTGCCTTCTTTAGTATGGTAGCAGGAGAAACACCCTTTGATAAATAGAAGCTGCTATGTGTTTAAGAGAAAAATGAAGCAGAGAGAGTAGAAATGATATTCACACTGTAGAGCAAAAACTTTGGCGACTGAGAAAAACACCAACTAAAAGGTTCCGGGCAACACACTTTAGCATCAACACGTTACAGCAAATACCCTGTGAGACCGATGATAACTCAGTTACATGAAGATTGTTCTAGACATCAGTGCTTGAGTGCAATCAGCAGTGGCTCAGTTTATCAAACTAAGTCTACCCAGATGGTATATTTGCATTGGCCTAGTTTAACATTGCTGAAAGCATTTAAGCTCCATTTGGCATCACAATTTAATATTGTGATGTGGATGTTTTTATTCCTAGAATAAAGAGATGACTGTTATGTGCCTGTGATTAAGAAACATGGCAACTAGAGGAGAAGGGCTAGAGAGAGAGGGGGTGGAAGAGAGAGAGGGTGGAAGAGAGAGAGAGGGTGGAAGAGAGAGAAATACTTATTACTCACAAATGGCTTATGAAAGGCCCAGTTCGGTCAAAGTGATTTTCCAGTGTTATATAGAAATTATTTCTACACTATGAGGTTGGAATAATACTGAGAAATTGTGAGAATTATGATAATGGACTTTTAATTTAAGTGCTGTTGGAAAGGAGTGCCTGAAATGTCTGTCTGTTTTGGTGTGTTGGAGTTTTGGCATCACCAGGTGGTAAATTAATAGACCAAAAAGAAAGAGAGTTCCAAACTTTTCTGCCAATAACAGATCGTTTTCCATTTCCCACTCCCCACTCTGAGACACCCCTAGCAACATTTTTGCTTGAGAAATTGCTTTTTGCTAAGAAGCCATATATGTTTCTTGTTGACCATTTTAAATGAAAACAATCACAGTATGGTAATTCATTGTTACCCAGAAATGATTTGATATTGAGATAAAAAAGGCTGCATTGGACCTTTAAACTGTCACTAAGAACAGATATAGCCCTTGGTTCGCTCCAGACCTAACTGCCCTTGACCAGCACAAAAACATCCTGTGGCGGACTGCCATAGCATTGAATATTCCCCACGATATGCAACTGTTCAAGAAAGTCAGGAACCAATACACACAGTCAGTCAGGAAAGCAAAGGCTAGCTTTTTCAAGCAGAAATTCACATCCTGTAGCTCTAACTCCAAAAGGTTTTGGGACACTGTAAAGTCCATGGAGAACAAGAGCACCTCCTCCCAGCTTTCCCACAGCACTGAGGCTAGGTAACACGGTCACCACTGATAAATCAATGATAATCGAACATCTCAAAAAAGAGAAAGAGCTGCAAAACATGGACCAGTACAAATCAGCTGGGCTAGACAATCGGGACCCTCTCTTTCTAAAACTATCCACCCCTCTTCAAAGGGGGTGACACACTAGACCCAAACTGTTACAGACCTACTGTATATCCATCCTGCCCTGCCTATCTAAAGTCTTCGAAAGTCAAGTTAATAAACAGATCACTGACCATTTCGAATCCCACCGTACCTTCTCCGCTGTGCAATCCGGCTTCCAAGCCGGTCACGGGTGCACCTCAGCCACGCTCAAGGTACTACACTGGCTCTAGGTCATCTATAAGTCTATGCTAGGTAAAGCTCCGCCTTATCTCAGTTCACTGGTCACGATAACAACACCCACCCGTAGCACACGTTCCAGCAGGTGTATCTCACAGATCATCCCCAAAGCCAACACCTCACTTGGCCGCCTTTCCTTCCAGTTCTCTGCTGCCTGTGACTGGAACGAATGGCAAAAATTGCTGAAGTTGGAGACTTGTATTTCCCTCACCAACTTTAAACATCAACTATCTGAGCAGCTAACCGATCACTGCAGCTGTACATAGTCCATCTGTAAATAGCCCACCCAATCTACCTACCTCATCCCCATACTGTTTTTATTTTATTTACTTTTCTGCTCTTTTGCACACCAATATCTCTACTTGCACATCATCATCTGCTCATTTATCACTCCAGTGTTAATCTGCTAAATTGTAATTATTCGCTCCTATGGCCTATTTATTGCCTACCTCCTCATGCCTTTTGCACACACTGTATATAGACTTTCTTTTCTCTACTGTGTCATTGACTTGTTTGTGTTATTGGCTTGTTTATTGTTTACTCCATGTGTAACTCTGTGTTGTTGTCTGTGTCACACTGCTTTGCTTTCTCTTGGCCAGGTCGCAGTTGCAAATGAGAACTTGTTCTCAACTAGCCTACCTGGTTAAATAAAGGTGAAATAAAAAATAAAAAAAATAATGTGTGCTCCCTCTCCAGCCTCTAGGTCACCAGGTTGCTCTTTATGGCACACATCTGTCAACATCGTTACGCGCACCTGCGCGTCATCAGACTCACCTGGACTCCATCACCTCCCTGATTACCTTCCCTATATATGTCACTCACATTCCCTAGGGGCTATTGTTTCTGTTCCTAGGTCATATCTGTGCATTGTTTGTGTCACATTTTGGTTTCATTTATTTATTAAAACACTCACTCCCTGAACTTGCTTCCCAACTCTCAGCACACATTGTAACATAAACATGCATTTTGTGGTCTAAGGGCTGGGATTCCCATCAATAACACTGTCTCAGAGCATAAGGGATAGCTGAAAACAATTCCAGAAGATAAACATGCATACAGGCTGAGGAAGAACATTTCAGAGAGCAACACTTCATAAACATCTTCAAGGAAGGCAACATCCGACTCTTAAATTCTTTATTTACTGCTGTTATTTCATTAGTAAGCATTACTGTATGTTGAAACAAAGAAGCATGGACTTTCTGCTTTATATCAGGCAGAGATAGAACTGGCAGGATGGTCTGTGTTTAGGCAGACACCATCATTTGGGCTGTGGCATTTACATGTCTCTTCCACTGCACGTGTCCCACTGTGACACATCACCCACTGCAATGATCACCATTGTCATGACGTGGCCCTTTCTGGGTATAGATCGTGGCATCCCTCTCGCTCTCTCTCCTACACCCAAGTTCTGTAATCTCAGGTTGTAAATTCCTGGAGGAGACTCTCTCCTCCTGGCCATGCAGTATAGAGAGAGAGAGTTTCACAGTAGAACAAAGGACCTTCTTCTACATCACAGAACTTGAGAACTGAACAATATCCATGTTTTGGAGAATGTGTAAACGGTCGGGGGAGAAGTCAGCTACGACCCGGACCGTTTTGTTTCATGTTTGTGACCTCATGAAAGACAATACAGCCAATTTACCATAACTCTGTTTATACATGTGCCTTCGTTATGAGGTTTGCATCTAATTATTGTATAAAATGAATGAGTAAAGATGAAACTATTTGTGAATTGATGTAATGCTATGTTAAACCGTTAATCTGAGAGAATTGTATTCCCTTTAAAGTTGAACTAAGTCATTGGCCCACCCCCATGAGCACAGACATGATCTGGCTCAAGGGATAGCCCTTTTCTACTGTTACGAATAAAACCCCCACCTGAAGAAATCCTCTTCAGACCACGCGTACCTTGGTCAGCTGAGGGGGCACAGGTTGAGTTTAGACCCCAAAAACCTCAGTATAAGCTAAGGTTGTAATGTTGAACTCCTAACCATACCACGTGGAGCATTGGCTACACAGTGTAATGGCATTCCTCCTCCTCTTCTGAGGACGTGGACCCCACTTCACCACAGTTTTTCTCCGCCTCATTGTCCGCCTCCGTGGCCTCTTACGAGCAGCAACCCTCGCAAACCGACCTCGGACTGGGGACCCTAGAAATGGGTCCCGAATGGATGGGAGATTCCGGCAGCACCGGACAGGCGGGAGACTCCGGCAGCGCTGGAGTGAAGGACACCTCCGGCAGCGCTGGAGTGAAGGACGCCTCCGGCAGCGCCGGACAGGCGGGAGACTCTGGCAGCACCGGACAGGCGGGAGACTCCGGCAGCTCCGGAGTGGAGGGCGATTCTTGCATTGCCTGGCTGACTGACGGCTCTGGCAGCTCCTGGCTGGCTGACGGCTCTGGCAGATCCTGGCTGACTGACGGCTCTGGCTACTCCTGGCTGACTGACGGCTCTGGCAGATCCTGGCTGACTGACGGCTCTGGCAGCTCCTGGCTGGCTGGCGGCTCTGGCTCATGGGGACACCATGCGTAAGACTGGTGCCATGTACGCCGGCCCGAGGAGACGCACTGGAGACCAGATGCGTAGAGCCGGCTTCATGGCACCTGGCTCGATGCCCACTCTAGCCCGGCCGATATGAGGAGCTGGAATGTTCCGCACCGGGCTATGCACACACACTGGGGAAACTCTGTGCCCTCTGTGCCCCGTAACACGGTGCCTGCCTGGTCTCTCTCTCTCTACGATAAGCACGGGAAGTTGGCGCAGATCTTCTACTTGGCTTCGCCACACTCCCCGCGTACACTCCCCGTGTGCCCCCCCCAAGGGCTGCCTCTCGGGCTTCCAGCCGTGCTGCCGTGCTGCCTCCTCATACCAGCGCCTCTTTGCCTTCGCTGCCTCCAGCTCTGCTTTGGGGCGGCGATATTCCCCTGGCTGTGCCCAGGGTCCTTTGCCGTCCAGAATCTCCTCCCATGTCCAGGAGTCCTGTGTTCTTTACCACGCTGCTTAGTCCTTTGTGGGTGGGTATTTTGGTAACGGCATTCCTCCTCCTCTTCTGAGGAGGAGAAGCGAGAAGGATCGGAGGACCAATGCGCAGCGTGGTAAGTGTCCATAACGTTTATTTAAAGACAAACTGAACACTACAAAACAATAAACGTGAAACGAACTAAACCGAAACAGTACCGTGTGGCAACAAACACACACACGGAAAACAAACACCCAGGCTACCTAAGTATGATTCTCAATCAGAGACAACTAACGACACCTGCCTCTGATTGAGAACCGTACTAGGCTGAACTCAAAACCCCAGCATAGAAAAACACACATAGACTGCCCACCCCAACTCACGACCATACTAAATAAAGACAAAACAAAGGAAATAAAGGTCAGAACGTGACACACAGTTGGAAATGGTTAAACTCTGAGACTATCGATCCCTAGAGAATAAGAGCAAATCTTAGGTAGTAATTACTAGTCTGCAGCTAGAAATTATGTCAACTTGAGATGCGAAGACCGACAACCACCGAAACATCTATTCTATCAGAACATTTCTGAATGGTACCCTGAAGTATTCATTCTAACCACGAAATAATTCAGGGAAGCAGAGAAACACTCAGATGAACTTTCCAACAGAAGGACTGACGATTCCAACAGAGATCACGACGACACACTCGGCGGAAATATACATTGACTGCAATTATTCCCAAATGAGTGAGCGTTCATGTGCAAAGGATTAGCATTTCAATTAATATAATTATCAACTCTGTAGTGACTCCTTTTGTCTTTCCCGCCCATCTCAGTCCACACCCACTTCCCTTTGTCCACCAAGCCGTCATATCAGCTTAGCCCACTACGGAACCTCCCCTATCATTTCCTTATTACCATATCTGCTGTTTGTTTGTTTATGCATTTCTGTGATTATTTAGTTAGTTAGTAAATAAATTATTAAGACAATTGATCTATGGATGATTCATAGTAAAGGCATAGTGCAGATAACCAACAACTGACTACATTTGGAATGAGACTAACGTGAGATTAAGAATAATTAATTAATTAGAAGACTAATTGATCAGATATTAAAATAGCTGAAGAGTTATATTAGGAAAATTATAACTTTGTAATCTGAACATTTTCCTTGGTGCACCAACTTCTTAGTTAATTACATTTACATGATTTGTTTAATAACATAATAATAATAATTACAGAGAATTGATTTGATAAAATAACAGTCTTCAATTTAATGATGCCAAAGACACGACACCATCTTGGATCCTCTGTTGGCAGAAACGGGACACCTTGGCTTTTCACTCTGTATTCAAGGTGGATAAATATTCCACCAACATGTCAACATAGTCCCCCAGTCCCCTCCCCCCTCCTGATCTAAGCAAAGTGCCTGCCACAGCAAGCTCCCTCAGAGGATTGCCTTCTGTTGATATGCTGGTCTGAAAGGAAACTGGGCGTTGCTTATCTTCATGGTGCGGTAGAGATGAAAGTGTTACGATAGAAAAATCCCTTGCAGAGGTGTAAGACTGGAGCATCAAACAGGAAGTGACAGTATCTCACATGTCAGCAGTCTCTTCCAGGCTGCAACACAGGCACAAGGCAACAGAGCAGTAGACACAGACAAACAATTCATGCAGCAAACATGAAATAAAAAATGTTGAAGGCTGACTGGGGAAACAATGGTAAGGGCACATTTTTAACAACATGTATGGTATTATTGGGTATGGGAGGGAATACCTCTGCTCTGTACAGTAGTGCATGCTTATTTTAACCAAAGGTACATTAAGTCATTTATGACATGGCATTGTCTTTTATTCCACTATTACATCAATTATGGATGTGGTATTAGTATGGCTGCATCCAAGGTAAGACACAATGAGCTAAAAAAGAATAGACTGTGTGTCGTGTTTCATGAGAGGACTAAAGCTTAGGGCAATACTCATAGGAATGTCTGCTTCTCAACTAAGCATACAACTAAGCCGGCAGTGTTTTAAGCCAGCTCTTCCCAACTGCAACACTCAATGTTGGATTTGAAGAGCTATGGAGAGACAACGATTTCAAGAACTAGGGAGAGAGACAAATGCTATAGCTGCAGGCATAAAACCATAAGCAAAGGAGAGAGAAATATTCACCAGGGTCTTCAATATGGTCCTGTGAATTGCGTTATCCCGCCATTTCTTTGGATCAATGCACTTCCACAGAGCTAGAGGGAGAGAGAGTATTGAATACTGATGTACAGTACCAAAAGGTAACCAGTAACCGAAAGGTTGCTGATTCGAATCCCAGAGCCGACTAGATGAAAAATCTATCTATGTGCCCTTGAGCAAGGCACGTATCCCTAATTGCTCCTGTAAGTCACTCTGGATAAGTTAGAGTCTGCTAAATGACTCAAATGTCAAATGATCAGTGGTGTAAAATACTTAAGTAAAAATACTTAACATTTTTTTTTATTTTTAACTACTTTTGTATTTACTTCACTACATTCCTAAAGAAAATTATGTATTTTTTACTCCATTCATTTTCCCTGACACCTAAAAGTACTCGTTACATTTTAAACGCTTAGTAGGACAGGAAATGGTCCAATTCACACGCTTATCAAGAGAACATCCCTGGTTGGTCATCCTCTGGCAGACTCACTAAATACAAATGCTTCATTTGTAAATTATGTGTTGGAATGTGTCCCTGGCTATCCGTAAATTTTAAAAACAACAAAATGCTGACGTCTGGTTTGCTTAATAAAAGGAATGAAAAATGATTTATACATTTTATCAATTTCATTTACTTTTGATACTTAAGTATAAAACCAAATACTTTTAGACTTTTACTCAAGTAGTATTTTACTCAGTCATTTTCTATTAACATATCTTTACTTTTACACAAGTATGACAATTAGGTATTTTTCCACCACAAAAAATTATAATTATACCCCATTGCCACATGAAGCTGTGCACATTATTTCAATGTCCACCTTTTCTCAACACCAAGGAGTGAACAGTGTGAAAAAGCTGCACTGTTCCTCGTAAAGTGGACAGGTATTTTTTTTATATGAAACCACAAAGTGAAATGTGCAAGAGAAACACCTGAAGCTGTGTTATTTTCAACCACTGAGTACACTAACTTGGTTCTCCTGCCTTTGTTTTTCCTGATTTAATTGAATCATGTGTTACGTGTCTGGGTCGTGTAGTAGTCACACAATGCAAAAAGGTTTATGTTAGTCATTGCACAGCACAACAGGAGATCTCTTCTGTGAGAAAGTCCAATAATGTTATTTTTATATATATATTTTTTTACAACAGCTCAATATTTGTGTTCATTATGGGGAATGGGTGTAACTGATTGAGATGTACAAAGCTTTCTGTGGCCTGACGCAAGATGTAACAAGAAAACATTTCTTCAGGCCACGTTTTCCCAGAGAACACTCCAGCTCATCTAAGAAACAAAGCCTTCAGAAATGTGTGGTTTGTTTAATGTGGGACTGATAATCCATACACATTTGACAGAACACTACAGCACCATTTTTATAGTATTGACATTTGTTTAGGTTTGGGTTGATTCTACTGCCAGTTATACACAAGACACCCTGCTACTAACACCCTTACCTATTATTATTCTCAATAAAAACATGTTTATAAAGTATACTTCTCCCCGTATCCTTAAATTGTCTCCCAGTTCTGTCTTGAATATTGATATACTGTACATGACTCCTTACAAGATGAGTCTTGGATGGGATTCTGTCTGTGTGGGAAAAAGGACATCAGAATCACATCGATCTTCCCTTCAGTTTACCAACAGGACGTAAACCGACGTAGTAGCGTCCATGTAGTTGAACAATTCAGAATCCCCCCCCCATAGATCATAGATCTAGGTAAAGACACAGAATCAAAGAGAATAGGTCATCCGTGAGTTTATTGTCGTCGTTCAGTCCTCTAAGTCAGCAAGTCTGTCTTGACAAAGGTTTCCTAATCCCACTGCATATTGCAGAGTTTATCTCCTGTGGTGTACCTCACAGAATGGGTCCCTATTGCCTCACTCCCTCATCCAGTTTCAAAGCTTTCTCACAGTCACACTGTACAGTACAGTGAGAGTGCCAGAAATTGTTTTACAACACTGTATTAAATTACTGCAGTATGGGCAGAGAGAGGGAGAGGGAGGAATAGAGAGAACGAGAGAGGGAGAGAGAAGAGAGAGAGAGAGAGAGAGAGAGAGAGAGAGAGAGAGAGAGAGAGAGAGAGAGAGAGAGAGAGAGAGAGAGCACATCATCTGCTCTTCTTTAGCTGGTTGAAATGTCATCTTGATGAACATCAGCTTTGTACCAAAGAGGAACAACATTTACTACAATCACGATATGTGGAGTAATGTGTTTTGTTCTTGCTGTTATCTGAAATGAAAAATTATTTATTATGGTTTTTAGATACTGTATCTTACACATTGTTACACCAACTCATTTTAAGTTTTATTTTTTCGCAGACGGCACAGTGGTTATATCAGTCAATTCAATTTTACAGTCATGTCTCTTCCTGCTTGGTGAATGGCACTATGGCTCTACATTGTTGTGCTGATAATATTACTGTAAATGGCTAGTCTTATATTACAGTATTATGCGTTTTATATAATGTGTTGTCAACACACTTTTGTCAGACCCTCGTCAAATGAGGGCCCTGATACAGTGTAATAGCAGCCACTGGCAAGACTACACAGCACAATCGCCTTAGCTGACCCTACCTCCTGTCACCATGTCAGGGCCATGGTGACTTACACCTGCTCAAACCAGTTTGCATCCTGTTTGTGGCTCTGTAGGAAAGCAAACAAATTCATATTGGCTGGTTAATTCCAAAAGGCTTATAACAATTTCCATATATCTGATTCTGCCACTCATATAACAGTCACCTGCCTCTCTGCCTTGTACAGGGTCCTGTGGGATCATTTCTGCATCCGTTTCTATTGTGACATTTGTTTTTTACGTCAGAAAATAGATAATCCTGGCATTATACTAAACTGCTTTGGTTCTTTCTGTCTGCCTTCTTCTAAGAGAACTTGAGGTCATGGTGATGATGACGGTTTATTGCTAATGAAATGGACCATAGACCTTTGCAATTCCTGAGGCCAGCTCCCCCTTAATACTGTTTGACATGTTTGACATTATAAACCGCTAAAGTAATGGGTAGTAAGGGGAATAACGGAATAGCTGAGTAGCTGTGTGCGTCTGCCCGAGACAAAGAGCTTAGAAGCAGGAAATATGCCTCTCTCTTCTCTTCTCTGACTGCGAGAGAAAATAGTGTAGGTTTAACAGGGACAATCATTAAGCACATATTCCCAAATGACATCAGCTTTGTCAGGCTTTTAAAATGAAACATTAGTGTCTGCAGAGAACTGATTTGAAATAGGTTGAGAAGACTAAATGGCCGTCTCAAATAGATCTAGTTCAATTAACCACATATGTCCTGGAATAAAAAACAAACTATCTTTAGGACACTGTGTGTTATTAATAATGATCAAGGAATTATGATTTTCTTGAAATGTGCCAATGCTTTCTCTTGAATAACCAATGCAGGTCTTTAGAGTGTTTTTGTTGCTTGTTATGTAAATCCTAGTTTTGTTCTTAATTGCTGTCCATTAGCCCACACAGCCAAAAGGAAATGTAGGTCACAGCTAGGAATTTACATCAAACACTGAACAAAAATATAAACACAACATGTAGTGTTGGACCCATGTTTCATGAGCTGAAATAAAATAAATATTCAAATTTGCAAAAAAAAAGCTTATTTCTCTAAAATGTTGTGCACAAATTTGTTTACACCCCTGTTAGTGAGCATTTATATTTTGCCAAGATAATCCATCCACCTGACAGGTGTGGCAAATCAAGAAGCTGATTAAACAGCATGATCATTACACGGGTGCACCTTGTGCTGGGGACAATAAAAGGCCAATCCAAAATGTGCAGTTTTGTCACACAACACAATGCCACAGATGTCTCAAGTTTTGAGGGAGTGTGCAATTGGCATGCTGACTGCAGGAATGTCCACCAGAGCTGTTGCCAGATAAAATAATGTTAATTTCTCCACCTTAAGCCACCTCCAACATTGTTTTAGAGAATTTGGTTGTGTGTTCAACTGGCCTCACAACCGCAGACCACATGTATTGCGTCAGAATGGGTGAGCTGATGTCAACATTGTGAACAGAGTGCCCCATGGTGACGGTGGGGTTATGGTATGTGCAGACATAAGCTATGGACAACGAACACAATTGCATTTTATCGATGGCAATTTGAATGCACAGAGATACCGTGACGAGATCCTGAGGCCCATTGTAGTCCATTCATCCGCTGCGTTTGCCTCATGTTTCAGCATGATAATGCACAGCTCCATGTCACAAGGATCTGTACACATTTCCTGGAAGCTGAAAATGTCCCAGTTCTTCCATGGCCTACATACTCACCAGACATGTCACCCATTGAGCATGTTAGGGATGCTCTGGATTGACGTGTATGACAGCATGTTCCAGTTCCTGCCAATATCCAGCAACTTCGCACGGCCATTGAAGAGGAGTGAGACAACAATTCACAGGCCACAATCAGCAGAATGATCAACTCTATGCGAAGGAAATGCGTCACGCTACATGAGGCAAATGGTGGTCACACCAGAGACTGACTGGTAACTCAGTCAAATATTTGAAATTATTGCATGTTCCGTTTAAGTTTGAGTTCAGTATAGTTGCTGCCATAGAGCAACATAATGTAGGTAGGTAGGTACCTGTTACAATACTTTAAGTATCAATATTGCACAAGTAGCCTATTTGATGGGAAATATTTGCCACCATATATATGGTGATTAGTCAAGAATAAGTAAGCCGTGTTCCTTTTCTGAACCTTTCGATAAATTAATTACATTTTAAAAGTGAAGGGTCAAAGGTATCAGGTCATCCAACCAAACCTGTTTTAATACATACCATAGTCATAAACTCAGAAAAAAAAGTCCTCTCACTGTCAACTGTTTTTTTTTCAGCAAACGTGTAAATATTTGTATGAACATAACAAGATTCAACAACTGAGAAATAAACTGAACAAGTTCCACAGACATGTGACTAACAGAAATGGAATAATGTGTCCCTGAACAAAGGTGGGGTCAAAAGTAACAGTCAGTATGAGCTGCATTTAAAAAAATATATATATTTCACCTTTATTTAACCAGGTAGGCTAGTTGAGAACAGGTTCTCATTTGCAACTGCGACCTGGCCAAGATAAAGCATAGCAGTGTGAACAGACAACACAGAGTTACACATGGAGTAAACAATTAACAAGTCAGTAAAACAGAGAAAAAAGGGGAGTCTATATACAATGTGTGCAAAAGGCATGAGGAGGTAGGCAAATAATTACAATATTGCAGATTAACACTGGAGTGATAAATGATCAGATGATCATGTACAGGTAGAGATATTGATGTACAAAAGAGCAGAAAGTAAATAAATAAAAACTGTGGGGATGAGGTAGGTGAAAATGGGTGTGCTATTTACCAATAGATTATGTACAGCTGCAGCGATCGGTTAGCTGCTCAGCTAGCTGATGTTTGAAGTTGGTGAGGGAGATAAAAGTCTCCAACTTCAGCTATTCTTGCAATTCGTTCCAGTCACAGGCAGCAGAGTACTGGAACGAAAGGCGGACGAATGAGGTGTTGGCTTTAGGGATGATCAATGAGATACACCTGCTGGAGCGCGTGCTACGGATGGGTGTTGCCATCATGACCAGTGAGCTGAGATAAGGTGGAGCTTTACCTAGCATGGCCTTGTAGATGACCTGGAGCCAGTGGGTCTGGCAACGAATATGTAGCGAGGGCCAGCCGACTAGAGCATACAAGTCGCAGTGGTGGGTAGTATAAGGTGCTTTAGTGACAAAACGGATGGCACTGTGATAAACTGCATCCAGTTTGCTGAGGAGAGTGTTGGAAGCAATTTTGTAGATGACGTCGCCGAAGTCGAGGATCGGTAGGATAGTCAGTTTTACTAGGGTAAGCTTGGCAGCGTGAGTGAAGGAGGCTTTGTTGCGGAATAGAAAGCCGATTCTTGATTTGATTTTCGATTGGAGATGTTTGATATGGGTCTGGAAGGAGAGTTTGCAGTCTAGCCAGACACCTAGGTACTTATAGGTGTCCACATATTCAAGGTCGGAACCATCCAGTGTGGTGATGCTAGTCGGGCATGCGGGTGCAGGCAGCAATCGGTTGAAAAGCATGCATTTGGTTTTACTAGCGTTTAAGAGCAGTTGGAGGCCACGGAAGGAGTGTTGTATGGCATTGAAGCTCGATTGGAGGTTAGATAGCACAGTGTCCAATGACGGGCCGAAAGTGTATACAATGGTGTCGTCTGCGTAGAGGTGGATCAGGGAATCGCCCGCAGCAAGAGCAACATCATTGATATACACAGAGAAAAGAGTCGGCCTGAGAATTGAACCCTGTGGCACCCCCATAGAGACTGCCAGAGGACCGGACAACATGCCCTCCGATTTGACACACTGAACTCTGTCTGCAAAGTAATTGGTGAACCAGGCAAGGCAGTCATCCGAAAAACCGAGGCTACTGAGTCTGCCGATAAGAAATGGTGATTGACAGAGTCGAAAGCCTTGGCCAGGTCGATGAAGACGGCTGCACAGTACTGTCTTTTATCGATGGCGGTTATGATGTCGTTTAGTACCTTGAGTGTGGCTGAGGTGCACCCGTGACCGGCTCGGAAACCAGATTGCATAGCGGAGAAGGTACGGTGGGATTCGAGATGGTCAGTGACCTGTTTGTTAACTTGGCTTTCGAAGACCTTAGATAGGCAGGGCAGGATGGATATAGGTCTGTAACAGTTTGGGTCCAGGGTGTCACCCCCTTTGAAGAGGGGGATGACCGCGGCAGCTTTCCAATCCTTGGGCATCTCAGACGATATGAAAGAGAGGTTGAACAGGCTGGTAATAGGGGTTGCGACAATGGCGGCGGATAGTTTCAGAAATAGAGGGTCCAGATTGTCAAGCCCAGCTGATTTATACGGGTCCAGGTTTTGCAGCTCTTTCAGAACATCTGCTATCTGGATTTGGGTAAAGGAGAACCTGGAGAGGCTTGGGCGAGGAGCTGCAGGGGGCCGGAGCTGTTGGCCGAGGTAGGAGTAGCCAGGCGGAAGGCATGGCCAGCCGTTGAGAAATGCTTGTTGAAGTTTGGGATAATCATGGATTTGTCGGTGGTGACCGTGTTCCCTAGCCTCAGTGCAGTGGGCAGCTGGGAGGAGGTGCTCTTGTTCTCCACGGACTTCACAGTGTCCCAGAACTTTTGGAGTTGGAGCTACAGGATGCAAACTTCTGCCTGAAGAAGCTGGCCTTAGCTTTCCTGACTGACTGCGTGTATTGGTTCCTGACTTCCCTGAACAGTTGCATGTCGCGGGGACTGTTCGATGCTATTGCAGTCCGCCACAGGATGTTTTTGTGCTGGTCGAGGGCAGTCAGGTCTGGAGTGAACCAAGGGCTGTATCTGTTCTTAAGTACTGCAGTGTATATCCTCCTCATGGACTGCACCAGATTTGCCCGTCCTTGCTGTGAGATGTTACCCGACTCTTCCACCAAGGCACCTGCAAGTTCCTGGACATTTCTGGGGGGAATGGCCCTAGTCCTCACCCTCCGATCCAACAGGTCCCAGACGTGCTCAATGGGATTGAGATCCGGGCTCTTCGCTGGCCATGGAAGAACACTGAAATTCCTGTCTTGCAGGAAATCACGCACAGTATGAGCAGTACGGCTGGTGGCATTGTCATGCTGGAGGGTCATGTCAGGATGAGCCTGCAGGAATGGTACCACATGAGGGATGAGGATGTCTTCCCTGTAACGCAAAGTGTTGAGATTGCCTCCACCTCCAATCGATACCGCTCCAGAGTACAGGCCTCGGTGTAACACTCATTCCTTCGACGATAAACGTGATTTTCAGTGTTTTTCAGAGTCAGTAGAAAGGCTCTTTAGTGTCCTATGTTGTCATAACTCTGACCTTAATTGCCTACCGTCTGTAAGCTTTTCATTAATTTTCATTAATTGTTTATGGTTCCTTGAACAAGCATGGGAAACAGTGTTTGAACCCTTTACAATGAAGATCTGTGAAGTTATTTCGATGTTTACGAATTATCTTTGAAAGACAGGGTCCTGAAAAAGGGATGTTTCTTTTGTTGCTGAGTTTAGTTAGTGTAGTGATTTTGATTTGTTTGAATGTAGACAGGGTTTTGAAAAATATATTTGTATCTGTGCTCACATCTACAGCATTTTACTTGGACACTGTACAATGCAAACTAACGGTACACTTCATATAAGCACTTGCACTTGGATGTACTAATGTACAAAGTAGTTATGTTTTATCTTGCTATTAGAATATCAAATATGGCCAGGTCTAAAATAAAATAAACATTGACTTAAACCCAGGAACCTGTTCAAATTAATTAAGTATGTTTACTCCCCAAAGCTTCAAACAAGAGATTCACCCCCTGGTAACTATCCTTGGCACTGCCATTTATAGCCCAGATCCACACGCTTGAGTGTGCTTTAACGCCATGCCATTTCTGAGATAAATCCAGTGAGAGGCTTTGAGCTTCTCAAGCTGCCATGAACCCTTTGATCTTCCCTCTCAATTATCTGTGCCTTCATCTGGGGCTCTCGCTCAAGCCTAATGAACAAATCCATTTGACTTGCCATTTAGATTTCATATGAGCAGGACTCCCTTTTTCCCTTCAACTCGCTGCGGGTGAACATGGTACTATAGGGGTAGAAGCTAATGGACAGCCTCCATCAAATGCACCTCACAAAGCTGCTCAATCCCTTTGAACATGACGGTGTGTTGTTTTCCAAAGTAATCTTTACCTTATTAAGGGAGGTCACAGAGGAAAAATCGTATTCCGAGAAAGAGCAGTTTTCGCTGCCCAAGACACTGAAAACAACAACATGACTTGTACATCATTGAGCCCCAATCACCCATAGACATGTTCCATACAAACAACATCTTACAAACTGAAAAGTTTGTGTAATCTTTCCAATCATGCCAATACATTAGAATTTGTGTGTTTTTTTGTTTTGGTGAAAATAACTGCAGACCTGCTTTATATAAAAGCCATTTGTAGTGTTTAATTTCATATGGCATAGCTGATTAAAATACAGCTCTAACTATCTTGATATCATCAAAGACCATGTTTGATGGGAGTCTTCCTTCAGCAGAGCTTGGTCCCCACGGAGCCTCTGGTGAAATGACTGCACTGCCAAAGTGCAAACACACTGCTTAGTAGGCGTGAGGGGAAAGAGAGAAGAGAGAGTCTAACAAAGGATTGTGAGCTTCTCTCTCTTTCCCTCTTTCTCTCTTTGTCAGCAATCTTGCAGAGCTTCAGAAGTGTCAATCATCGCATTTGTTTGCTATTTTATTATACAGATACAGAAATATCAGTTTAATAAATCTTCATCCACACATAGTCAAATATATGAAATGGCAGTGCAGGATTGAAAATCTGAATCTTTTACATAGAGGACCAGTCAAACTAGTCCATGTGCAACCACACACACGTTCATTTGGGGAGGAAAACAACCCCAAATGAAAGCAAAAAAACAAACTGTGCCAACAACACACAAACACGCATACAAGTATCTGCACACACCCACATCCAGCCGCTCATGCACACGCAGACACAGGGGTAATGATGGTGAATTGGTCATACCTTTCAGTTATGTCAAATGAGATGCATGAAGGCATTAGCCACCTCTAAAACAACAGCAAACCAGATGGGAAAATAAATCATTCTTGTGCTTTCAGACCTACAGTACCAAAGAAAACCAGACCGGTTCATATTGACATTTTGTATTTTGTATTTTTATTACGGATCCCCATTAGCTGCTGCCAAGTCATCAGCTACTCTTCCTGAGGTCCAAAGAAGTGTGTTTGGAGATAGAATAGAATTTTACTGCATTAATCACACAATATTATTATTTTTTAATTTCACCTTTATTTAACCAGGTAGGCCAGTTGAGACCAAGTTCTCATTTACAACTGCGACCTGGCCAAGATTAAGCAAAGCAGTGCGACAAAAACAACAACACAGAGTTACACATGGGATAAACAAACGTACAGTCAATAACAATAGCAAATCTATATACAGTGTGTGCAAATGAAGTAAGGAGGTAAGGCAATAAATAGGCCAATAGTGGCAAAGTAATTACAATTTATCAATTAACACTGGAGTGATGTGCAGATGAGGATGTACAAGTAGAAATACTGGTGTGCAAAAGAGCAGAAAAACAAAAACAAATATGGGGATGAGGTAGGTAGTTGTTTGGATGGCAAGTCAATTTACAGATGGGCTGTGTACAGCTGCAGCGATCGGTAAGCTGCTCTGACAGCTGACGCTTAAAGTTAGTGAGGGAGATATGTCTCCAATTTCAGTGATTTCACGGAACAATGTATAGGGAGTCTACAGTAGACATACACTATACAGTATATACAGAAGTATGTGAACATCCCTTCAAATGAGTGGATTCAGCTATTTCAGTCACTCCCGTTGCTGACAGGTGTATAAAATCGAGCACACAGCCATGGAACCTCCATAGACAAACATTGGCCGTAGAATGGCCTTACTGAAGAGCTCAGTAACTTTCAATGTGGCACCGTCATAGGATGCCACCTTTCCAACAAGACAGTTTGTCATATGTCTGCCCTGCTAGAGCTGCTATTGTGAAGTGGAAACATCTAGGAGCAACAACGGCTCAGCCGTGAACTGGTAGGTCACACAAGCTCACAGAACAGGACCACCGAGTGCTGAAGTGCATAGTGCGTGAAAATTGTCTGTCCTCGGGTTGCAACTCTCACTACCGAGTTCCAAACTTCCTCTGGAAGCAACGGCAGCACTGCTCGTCGGGAGCTTAATGAAATGAGTTTCCATTGCCGAGCAGCCACACACAAGCCTAAGATCACTATGCGCAACGCCAAGCA
Organism: Oncorhynchus keta; assembly: GCF_023373465.1. Lineage (NCBI taxonomy): Eukaryota > Metazoa > Chordata > Actinopteri > Salmoniformes > Salmonidae > Oncorhynchus > Oncorhynchus keta. The sequence goes on along the minus strand of NC_068446.1, from coordinate 22,322,826 downwards.
TCAGCTGGAGTAGTGTAAAGCTCGCCACCATTGGGCTCTGGAGCAGTGGCAACACATTCTTTGGAGTGATGAATCATGCTTCACCATCTAGCAGTTTGATGGACGAATCTATGTTTGGTGGATGCCAGTAGAACGCTACTTACCCCAATGCCTTGGTGGAGAAGGAATAATGGTCTGTGGCTGTTTTACTATGGTTCGTGCTAGGCCCCTTAGTTCCAGTGAAAGGAAATCTTAGCACTACAGCATATAATGGCATTCAAGACGGTTCTGTTCCTAAAACATTGTGGCAACAGTTTGGGGGAAGGCCCTTTCCCGTGTCAGCATGACAACGTCCCCGTGCACAAAGCAAGGTCCATATGAAAATGGTTTGCCGATATCGGTGTGGAAGAACTTGACTGGCCTGCACACAACCCTGACCTCAACCCCATAGAACATCTTTGGGATGAATTGGAAACCCGACTGCGAGCTAGGCCTAATCACTCAACGTCAATAGTGGTTAGATTGTTGGGCCAGTAACCGAAAGGTTGCTGGATCGACTCCCCGAACTGACAAGGTAAAAATATGTTGTTCTGCCCCTGAGTAGGGCAGTTAACCCACTGTTCCCCGGGCGCCGAAGATGAGGATGTCGATTATGGCAGCCCCCCTCACCTTTCTGATTCAGAGGGGTTGGGTTAAATGCGGAAGACACATTTCAGTTCAATGCATGCAATTGTACAACTGACTAGGTATCCCCCTTTCCTTTTCCAATGCTCGACCTCACTAATGCTCTTGTGGCTGAATGGAAGCAAGTCCCCGCAGCAATATTCCAGCATCTAGTGGGAAGCCTTCCCAGAATAGTGGAGGTTGTTATAGGAGCAAAGGGGGACCAACTCCATATTAATGCCCATGATTTTGGAATGAGATATTTGACGGGTAAGTGTTACATACTTTTGGTCATGTAGTGTAGTTTGCAGTTGGCATGAGCCCCAGACAACAGTAGCAGTATACTTGTCTTCCCCTCTGTTCTACTCTGTAACACTACCTTTCACACTTTCTCCAGGCTGTACTCTCGCTAGTCTTTGAAGCCCCATACAACTATACTGTGGCTTCAGTGTGAGTGAGTGCAAAGAGGTCTAGAGAGGGAGAGGGGAGAGGATTCTTCACTTCCCCCACTCCACCTCTCACTCATCCTGCCCCCTCCCTACTCCTACTCACTCACTGGCACTACCGCCCTCTCTCTCACTCACTCGCTGGCAGCTGGAGGGAGCGAACAGCAGTAATACATCATCTATATTTTAAACCTGCTCGTTGAGCGGAGAGAGAGGAGGAAGAGGTGGAATCTCAATCTTAAGATATAGCTGTCTCTGTGACCCCATTTATTTTGATAGTTAAGAGAAAAAAGACGTGGCTATTGTGTCTGTTGTGAGAACACATATGATCGGAGACTTTTGCAGCCTCATGGTGTTGGTCCACGTAGGATTAGCCTTTGCCTTTTCCATATCTACCCCATTGGCTTTTGTTCTAAAATCTATAGAATGATGAACGAAGGATGAGCTATATGCCTGTGTTATGTAATCTCCCAGTTGAGTGCTTTTCCTTTGGCAATACAAGCACTGCAGGCTGGTCTGTCGGTTTACCCCGTTAACCTTTCTGACACAATGCTTTTAGCGTTACAGTTTTATATTTCTCTCTCTCTCTCTCTCTCTCTCTCTTTGGTAAATTCAATTCCACTGCCTGCGGTACAAGACATATACACAACATATTCTGCACCATCTTTGTGTTTAATCCAATCAAACCACATCCGAGCCAGCTCTCTCCTACTGTCACCATATTTCATCTAATTTTTCAAAGGACTGTAGGGGCTTGGTTTTCAATAGTTCCGTATCCTCTGCCAAATCTACCTTCTGGCATTCTAAACGTTGGCTCGCACATACAGCTGTGTCTAACTGAAATGCTGGATTAAAATATTATTGTGTCCTTTTCCCAACAGAGATTAATTTCCCATGCAGGTTGTTGAGATGGAATACTTCAGGTAATTAACTTCAAAATATGGCCCTGGTGGAAACAGTGAGGGACATGTTGAGGGACAAAGAACAGAAGCATCTACTGTGAGAGCAGAGGGAGGTTGCAGTGCATGCCCTGGTGCTGGAGGTCAGGGTTGATATACTGGCCAATGTGGAATGTTCTAGCTATCCCCACATCCCAACATCCTCCTTCCTTCTGGTGGAGTCATTGAGCGGCAGGGAGGCCCAGACCTGAGCAGAGCAGACAAGCCAGGGATCTTCCTCCCTGTGGACTGTCTACTCTACTGCATGACCTCATTACAGTTATGAGAAATCCTTTCATATCTCTAGAGTTCTCTACACACTAAACACGGGCCAGGGTCACTAAACTAGGGCTCACGTCTTACGGGTCCAATTGGGAGGCAGATCTTTTTAAAAAAAATGTACACACACTGAAGGCAAAAGCGTTGTTAGATGATTTCTAGCATTTCTCAATGGGTGTTATGTGCTGCTTTTCCAAGTATCTGTTGATATTCAAGCAACGTATCCACCTGTTTAACATGCTTCTCATGTGGGGGTGATTATTTTGCTCTCCTCTATATGGATGCTAAAAGCAATCTGTTTAGTCTACTTTCATTGTCTTTGTTTTCAAATCTGGAATTGACTTGATATTTATATATTATTTTTTAATTTTTATTTAACTAGGCAAGTCAGTTTCAGAACAACTTCTTATTTACAATGACAGCCTACCAAAAGGCAAAAGGCCTCCTGCAGTGACGGGGGCTGGGATTAAAAATAAAATAAAAATATAGGACAAAACACACTTCACGACAAGAGAGACACCACAACACTACATAAAGAGAGACCTAAGACAACAACATAGCATGGCAGCAACACATGAAAACACAGCATGGTAGCAACACAACATGACAACATGGTAGTAACACAACATGGCAGCAGCACAAAACATGGTACGAACATTATTGGACACAGACAACAGCACAAAGGGCATGAAGGTAGAGACAACAATACATCACGCGAATCAGCCACAACTGTCAGTAAAAGTGTCCATGATTGAGTCTTTGAATGAAGAGATGGAGATAAAACTGTTAGGTTTGAGAGCAAACTAGGGATGTGTATTCTTTGGGGACCTTTAACACAATGCGACTGGCAGAATAAGTGTTGTATGTTTATTTATTTTACCAGGTAAGTTGACTGAGAACACATTCTCATTTACAGCAACAACCTGGGGAACAGTTACAGGGGAGAGGGATGAATGGGCCAATTATAAGCTGGGGATGATTAGGTGACCATAAGACGGACGGGTTGAGAATTTAGCCAGGACACCAGGGTTAACACTCCTACTCTTACAATAAGTGCCATAGCATCTTTAGTGACCACAGAGAGTCAGGACACCCATTTAACGTCCCAGCCAAAAGACAGCACCCTACACAGGGCAGTGTCCCCAATCACTGCCCTGGGGAATTGGGATATTTTTTTTCAACTGCGGAAAGAGTGCCTCCTGCTGGCCCTCCAACACCACTTCCATCAGCATCTGGTGTCTCATCTAGGGACTGACCAGGACCGACCCTGCTTAGCTTCAGAAGCAACCCAGCAGTGGGATGCAGGGTGGTATGCTGCTGGTTATGTGGACAGTCAGGGCTGCAGTAGGTATCTCAGATAGCGGGGAAGTGAGGCCTGCGAGGGTTTTTATAAATAAGCATCAACCAGTGGGTCTTGTGACGGGTATACAGAGATGACCAGTTTACAGAGGAGTATAGAGTGCAGTGATGTGTCCTATAAGGAGCATTGGTGGCAAATCTGATGGCCGAATGGTAAAGAACATCTAGTCGCTCGAGAGCACCCTTACCTGCCGATCTATAAATGATGTCTTCGTAGTCTAGCATGGGTAGGATGGTCATCTGAATCAGGGTTAGTTTGGCAGCTGGGGTGAAAGAGGAGCAAATACGATAGAGGAAACCAAGTCTAGATTTAACCTTAGCCTGCAGCTTTGATATGTACTGAGAGAAGGACAGTGTACCATCTAGCCATACTCCCAAGTACTTCTATGAGGTCACTACGTCAAGCTCTAAACTCTCAGAGGTAGTAATCACACTACATGACCTTTGTTTTGGAGGTGTTCAGAACAAGGTTAAGGGCAGGGAGAGCTTGTTGGATACTAAGAAAACTTTGTTGTAGAGCGTTTATTACACTCCACATCTCTAGGCATGGGCAAAGTATGGCACTTATGACCACCATTGACAGGGACGCAGGTAGCTCTAAAAGACATGAAATAGAGCAGGTATTGCTCTTTTTACAAGATAGTATATTCTATATGAGTAGTAAGCTTGCTTGTATAATCCCACAGTTTATAAAGGTGTTACAGTACAGTAAGAATGATTAATTAATTTCCATTCTTATGCTATTGAGTTTCTTCCCCGTTTCTCTTGCAGTAAAAAAATGGAAACTCGATGAGCTGACCTTAGAGCGGATGGTAGCCAGGAAAGCTTGTGTTCTCCATAAAAGCACTGATTGAAATAGAGGAAGGAGGCAAGCAGGCGGTTCCTTCTCTGTCGAGTGGGGGAAGGGCTGAGGAGTGAGAGGGAGGAAGATAGAGGGAGAGACTGGGGGAGGGGAAGACGGAAATGCCTTTTTGTTCTACCCCAGACTAGTCTGTCTGGTTTCCCTATACACACCAGAAAATGGGGAACACCCATGGTTGACATCTCTCTCTACAGAGGACTATACACCTAAATGAGATTTCAGACAGATAGCTAATCTACAGATGTAGGATCTTAACTTCATCACTGAGAATTTTTTTGCACAGCAGGAAATGCAAAACAGTAGTGAATGTGTAATGAAATGTCCACTTTAAAATGTCAGACTTAATTTGCACTAACCAAAATGCCCATGAATTATTATCGACATAATAATTCACATATCCTGTTGCTGAAGGATTATTGTCCTGCTGTAGCAAACTGGCTCAAATTAAGATCCTACTTCTGTAGAAAAGAAGTCAACCCTATTATTGTATGATCAGGTTTCCAGCATACTCAGAATATCCAAGATTACAACCTCATCCCTGGCCACTTTCCCTTGGCAACACTGTCTTCTGCTTTCACAGTGAGTTGTTTTTTGTTGAAATCCCTGAATGGGCTTATTGTCGAAAAATAAAACTCACTAATCAGCATCTTTGACTCTGTACTCGGTGCATAAAAGCTGGAAGCCTCAAGGGAAACTGCCCTAAATGAACTTAATTGCTCTTTGGCAACTAAAGCACCCTGAAAAACAAGACTCTAATATCTAAGCATTCCTCCAGCCACTGTTAATGTGAGGGGGCTCCTAATTTGGGGTGGTAAGTAACCTAGTGGTTAGAGCGTTTGGGCAGTAACGAGAAGATTGCTGGATCGAATCCACGTTCATCTGTACTTAACAATAGTATGCAAGTACAAACACCACGGGACCATGCAGCCATCATACCGCCCAGGAAGGAGACGCGTTCTGTCTTCTAGAGGAAAACGTACTTTGATGCGAAAATTGCAAATCAATCCCAGAACAACAGCAAAGGACCTTGTGAAGATGCTGCAGGAAACAGGTACAAAAGTATCTATATCCACAGTAAAACGAGTCCTATATCAACATAACCTGAAAGGCCGCTCAACAAGGAAGAAGCCACTGCTCCAAAACCGCCATTAAAAAGACAGACTACATACTTTTTGGAGAAATGTCCTCTGGTCTGATGAAACAAAAATAGAACTGTTTGACCATAATGACCATAGTTATGTTTGGAGGAAAAAGGGGGATGCTTGCAAGCCGAAGAACAACATCCCAACCCGTGAAGCACGGGGGTGGCAGCATCATGTTGTGGGGGTGCTTTGCTGCAGGACAGACTGATGCACTTCACAAAATATATGGCATCATGAGGAAGGAAAATTGTGTGGATATATTGAAGCAACATCTCAAGACATCAGTTAAAGCTTGGTCGCAAATGGGTCTTCCAAATGGACAATGACCCGAAGCATATTTCCAAAGTTATGGCAAAATGGCTTAAGGACAACAAAGTCAAGGTATTGGAGTGGCCATCACAAAGCCCTGACCCCCATTTCATAGAAAATGTGTGGTCAGAACTGGTAAAAAAAACATGTGCGAGCAAGGAGGCTTACAAACCTGACTCAGTTACACCAGCTCTGTCAGGCGGAATGGGCCAAAATTCACCCAACTTATTGTGGGAAGCTTGTGGAAGGCTACCCAAAATGTTTGACCCATGTTCAACAATTTAAAGGCAATGCTACCAATTACTAATTGAGTGTATGTAAACTTATGACCCACTGGGAATGTGATGAAAGACATAAAAGCTGAAATAAATAATCCTCTCTACTATTATTCTGACATTTCACATTCTTAAAATAAAGCGGCGATCCTAACTGACCTAAGACAGTGAATTTTTATTTGGATTAAATGTCAGGAATTGTGAAAAACTGAGTTTAAATGTATTTGGCTAAGGTGTATGGTAACTTCTGACTTTGACTGTACATTTCTATTGACATACTGTCCATGCAGTAATAATTGCACTGTTGGAGCTAGAAACACAAGCATTTCGCTACACCAGCAATAACATCTGTAAATATGTGTATGTGACCAGTAAACTTTGATTTGATTGAAGGTGTGTGTGGAGAGTGCTAATCCTACTGCCTCATTTACAGTGTCAACACTGAAATGTGTGGTGTTGAGGATATACTATTAATTGTATGTAACTCACTGAAAAATCTTGACAATCAGTGGGTAAATGGTGAGATCCAAACCTACTTGTTCATTATGACACATAATCATAAATAACAACTTGCCTCAAGAGTTATTTTTGCTAATGGTAATCTTACAGATATTGTTCATAAATTCAACGTAGAGACTGTTGTCAGGCTGTTATGTCAGGCTATTACTCTTACATTACTGTCCAATTAAAATCAATGCTGAATCAAACACGGTGGCAGGGTGAGAGGGGTGGACTTTGCTACACAACCTAGTCTGTACACTGCTGCAGGATCCCTTATCTTTCATCCATGGAGTAGTAGGTCTGAATATACAACTTCAACATGACACCCTGCTCTCCATTTATTCTGATTGATTATCTACAGTATAATATGTCTACGGTACAGAGTCCCTAGGGGAAATACTTATATTAGATTATATTGGTACATTTAAGTGTACAAATGCTTTACTCATGGTTTACTATTCACCATGATGCAGTAAGTTACGCAAAGGCTTGTGCCAGCAATGTGAAAATAAAGTAATTTAACAAAAATGTATGTTAGTTTATCTCTGAACATTGAAACATTAGAGTGAACATTTCTGCGTGCAATCTCAGATCTGTCCTCCAATGCATCCTGTGATGGGGAGAAAACTGGGCTGAGAAGGTGCATGTCAAACTCTACAAAGCTCCACATGGTAGCCAAATGGCTTGAGTCTTGGATTCATGTAGAATAACTGATGCTCATTGGATGATACGTAAAAATCAAAATTGTGTGTGTGTGTGTGTGTGTGTGTGTGTGTGTGTGTGTGTGTGTGTGTGTGTGTGTGTGTGTGTGTGTGTGTGTGTGTGTGTGTGTGTGTGTGTGTGTGTGTGTGTGTGTGTGCGTGCGTGCGTGTGTGCGTGTGCGTGTGTGTGTGCGCAGCCTGCTTTCGGATTGAGCCTGGTAGGGGCTTTCTGGGGAATGGCAGAGGGATGTGCAGATATTGTCTAACTGCCTGGATACAGCTAAGCCAATAAAAGCCATTGCTGTTTCCTTAGCAACAGTATGTAAGTATTCACTCTAAATTAAGCAATGTATGCTCTGAAAATCAGAAAGGGAAAATCCTTGAAGATTAATTCACCTGTTCATACATTGGAGGCTGTTCATACTGTTCATACATTGTATTTTAAAACGCATATGAACTAAACATGAATCTTATAACGAATACCTAACGGACACCCAAAGACAGAGAAAGATAAAAGGGAAAGTCTGTGTGGTTGAGCAGGTTTTATATCAGTCAGGGTCATTCCACAAAGACATGGTAATGATAAGGGTTTGGAGAGGAATGGGATGGGATAGGGTGAAGGAGACACTGCATGCCTGTGCCAACCTACAGGATCCCATGTGTTCCTGCATGCCCAGCAGTTACTAATGAACATCTGCATTCATATGAGCTCATTCATCCTTAGAGACACAATAACACAACACTAGGTTTGAGGACATTCTGCACTGCTCAGTATTATGTGGTGTTATGCCAATATGCTTCATTGAAACTCCTGTTTCTCGATTGGATCCATCTCTATATGTGTCAGATATACATATATGTGAATTCGGCGCCGACAGAGATGGCCGCCTCGCTTCGAGTTCCTAGGAAACTATGCAGTGTTTTTTTTCCCGTGTTATTTCTTACATTGGAACCCCAGGTAATCTTAGGTTTTATTACATACAGTCGGGAGGAGCTATTGGATATAAGAGCAACGTCAACTCACCATCATTACGACCAGGAATACGACTTTCCCGAAGCGGATCCTCTGTTTTGCCCACCACCCGGGACAATAGATCGGATCCCAGCCGGCGAACCAAAACAACGACTCCGTAAAAGAGGCAGACGAAGCGGTCTTCTGGTCAGGCTGCGGAGACGGGCACATCGCGCACCGCTCCTGAGCATACTACTCGCCAATGTTCAGTCTCTTGACAACAAGGTAGATGAAATCCAAGCAAGGATAGCATTCCAGAGAGAAAGAAGAGACTGCAAAATTCTATGCTTCACGGAAACATGGCTCACTCGAGACACGCTATCGGAGTCGGTACAGCCAACTGGTTTCTTCACGCATCGCGCCAACAGAAACAAGAATCTTCCATATGCCTTATGATTAACGAGACGTGGTGTGATCATAACAACATACAGGAACTCAAGTCCTTCTGTTCACCTGACTTAGAATTCCTGACAATCAAATGTCGACCGCATTATCTACCAAGAGAATTCTCTTCGATTATAATCACAGCCGCATATATTCACCCCCAAGCAGACACATCGATGGCCCTGAACGAACTTCATTTGACTCTGCTGTCCCCACATGCTTCAAGAGGGACACCATTGTTCCTGTTCCCAAGAGAGCTATGGTAACTGAGCTAAATGACTACCACCCCGTAGCACTCACTTCCGTCATCATGAAGTGCTTTGAGAGACTAGTCAATGACCATACCACCTCCACCCTACCTGACACCCTCCACCCTACTTACTCCAATTTTCTTACCGCCCCAATAGGTCCACAGACAACGCAATTGCAACCGCACTGCACACTGCCCTAACCCATCTGGACAAGAGGAATACCGAAGTGAGACTGCAGTTCATTGACTACAGCTCAGCATTTAACACCATAGTACCCTCCAAACTCGTCATCAAGCTCGAAACCCATGGTCTCGACCCCGCCCTGTGCAACTGGGTACTGGACTTCCTGACCGCCCCCCGGTGGTGAGGGTAGGTAATAACATCTCCACTCCGCTGATCCTCAACACTGGGGCCCCACAAGGGTACGTTCTGAGCCCTCTCCGCCCACAACTGTAAGGCTCTCCAGAGCGTAGTGAGGTCTGCACAACGCATCACCGGGGCAAACTACCTGTCCTCCAGGACACATACACCGCATGATGTCACAGGAAGGCCATAAAGATCATCAAGGACAACAACCACCCGAGCCACTGCCTGTTCACCCTGCTATCATCCAGAAGGCGAGGTCAGTACAGGTGCATCAAATCAGGGACCGAGAGACTGAAAAACAGCTTCTATCTCAATTGAGTGGCTGCTGCCAACATACTGATTCAACTCCAGTCGCTTTAACAATGTAAAAATTGATGGAAAATGTATCACTAACCACTTTAAACAATGCCACTTCATATAATGTTTACATACCCTACATTACTCATCTCATATCTATATACTGTACTCGATACCATCTACTACATCTTGCCTATGCCGTTGTCATGTCTTTGGCTATGCCGGATTAAGTGATATGACATGCTATTCTATAAAATAATTTCTCAGTAATTAATATTACCTGAGCTAATCATGTAAATGTAATTAACTAGAGAGTCGGGCGCCACAAAATAATATTTATAGAGCTGTTATCTTCCGAATAAACTCTTAAAGTCCTCGCAATATTTTACATCAATAGTAGTCAATATTAATCGTCATCTTAATTCAGTCTCATCTGAAAGTTGTAAATTCTTGGTTATCTGCACGAACCCTGACTAACAAGTTGAATCAGCAATACTAATTATTTATTTACTAAATACCTAACTAATCACACAGAATTACACAAAAAAAACAGTTTCTCTTAAAAAATCAAAGACATTTCCAAGTGACCCCAAACTTTGGAACGGTAGTGTATCTCCAGACATCATAGTGGATGGTTATTGGTGTTATCATGATGAAAATATGGGCATATGCTTTTGATGAGGGACTTGGCGGCTTATGCAGTATATGTATATCATATGCATGCGTCAATATGATTCTACTTAGCTCTCTGATTCTCATGTCTGGGATTCCCCAAGTGCATGCATGCATAAGGGGTCATGCATCACCGCACATTTAGAGAAGTAACACACAAACACACACACGAACATGAACATACACACGTCAAAGTGCCTTCTAGTGAAAACTGAATATGATTCCAGTCTCCCTCCCTCATTGCTCAACAGTGACTGCCTGCCTCCAATTCCCCATCCCTCCCTGGGGGTGAGATTTTACAGGAACTCAGCCCTGCTCTGTGAAAGAAGCCCTTTCACCTACATTTCAAAAGGGGCTGGGTCTGCCTGGGCTTGTCATGCAGAATGCAGCACTGCACCACAAGACAAGAGTGCTCCCTACAGTGAGAGCTGTTCAGCCATCTGCTATGAAGCACATTCATACAGCAGACATACAGATAAAGAGACGAGCATGATATCCTATTTAAAAAGTGGAGGAGGATGATTCTTATTCAGAAATAACTCTTACTTAAGAATCCCGTGTAGGCTGTTACTTTTGTTACATATTCACAATATCACTCCCACGCGCTGCCATCCAGTCACTCCTCTACACATACAGTACCAGTCAAAAGTTTGGACACACCTACTCATTCAAGGGTTCTTCTTTATTTGGACTATTTTCTACATTGTAGAATAATAGTGAAGACATAAAAAAAAATATGAAATAACACATAAGGAATATTGTAGTAACCAACAAAGTGTTAAACAAATCAAAATATATTTTATATTTGAGATTCTTCAAAGTAGCCACCCTTTGCCTTGATAACAGCTTTGCACACTCTTTGCATTCTCTCAACCAGCTTCACCTGGAATGCTTTTCCAAAAGTCTTGAAGGAGTTCCCACATATGCTGAGCACTTGTTGGCTGCTTTTCCTTCACTCTGCGGTCCAACTCATCCCAAACCATCTCATTTGGGTTGAGTTTGGGTGATTGAGGAGGCCAGGTCATCTGATGGTGCATTCCATCACTCTGCTTGGTCAAATAATCTCTACACAGACTGGAGGTGTGTTGGGTCATTGTTCAGTTGAAAAACAAATGATAGTCCCACTAAGCGCAAACCAGATGGGATGGCGTATCGTTGCAGAATGCTGTGGTAGCCATGCTGGTTAAACGTCATCATGGGGCATCATAAGCTGGCCATAATAAAACATGTTTTTTTTATCTGTCTTTTTAAGATAGACATTTTCATGTATGAATCTGTTATTCAATGCGTTCAGCATCTATCAATCTCTCCTACCCACGATGCACTAACAAGGGTGGACTTAGTGATTTGGAGACCCTAGGCAGAGGCAAATGTTTAATAAAAAAAACAGATTTATATTTTTTTGGTTATACCTACAGGGGTCCTAAAATTCAAAATCAAATAGCTAAATTATCCTTGGTATGACCATATTAAAACCATTCCATATGCTAGCTTATTAGTAGTCTCACGTTGCCATAACTCCAAAATCATTTTGCTGTCACGCCTCCCTTGGAGGTCTGAAGGTATTACAAAAATGGACGTTTCATTTCAAAGACCCTCCCCCCACATGCTTGTTGGTGCTACGTGTTGTTTGTCACTGTTTTCAGACCGAGAAGGACAGATTTTGCAGAGTTGTTCTGTATGCTAGTTTGCAACATTTTACAGCATTTATGAAAATTTAGCATTTACGAAAAACTTAATTCTGATTTGTCAGATGTGTTTTCTAAACATAAAATCGACATACATCAACATATTTTGATTTTAATTTGCCATTTCCATCTTCACCATAGACTTTAAAAATCGTCACGCACAGTTGCACCTACGACAATAATTGTAGTGAGCACTATTGGAGCTCCACCCAAGCAAGGCATTTGATTGGTTTGATGTGTAGCAAGGAGTAACTGATTTACACTGGGTCTCCACCCTTATTTAGCCGGTTTACCCAGGTTTACCCGTATTAGGGAAGCCTGGTTCTCGATGCAGCTAGCTTAGTAGAAACCCAGTCCCGGGCCCTTAGACTCTAGGAGCATACAATACACATTTCTTTAGTAAAAATTCTGGTGCTGCTGATAATACTGCCATCATTGTCGAGGCATAGAGAGGCACAGGACATGTACAGTTGTCATACCCCTTGACTTATTCCACATTTTATGTTACAGCCTGAGTTCAAGATGTTTTTTTTTTATCTCACCCATCTACACACAATACCTCATAATGTGAACAAAATGTTTTTAGAAATATTTGCAAATTTATTGCAAAAAATATATATTTTATCCGATAAGATAGTTTCAGCCAATTGCAAATTGAAAGAAAGTTGGTGGGTGCACAGCACATGCAAAGGTAACCTACTTTCTGAAGTGACTGGTTGTGTTCATGGTACATTAAAAGCTTTTTTACAGTTAAATGATGTCTTTACTATAAAACTCATAATAAAACACACAGGTTGGGCGGGGGAGGGGGGCTCCAAATCGCTAAGTCTGCGCCTGTTAGTGCATCATGGGTAGGGGAGATTGATAGATGTTGATATCACAGAATCACAACAGTGAATACCACTGTGTGACTCAGCACTTATCATTCCCCTCGAGCCAGACTGTAGATTGTTTACTCTCAGACCCTGATGCAGCATCGGCCAACTTGCAGCAAACAACCTAGACATGGGCATCAGTTGAAACTGGAGATGCAGTGATATTAAGATGACAGAACACTCATTGGTTTTGGCCTTCTGAAGAGATATGATTTTTATTGAAACAAAAGCCCTGAATATATGGCGTTATTTTTGTGGAATATAAAACGTTCAAATCAATACCCGCCCAAGTAATCATTATTGGCAATTACTTCATGTCAAAATAAAGACATGAAAAAGTACTGATTGAAAAACAAAACACCTTTAACCCAAGTCAGGTGTTCGCCGCTCACAGTGAGAACATTCTGAGGCTTCTATCTGTCTCCCCATACAGCCACAAAAGCTTCTACATTTCCACATCACACAACTGTTCTTTTCCTGGGATTATGGTGGACTTACATGAGTAAAATATGATCTATATCTCAACATCAGATGTTCAACTTTTCTGTTTACACTATCCTTACTTTAGCCTTGAATGTGGTGCGGCCAAAGACACATTCCTGCTTCATGTGTGTGTGCATCTACTAGCATACCGTAAATACCACATTATTTAGACAAACAAAATAAGGATATAGTATACAGGATCTTCTCATCTTAACCATATTGCATTAATGCAATGATTGACAAATGTTTGGATATTTTAAAAGCCTTTAATTTTCTATTTGGCTAACAGAGCAAAAATGCTGTCTACTGGTATTAAGGCAATGAAGGTAATTATTGCAGGGGAAACCATTGTCTTTACACTATACCACTCAGAGGGGGGGTTGAGGTTTAAATGGCATATATATATATATATCAGCTAAATGGCATATATATATATATATATATATATATATATATATATATATATATATATATATATATATATATATAGGTTTAGAGGCTTTTGTGCTTGGTTGAGTTTAATGATGAATTGCTCGTGAAGAGGGGGTTGGTGGTGACACGGTTATCCTAGGCCACTTTGTCTGACAGGATTTATACTGAACAAAAATATAAATGCAACATGTAAAGTGTTGGTCCCAGGTGTCATGAGCTGAAATAAAACATCCCAGAAATGTTCCATATGCACAAAAAATTAATTTCTCTCAAATATTGTGTACAAATTTGTTTTCTCATTTTCCAAGATAATCCATCCATCTGACATGTGTGGTATATTCTGTTTTAGAGAATTTTTCAGTATGTCCAACCAGCCTCACGTATAATAAGACCTCCACATCTGGCTTCTTCACTTGAGGGTTCGTATAAGTATGTTGTGGAGTATTTCTGTCTGTAATAAAGCCCTTTTGTGAGGAAAAACTCATTCTGACTGGCTGGGCCTGGCTTCCCAGTGGCTGAACCTGAGAAATCCATAGATTAGGGCCTAATTTATTTATTTCAAATGACTGATTTCCTTATTTGAACTGTAACTCAGTAAATTCTTTGATATTGTTTCATACATAAGTAAAATGGTGCAGTATATTCCCATGGTGTAGATGTCTCTTGAGGTAATGTGGGCGACATCTCCCAGCGATTTGAATCTAGATCCGTCTCTTTACACTAAAAAAGTATCTTCCCTGGGACTAGTATGTGTTGTCCAAGTAGTGTAGTGTAAAGAAGCCCTTACTTTCTCTATCCACCTTCTGCAGGATTTCACACTCTCACTTTCACTCTCACATGTTTCATTATATGTGCTACTTTAACTCCTTTAGTCTAAGGTGTCTAGACTGGAATAGCTTTTTATTTAATGATATCCACTTTTAACTTGGAGACAACAGCCCATTGTTAAACATAACTTAATATTAATCTCTAATCAGTTACATATTGTGTTTAATTGTGAGCCATGATTTAATCTGTTGTTTATATGAACAAACACCTTGTTAACAATACTTTACCTTACATAACACACATGACATTACACATAACTGAAACACCAATGTACTTTAGGATATGGTTATTTCTCACGAAGGAAAGATCATTTGCAACAACTGCACAACAAGACAGGTATAGCAATATAACAAGATAAGAATTCTGCAGTCTGTGTGCGTTCCAGAATGAGTGTCTTTTTGATCCATGTGGTTATAGATGCTTTCTTCCTGCACTCACTGGGCTGACAGGCGGAGAGGGGGATAGACAATCAAAAATCGCAGGGGGAGGGAAGCAGGCTGAAATTCTAAATTAGGTTTTTGTGCTTGGTTATGTTTATAATCAATTGCTCGGTTGGTGGTTCCCAGGGGTGGATAAAGCACTCAATTGTCATACTTGAGTAAAAGTAAAGATACCTTAAAGAAAATGACTCAAGTAAAAGTGAAAGTCACCAAGTAAAATCCTACTTGAGTAAAAGTGTAGGGAGAAAATCCCACAGTTGAATTCCATAGCCTGACAAGAGTGTGCCTTCTGTCTGTGCTGCTATGTTCTATCAAGCATTTTTAGAAGGCACTGTACTGTGTGTCATTTTCACACATACTGTATCACAAAAAATGTTTTACATGCAATTAAATCGTTTTTCTTCTCATGCAAATTACACATTTTCCATACTTTTTTATTTTTCAAATGTAAAGACATCATTTTTAACTGTTATGAATATGGCTAAGGTTAGGAGTAATCTAACTATAAATACCCTATAAATACCCTACCCTACTAATACCTTGAAAACCAAGCACAAAAAGAGTCAAAAAGCAAGAGTAGCATGAAATGTCAAATGTACAATGTGAAATATACATATTTGTCACAGAACACGGATGATTGTCAGTCTACATTCATGTTAATTGTTTTCAATTTTAAAAACTAAGAAACCAAGTTAAATCTCCAAGTAAATTCTCCATGCCTACTTTCTATTATTTAAAAGTTTTAGGATTTATATGGTATACAAATTAAATTAAATGCTTTGAGAATCTACTAAACAGCATCTAAACATTGTGAGAATACCAGGGGAAAAGGCCCAGAAACACGTATAAATCCAGCTCATTTGATCAAGCTTGATGCCAGGCACACAGAGTTTCTTCCAAGTCTTTTTGGAAGTCATTCCAGTCATGGATAAAATTAATGAAGGCTTGGTTCTAGTTAATGTGGAAAGGAATGAGAATCAGCCCATTTTATGTCTCCCAGTAAGCCCTCTCTCATAGTTTCTCTGCAGTAAAATCACCACAGTGGGATGGAGCATTTCCAAACACTTTTACATTAAACATCTGTCAGGATAGTCACTTCTGTTGGAAAGAACTGGGATGTAACTGATAAATAAAACTTGTCTGTTGTGTGGACGTGACACCAACAACAATTTAGCAGAAAGAAACATTCTCTTCAGATTTCCTATGTGCTTAACCTCTCTACATTGTCCTCAGATGTGCTACTCTAAACGTTCCATTTGTCAAGGACATTTAGCCTTGATGAATTTAACCATCTTGACAATTACCCCCTAGCTATATATTGTTTTGCATCCACTCCGATGTCTTGGGGTTAGAGACTGATTATATTACTATAAGCTGTCCAACCTTTCTACCTGCACACATTACCACAGTATTCTAACATAAGAAGCATTTGGGTCCTAAGTCTTCTTGAGTTCAGAGAGCCAGGACCTTTCAGCAGGCAGTCCTATCACTCAAGCTAATATTTCAACAACCCAGGGCACAGGGTTGAGAATGCATTAGTAATGGGATAATTGGAGAAAGATAAATGACAGATGCTTAATTAGAAATGCTGCAGAATTAGCAGAGGTGATTAACCTTTAGAGGCTTCATATCAATCTCTGCCCTCCACATTCGCCAGGATATTCACAACATCTCAATTTAAGCCAACTAGAAAGTTTGTGCCCTCAGGCCTGGAGGGAAGCAAAAGTTGTTCCCCTACCTAAGAATAGTAAAGCCCCCTTTACAAGCTTAAATAACCAACCAATCTGCCTGTTACCAACCCTTAGTAAACTTTTGGAAAAAAAGAGATACAATGCTATTTTACAGTAAAGAAATTCACAACAAACATTCAGCATGCTTATAGGGAAGGACATTCAACAAGCACAGCATGTACACAAATGACAAATGATTAGCTGAAAGAAACTGATGATAACAATATTGTGGGGGCTGTTTTGTTAGACTTCAGTGCAGCTTTTCACATTATTAATCATGGAAAAACGTATGTGTGGCTTTACACCCCCTGCTATATTGTGGATAAAGAGTTACCTGTCTAACAGAACACAGAGGGTATTATTTAACAAATCAAAAACTGAAAAATTGGGCGTGCAAAATTATTCAGCCCCTTTACTTTCAGTGCAGCAAACTCTCTCCAGAAGTTCAGTGAGGATCTTTGAATGATCCAATGTTGACCTAAATGACTAATGATGATAAATACAATCCACCTGTGTGTAATCAAGTCTCCGTATAAATGCACCTGCACTGTGATAGTCTCAGAGGTCCGTTAAAAGCGCAGAGAGCATCATGAAGAACAAGGAACACACCAGGCAGGTCCGAGATACTGTTGTGAAGAAGTTTAAAGCCGGATTTGGATACAAAAAGATTTCCCAAGCTTTAAACATCCCAAGGAGCACTGTGCAAGCAAAAATATTGAAATGGTAGAAATATCCAATAAATGTCGTTCCACTTCATGATTGTGTCCCACTTGTTGTTGATTCTTCACAAAAAAATACAGTTTTATATCTTTATGTTTGAAGCCTGAAATGTGGCAAAAGGTCGCAATGTTCAAGGGGGCCGAATACTTTTGCAAGGCACTGTATCTTACCAGTGTGCATATAGTTGGATTTTGTTAGTGTTGATACAGATGTAGGATTTAAATTTGATCACCTGTTGAAGGAGACAATTAAAATGTGTTGTGTATTTGAGGTTTAAAAAGATTTCCGAAGTTTGTCATTTCCATTTTAAAATTTCCCCAAAAATTCTCAACCCCTACAAAAATGTAAATAAATTATAATCCACGTGATAATTCCCATTTCATGTTGCTGCAGGACTGTTTTCCTGCTGTAGCAAACTAGCTCATCTGTAAATGTATGAAGTCATAGTCCATGTTGTATTACTTTCATTCTCAATTTTCTTTTTTTTTGTGTCAATTTCATTGGACTCAGATCCTTCACAGGGAGTTGAATTCCATAATTGCCAGTGGTGATATAATAATCCATGTTGAACAGCATGCTATGTGCACGTTCCTTGAAAGGTAATTCCCTCCAGTCCTTATGATTCCTAACACAGGAGGTTGGTGGCACCTTAATTGGGGAGGACGGGCTTGTGGTAATCGCTGGAGTGGAATCTGTGGAATGGCATCAAATACATCAAACATATGGTTTGATGCCATTCCATTTGCTCTGTTCCAGCCATTATTATGAGCTGTCCTCTGCTCAGCAGCTTCCACTGATTCCTAATAAAGGCTGAGGGGGCTGGGCAGACAACTGGGGAGACAGACAATGACATCCATGTTACAGTAATTGATTATCTTCCCCCAAAGGACCAAACCGCCAGACTATAGTGTCTTCTCTTCTGATTCATTAGGGTCGGATTGACTACATGTTTCTGTTATGGTTTTTATGTACACTGTATATAGAGTAAGCAGAAGCTGTGGTTTGTTTTATCAAGGTAGAGAAGTAGTATTAATCATCCTCTTGCTTGGACATGATGAAAGACTAAGGAAAAGCACAAAGAATAACAACATGGGGTTGAGGAGGGGAGATAACTTATTCACATCTTCATATTTGTTTTGGAAATACTTTATTTGAAGGGGTATGAGACCACATGAAGATGTATATCCAACAATTTTTCACGTTTGTGTTTTGTCATCAGAAATTATTGCTTATGGGTAAGCAATAAGCAATACATCTGTGTGTAAAATATTACTGTTCTCAGATTTGTTTTATTCATAGATTTTAGATGTGAATTTAAAAAAAGAAACATTTGCAAAACACTTTTTTCCATTGTTTAGCTGGAATGGAATGTTCGTATCCTATATATTTTACTCGGATATGTTGCTCTCAACCAGCTATTTTAAGATGAATGCACAGTAAGTTGCTCTGGATAAGAGAAATGTAAATGTTTAACAGACAGGTCTCATTTTTTATAGATTGATGTCACAAATGTATAATTTAACAGTTCGTTATTAAAAATGTTGTTATTTGTTCCATTTGACTGCGTAAAACCTAGCAGTACTACTTATTTCTCACACAGTGAGGCGGATACAGTGGGGCAAAAAAGTATTTAGTCAGCCACAATTGTGCATGTTTTCCCACTTAAAAAGATGAGAGAGGCCTGTAATTTTCATCATAGGTACACTTCAACTGTGACAGACAAAATTAGAAAAAAAATCCAGAAAATCACATTGTAGGATTTGTAATGAATTTATTTGCAAATTATGGTGGAAAATATGTATTTGGTCAATAACAAAAGTTTATCTCAATACTGTTATATAACCTTTGTTGGCAATGACAGAGGTCAAACATTTTCTGTAAGTCTTCAAAAGGTTTTCACACACTGTTGCTGGTATTTTGGCCCATTCCTCCATGCAGATCTCCTCTAGAGCAGGGATGTTTTGGGGCTGTTGCTGGGCAACACGAACTTTCAACTCCCTCCCAAAGATTTTCTATGGGGTTGAGATCTGGAGACTGGCTAGGCCACTCCAGGACCTTGAAATGCTTCTTTTGGTTTCATCTGACCATATGACATTCTCCCAATCTTCTTCTGGATCATCCAAATGCTCTCTAGCAAACTTCAGACTGGCCTGGACATGTACTGGCTTAAGCAGGGGGACACGTCTGGCACTGCAGGAGTCCCTGGCGGCATAGTGTGTTACTGATGGTAGGCTTTGTTACTTTGGTCCCAGCTCTCTGCAGGTCATTCACTAGGTCCCCCCGTGTGGTTCTGGGATTTTTGCTCACCGTTCTGGTGATCATTTTGACCCCACGGGGTGAGATCTTGCGTGGAGCCCCAGATCGAGGGAGATTATCAGTGGTCTTGTATGTCTTCCATTTCCTAATAATTGCTCCCACAATTGATTTCCTCAAACCAAGCTGCTTACCTATTGCAGATTCAGTCTTCCCAGCCTGGTGCAGGTCTACAATTTTGTTTCTGGTGTCCTTTGACAGCTCTTTGGTCTTGGCCATAGTGGAGTTTGGAGTGTGACTGTTTGAGGTTGTGGACAGGTGTCTTTTATACTGATAACAAGTTCAAACAGGTGCCATTAATACAGGTAACGAGTGGAGGACAGAGGAGCCTCTTAAAGAAGAAGTTGCAGGTCGGTGAGAGCCAGAAATCTTGCTTGTTTGTAGGTGACCAAATACTTATTTTTCACCATAATTTGCAAATAAATTCATTAAAAATCCTACAATGTGATTTTCTGGGAGAACTTGCACAATTGGTGGCTGACTAAATACTTTTTTGCCCCACTGTATATAGCGTTCCCCAAAAACAGGATTATTTGTCTCTCTGAAATGAAACCAAGTGATAGATTTTAAACAAATACATGTTTGTCATTGAACAACCCATTCATTATCAGATAGTGAAAAAACAAGTTCTTAAAAGAATAAAAATCTAATTTAACAACATTTCTGATAATAGATATAACGTTTTGGAAATAAACTCTTCATATACTGTACACACATTCAAGTATTATTTTTGTTTCAACTGACATCAACTGCAATGTCTTATTGACATAATCCTACTTGCATGGTATTGCACTCCAATTAACGTTGTTCTCTCAAAATGTATCATAATAAACCTAGCTTCATGTCCACACCCAAGCTCAACACTAACCCTATCCATTACCCTAACCCTAACCCTAGCTTCATGTACCCATCCTGGTTTAACACTAACCCTATCCATTACCCTAATCCTAGTTTATCCAAATCACTTAATTGCAGTGTTTTGATGAGTAGTGAACTACATGTAGTTCAACGAGTAATTAACCTCTAAAATGGTTCAACTAAGCTAACAAATTGAATTGTTTTAAGATGTTTATACCATGGATCATTAAGCTATTTTATTTAGAATTTTAGGAGCGCTGTATGTATAAAACAATTTCTAATAATAATAGTAATAATTTGATAAAATAACTTTTGAACTGAAATGCAATGGTTCATTGGAGCAGTCTAAAACTTTGCACATGCACTGATGCCATCTAGTGGCTAAAATGTAAATAGCACCTGTGCTGGAATAATACATTATGGCCTTTCTCTTGCATTTCAAAGATGATGGTACAAAAAAAATACAAAAGAACGGTTGTTTTTTTTCTTTGTATTATCTTCTACCAGATCTATTGTGTTATATTCTCCTACATTCCTTTCACCTTTCCATAAACTTCAAAGTGTTTCCTTTCAAATGGTACCAAGAATATGCATATCCTTGCTTCAGGGCCTGAGCTACAGTATGTCATTTTAGGCGACATTTTTTAAAAGGGGCTAATCCTTAAGAGTTTGCATCTGCCCTATATCTAGGAGATATGAAAAAGCTCACATATTTAACCTCCTTTTTTTTACACAGAAAACTACATCCATCCTTCAATTAATTTGTATGGGTTACCTTCATAAGAGTCCCATGACACTTGTGGGGGATGTAGAGCAAAAGGGAGAACACCATCGTGTTTGTGAGTCTCATCTTTGCATAGAGTGGTCATAACCATTTGGACGCTACAGACATTTTTATGAGAAGGCCGATTTTTTTTATGTCTCCAGGTCTGACAAACAGCATTGTAGCTGCAGAGGTGGAATGCAGAGGCGGAATGCCAACATAGACGGATGCAGTGCATGGAGACACAGCACATGCAAAACAACAGAAATCTTTAGCTTAAACTGAAGGATTTTGATGGGGATTTTTTATTATGTTAATTAAATTGGCACACATGCGCTTCAATAGCTCTTAATGATGTAAACTATGTTTTGCAGTAGCTTGGTGGTAGTTGAACTACATTCTAATCTGGGTTGTGTTTTGAGTACTTAATTACTTCTTTGCCATGTATTGCTAACTACTGGAACTACACACAAGTTTTTTGCAAAAATTAAATATGACCTGCCTGCATAGTGATCTGTTTTTGCAACTTGTATTCTATTAAATTTTACATTTATATATTATGATTTTTCACTAAGTAGTTTGGAAGCAGTGAACTACAGTGCCCTGTGATAGTTTCAACCTATAAACACAGTGACACAGAGGGGGGAGGTCTCATTTTAAACCCTCCTGTGCATCAGCGTGTCAACATGGCAGCATTCCTCTCCTCAGCAGCAACACGGAGGAGGAGTGTAAGGTGACCTTGGTTTTGAGGTCAATGCATCCTCTGGCAGCTTTGGCAAAACAAAGCAGGAAATCGATACCAGATGGACCAGAGATCAATAAGTGTAACAGAACGCCAGGATACCATGGGTAGAAGTCAGGGGAAGGGAGAATATATAGGTAGGCAATAGGTGGATTTATACTGCTGTCCTATTCTATGTCATTTCCCTTCTGTGCATCCTTTATTGATAATATGGTAGATTAAAACGTTTTTTTGTTGTTGGTATAATTAAGATAATTTTGTAAATATCTTTGAAGAT
Source organism: Oncorhynchus keta (assembly GCF_023373465.1). Taxonomy (NCBI): domain Eukaryota; kingdom Metazoa; phylum Chordata; class Actinopteri; order Salmoniformes; family Salmonidae; genus Oncorhynchus; species Oncorhynchus keta. The sequence continues at coordinate 22,300,241 of NC_068446.1, read as the reverse complement.
TCAGTTGTCGGTTAAGTATGATTTGAAACCATACTATCAAAATACCAAGCTTCTTAATTCAGAAAACATTAAATGTGGAGTGACATGTAGGCACAGTGAAAGCTATGACTAACAGGATGGTGAAAAGCAAAATATCTCATAGTTCTCGGAGATTCTAAACAGAAAAGTGTGAGCCAAAAACACAACCAACCCAGAGCCGTTTTGCATTGTATACACAAACTTGGATCCAGCTTTCCTTTTATCCATATGAACTCTATTGGAAAATGAACATCAAATTGCTTTGCTGGATTAGTCTGAAGTCAAATAACACTAGAATAATACACTCATGTAGTTTCATGTGTTTCTGTTTTCTGTTTTCTCCATTATGGACGTAACATGCTGACCCCACGGCTTGCCAGTGACGGATTTAGGCATAGCCGACATGGGCAACTACCCAGGGCGGCATCTTGCCAGGGTGGCATGGGGTGCCTGAACAGTATATATATTTTTTTTAAATGTATAATAAAAACAATATAAATAAATGGTTATATTTGCGCAATTGGTTTTCTACCTGGACGCCCGAGGTAGGGGGAGCGGGGGAATCTATCAAATAGCGCACTTCTAACTTTGTACAGTACTAATGCAATTAGTTGTGCAATTTAATTTGTGTGTTTTTTGTTTGACGTGCACTAGTGTAATAATCAGGTTCTCTTCTTTATAAATGTGTTATTCTATTTGTGTATTTGTGTGATATAGGATTTGTGCAATTTAATTTTAATTGTGTGTTTTTTGTTAGCAATAGGGTAATAGTGTAAAAATTAAATTCTCTTTTTTATTTGTATATTTTATTTTATTTATATACTACAATTTGTTTATATTTGTCTTTGTTACTTCTTTTTGATATTTATGAGTCTTATTTTTGTAGATATTTTTATATTTATATAGTTTTAAATGTTATTATTATTTATTTTGTGTTGTTCTAAATGTCTGAATAAAAATTACAGTTAGTGCAGAAGGTGCTTTTTTGTGGGGGTGTTGGACCAGGGAGCCATACAAGCTAGAACCACCACTGCCACTTGCATTACGTGCACGAGCGTTGCAAAATAAATGTACACATACATGTTATTCAATAATTTTATCCAAACTGCTCACACACGTCAACGAGCATCTGCATAGCCAGGCGCTAAAATAGAACTTGGTTCTATTTTTTATGCTTCATTCCCTGCAAGCCCCACCTCTCCCATCTCCTCATTGGTTTTAAGGAGCATATACCCACTAGGGTGATTGAAAGATGAACTGAGGGTCACACTCCAGTGCAGTTGGTGGTGGTAATACACCTTAAAGTTGGTTGCCAACCACCATATAAAGTCCACAGAAGAAGAAGAAGACTGAAGGAGAGGTTACTGGAAACTAACTAGGTTTCCCCTTTTATCTGTGGATGAATTGTCGGAGTAGAGAATACACATTTTTGTGTGACTCAAAATGGGTCAAAATTATACTTGATCCAGAAAAAAGGACTTTATGCAATTCAGGTAAAATAACAACCCAATGTTAATATCTAAGGACAAATTAGCTAGCAACAGCAAGCTAGCTAGCTAAATGGCCATGAATGTTGGATGTATTTCGACCTTTCCCTAAATTAATAAAGTTGGTTCAGAGTTGTTTTTGATATTTCAACCTGTGTGTTCTGATTGTGTCTGGTGTGGATGGACAACATCAACATGCACATGTGTGCTAGGTGTAGTCAGCATGTAACACTTTGAACATGGTGATTTTGCAGCATTGGGACAATCTCTGTCCCCCCTACCATTTGTGCTGACATTTTGCAAATATCAAACCATCCAGTGCATTCTCTCTCTCTCCCCTTGCCCTCTCTAATCAAAGGGAATTTGTGAATTGATTCTCCTCTCTATTGTTGGCTTGAAGCAGCATAAATCAAAATACTGAATCGCCACTGCGTCCTGCAGTTCTGCCTTCTAACGTATTCTAATAAATCACGTCTTCAACAGCTAAGATGCAGCTTTTGGCTAACTGTGGACACAAAATACCCCTCTGTATTCAAAGTAGTCCACATTACAATGCTAGAAAGCAATTGCCTTGGAAAGGGATCAACTATGTTCAAAGCCCATGATTGAAAGCTATTTGATTCAAGATATAATATTTCTCCACTCTTTAAAAACCTAAAAGCAGTTGGTTATAACTCTCACACTAATTGACTATATACAATAATTGATGTTACTATTCTGGGTATATATCCTGCTGAGTAGAGGAGATGCTTCCTCGATGGACATTTCCAGATAAAGTAACAGTCGTGACTGCCAGCCACAGTAGACTGAGAGACCCAGCCAGTGCATAGAACTGGGTATTTTTGGAATGAGGAGAGAATTAATCATGCATCAAGGACACAGTTTCATACTCTACATATTTCAGCACCCCCTCATAGTTGCAGACTTGCTTTCCATTTGAATATTGCTCGTTACATTTAGAGGAGAACAAAGCAGAAAGACACACCATGTTTATATTGGAACAGCTGCTCCCTGCCCTGGGGAAATGAGAGGTCAGATCACTGCACCTCATCACATGTCAACAGTGATCCTCTAACACACTACTGTATCTATGGCAAATTTAGCTGATTAAACCCACAAAACAGACTGCTGTCTGAGATCGCTCTATGAGTGCCTAGTGGTGACATGCCAGAGATAGCGCCTGCTACAAACCTTGCCTGTTTACTAGGATGGGAGCTCAGAATTACCGATAGACAGACAGCGACTAATCCCCAAAACGGAATATTCCTCTACAGTTGAGTCCTGAGAATTATTCCACACACTGACCTAAATGCATTGAATACCTCAACATGACTTTATGCTCTTTTACCCCTTCTCTAATGGATATTCTAAACAAAACTACCATAAAAACATAGTAGGATATTGAATAACTGGATTAATATGATTTTATCTTCAGGATTGGCATTCAATAGTGTTGACCTCTACTTGAAAATGTATTTGGGAGTGTAATTGACCTTTTTAGTCCTTCTTGGCAAGCTCTAGCTTTCTCTATTGTCCAAAACCTGGCCAAGATGCCTTGTTTTGTGCGGTTATGAACCCTACAGTCTTAGAAAAAGAGGGTTCTTCGGCTGTCCCCATAGGAGAACACCTTTTGGTTCCAGTTAAACCCTTTTTGGTTCCATGTAAAACCCTCTGTAGAAAGAGTTCTACATGGAACCCATAAAACCAAAAAGGGTCCTTCAAATGGTTCCCCTATGGGGACAGCCAAAGAACCTTTTAAGGTTATAGATAGCATGTTTTTTTCTTAGAGTGTACTGAATGTTTTGTTAAAAGTAAAGACTGAGTCAGGAAAAATAAGATGTCTTTACCTTGATGTAGGAACATTATCATGATGAAACACCTACGTATATAGCATTGGATTCAAGCCGATACTGTACATAGTAACTTGACAGTGACTTGAGAGTTGTTTTCATGTTATACTCGTGTAAGGTACAGTGATATCTGCAGTATAGAGTGCTATCTGATATCCTGCTCTCACAGTGTACAGTGTAGTGAAACTATATCACAACGATCCCTTTTTCACTGGGGAAAGATGAAAACCTTGGCTGACATTCTGGATTTATTGTAAATGATATTCGGGGAGGAGGAGAGATGGAGAGAGATGGAGAAAGAGAGATGGAAAAAGAGAGAGCCTGTACATTCCGGGCAGTGTCAGCAGCAGAGCTGAGCTGAGCTAAGCGCTCAGCAAGGCTATTTATAGAGCATTGGTAACAGGCAAAACTCGACCAGGAGCAGGAGCACTGCAGATAACAGAGTACATTTATGGGGCCTAATCTGCCATTACAATGCGGCTGATTGCTCTCCAAATGCTCTCTCTCTGACTTTCTCTCTTTCGGCTCCAATTGACCCTGTGAAACGCGACTGGACGGTTTGGTTTAATGCTACGTTTAATATGATGATGTCTCTGGGTTTACATAAAATTGCATATCAATAGTGTGTGGCACAAGATGATTACAAAATGGTACACATTACGGTGGCTGATGCTGCTAGGGAACGTTCGCAGAGCCAAAGCATGTAAACATTGCAGACAGCGTTCTAGATTGGTGGAATAAAAACATGAAATTACAATGTCATACAAACGAATTAAGCTAATTATGTGTTTGAGATCTTGAAGAGTATGTTTCAGTTGAATGGCTTTCATCATCAATACAGAAGATGGTCTTCCCCTTGCACCCAGTTATACTCTTGACCAGTGATGACTACAGGATCACCTGATTGTCATCGGAGAGGACAGAACACCTGGGAGCAAAATATGACCACAGGACACGGGCTATAATTCACAGCCATAGTGCACTATTTACAGCTGGTGCAGGTATTCTCTCTCTCTCTCTCTCTCTCTCTCTCTCTCTCTCTCTCTCTCTCTCTCTCTCTCTCTCTCTCTCTCTCTCTCTCTCTCACTCTCTCTCTCTCTCTCTCGCTCTCTCTCGACTCCTGCAGCAATGAAATAGAGCGTCTCTACAAAGTCATGCAGAGAATTTACACTGCATGATAACTGGAACGAGAGGAACTTTGCTGCATCTGTTGTCACCAATTACTTTTAACCTTCGCTTTAGTGGATTACACAACTGCCTCTGTCTCTCTTCCATTAGCCTGCTGCATCATGTTTTCCTTCTAACTCACTGGCTACAGCGGACAGTCATGGCAGTCTACAGTCTACAAAGCTCAGACCTCGAGACTACAGCACCCTTTTTTAGTTGACTTGATCTTAATTACTCAAAAAAATAGCCCAGGGCCAGAATGGTAGACATAACATGTTGGCGTAGGACATCTACTAATTCCCTTTAGAACACCCCCCATCCCCACGACTAGTCAGGCCAGTCAGAAGCAATGTTTCTAGAAGTCACTCACCATTTTAAGGTTCAGAGAGCAGGACGGAAGGTGAAAATAGCCCCACGTCATCCATCAAGAACAACTGCACTCAGTGCTCTCTGGGTACACAGCCGATACTGGAGTGGTAAAATGACGAGCTACAGAATATATACAGTGTATATATGAGTTATATAGAGATTGAATACCCATTTGCTTTTTTCCCCCCCTATTGTGTCATTGACTATGTTTGTTTATTCCATGTGCAACTCTGTGTTGTTGTTTGTGTCACACTGCTTTGCTTTATCTTGGCCAGGTCGCAGTTGTAAATGAGAACTTATTTCAACTGGCCTACCTGGTTAAATAAAGGTGAAATAAAAAATCTAATAAAAAATAATAATATTGTGTGATTAATGCAGTAAAATTCTATTCTATCTCCAAACACACTTCTTTGGACCTCAGGAAGAGTAGCTGATGACTTGGCAGCAGCTAATGGGGATCCATAATAAAAATACAAAATACAAAATGTCAATATGAACCGGTCTGGTTTTCTTTGGTAAAGCACAAGAATGATTTATTTTCCCATCTGGTTTGCTGTTGGTTTAGAGGTGGCCAATGCCTTCATGCATCTCATTTGACATAACTGAAAGGTATGACCAATTCACCATCATAACCCCTGTGTCTGCGGGTGCATGAGCAGTTGGCTGTGGGTGTGTGCAGATACTTGTTTGTGTGTTGTTGGCACAATTTTTGTTTTTGCTTTCATTTGGGGTTGTTTTCCTCCCCTCATGTTACCCTGAGTGTTCACACTTGAGAAGGCTGCTTAATAAGTATATGCCCCCTTATTTTCGCCTAAAATGACATACCCAAATCTAACTGCTTTGTCTTGGCCAGGTCGTAGTTGTAAATGAGAACTTGTTTCAACTGGCCTACCTGGTTAAATAAAGGTGAAATAAAATGTTTTTTTTTAAAAAGGATGCTTGCATAATTTGTGCTTTTGGTAAGGACAAATAAAGGGGCAATAGAGAGAGGGGAGCGAAGGATAAGAAATGTCCTCAAATGTTTTTTTTTTTCTGTGGTGGCTTTTCTCACCACAGTTCATCAGTGGTAATGACAGTAAGAGGGTGTGAAAATGAATTGTTTCATTACATTATCACTCTGCTGTTTCTCTGGACATCCCAAGTTACACTTGGGCTGGCTAATGGATATTCTGGTACTTTACACACTGTGAGCCTGCTGGACTTATGTGTATCCCTATTTATACACAGGTCAAATTCTCATTGATTCACAGAGCAGTGATACAGTGCCTTCAGAAAGTTTTCACACCACTTGACTTTTCCCACATTTTGTAGTGTTACAAAGAGGGAGACTAAAATGTATTTCATTTTCTTTAAAAAATATATATAACACTAATATACCTATATTAGATAAGTATTCAACCCCCAGAGTCAATACATGTTCGAATCACCTTTGTCAGTGATTACAGCTGTGAATCTTTCTGGGTAAGTCTCTAAAAACGTTGTACACCTGGATTGCCCATTATTCTTTAAAAAAAATAGTCAAACTCTGTCAAGTTGGTTGTTGATCATCATGAGACAGCCCATTTTAAAGTCTTGCCATAGATTTTCAAGCCGATTCAAGTCAAAACTGTAACTAGGACACTCAGGAACACTCAATGTCGTCTTGGTAAGCAACTCCATTATATATTTTGTCTTGTGTTTTAGGTGATTTTGTCTCCCAGTGTCTGTTGGAATAGCATATTGAACCAGGTTTCCTCTAGGATTTACCTGTGCTTAGCTGTATTACATGTATTTTTATCCTACAAATACTCTGTCCCTGCCGATGACAAGCATACCCATAACACGATGCAGCCACCACCATGCTTGAAAATATGAAGAGTGGTACTCAGTGATGTGTTATGTTGGATTTGCCCCAAACATAACGTTTTGAATTCAGGACAGAACGTTAATTCTTTGCCACATTTTTTGCAGTATTACTTTAGTGCCTTATTGCAAACAGGATGCATGTTGGGAATATTTTTATTCTCTACAGGCTTCCTTTTCACTCTGTCATTAATGTTAGCATTGTTGATCCATCCTCAGTTGTCTCCTATCCCAGCCAATAAACTCTGTAACTGTTTTAAAATCACAATTGACCTCATGGTGAAATCCCTGAGTGGTTTTCTTTAAAAAAATCATCATTGGCCTCGTGGCGAAATGTCTTAGCAGTTTCCTTCCTTACAACCTATTTTAAAGCACATTTTTACTCCTGAATTTATTTACTGTATGCTTGCCATAACTAAAGGGTAGAATACCTATTGACTCAAGACATTTCAGCTCTTAATTTTTTATGAATTTGTAAACGTTTCTAAAAACACAATTCCACTTTGATATTATGTGGTATTGTGTGTAGGCCAGTGACACTAAATCTCAATTTAAACCATTTTAAATACAAGCAGTAACACAACAAAATGTAGAAAAAGTCAAGGGGTGTAAATACTGAGAGCACTGTACAGTATTTGATGCATTGAATATACATTCACTATGCAGTTAGATGTTCAGTGGAAAGCATGTGGGAATAAATCCAGCTAATTTCATGAAACTTTCATCACTGTTAAAATAAAACTCCCCAAATACAGTTATGCCAAGCTTGTAGCGTTACACCCAAGAATACTTGAGGCTGTAATCACTGCCAAAGGTGCTTCAACAAAGTACTGAGTAAAGGGTCTGAATACTTATGTAACTGTAATATTTCATTTTATTTTTATACATTTGCTAAAAATTCTAAAAACTTTTTTGTGAATACTTTCCAAATGCACTGTATTTATACATAAATTAGAGCCACTGTATTTCCCCATTGTTCACAAATGTGATCGCTAGATATTTTCATACCATGAGCAGCATGGATTCAATGTATTGAAAATGAAGGCACATATGTAAACTAAACCCTTCAAACATTATATTTATAAACAAAATATTTTAACATTACAACAATGTATTTGTTTTTAAAGTTGTTGAATGCTTGTTGTCTGTAAATGTACAGCTTGGTGAAACGTGACCATTTTGAGAAATAATTTGAAACATCTCTAAATCATACCAGACACCTTAATAATGCATAATATGACACATCTGTTGATAAGTACAACTAACTTCTCTAGAGCTTGTTTAAGCACAAAAGCTTTGTGCTGGCACTATTGTGACCAATGGGATTAAATGGGTTAAGCCATCTGCAAGGTGAAGAACAGAACATTAGGATATTGGATGAATAAAATATGATGCTGGAGGAACTCAGCCAAGTTCTGAGATGAAGAAAAATGTGCAGTGCACTCAGTATCAGGTCAGGATGAAAAAGGGAGCTGCCTACTCAAGCTAATCCCTGAACAATTTACTGTTCACTCTATCGTGCCTGTGTATCTTCCCCCAATATACAGAATTGCAATTCTTTACAAAATAATGTGTAACTTGCTTTAAAAATAATATAAACATTTCCAATAAAGATATATAAAAAAAATGTTTTTAGTGTTTCACTTAAAAGGAACTGTGTTTGGTTATGATGCATTATGAGTGCATTATAGTGATTATGTTGAATTTAGTAATGCATTATAGTGAATTATAAGCTGAATAGTTCTAGCCCTGAATGTTCGTCAGATCTTATCAGACCGTATACCACATGTATAACAAAATATTTATTTTTAAATGTGTAACCAGTTTATAATAGCAATAAGGCACTTTGGGTGTTTGTGGTATATGTGTTGAGTCGTGTGTTTGTGTGTGTTTGTGTTTTAGATGTTAATTTTGCATACACATTTTACATACATGGTACTTTTATACAAAGCAATCACATAACAATAATACATTACCAAACATAAGCTCTTTAATCCCACCCCTCAGCCACTCAGCCCATCCCTCCTATTACCATAGACCACCCTCATTTGGTTTCCATGTGCCATATATTTTTCAATTGTGCTGTGATATTTTACATACATTTTGAGCCTTTCTAATCGTACAGTATCCACAGATTGTGAGCTAAAGATGAAAACCATTCCTACAAGTATTATTACATTATTTTTTGACTGACTATGGCATTCCAAATCACTCAACACGGCTATTTGTAAGGTTCATTTTAAGTGTATGTAAGTGTGTAAACCATATGCCATGGAATCGGTACATCGAAAATCTCTTCCCATTTATTTTGCCACCTGTATGGCGCAGCTGTCAACATTTTTGTCCTTAAAACCTGTTAGACCTATAGGGGCAGTATTTCATTTTTGGATAAAAAGACATGCCCGTTTTTAGCGCGATATTTTGTCACGAAAAGATGCTCGACTATGCTTGGAATTGATAGTTTTGGAAAGAAGACACTCTGACGTTTCCAGAACTGCAAAGATTTTCACTGTGAGTGCCATAGAACAATATCTACAGGCAAAACCAAGATGTTTGAGTGACCAGGAAATCAACAGGATTTCTGAAGGCACGTTTTCCATGATCTCCTTATATGGCTGTGAATGCCACAGGAATGAACGGACACTTCCTATCGTTTCCCCAGGTGTCTGCAGCATTGTGACGTATTTGTAGGCATATCATTGGAAGATTGGCCATAAGAGCCTACAATTACCAAGTGTCCCGCATGGTGTCTGCGTGGAAATTGGTGCGCAAAAGTCAGGTCCCAGTATTTTTCCATCCGAATCAGAGAAGAATGCACGCTTCTAGGACTGGCATTTCAATGAAGAGATATATGACAAAACACCTTGAGGATTGATTCAAACAACGTTTTCCATGTTTCAGTCGATATTATGGAGTTAATTCGGAAAAAGTTTGACGTTTAGGTGACTGAATTTTCGGTTAGTTTCGGTAGCCAAATGCATAGTAACAAAACGGGAACGTTGTGTCCTACACAAGCATCTTTCAGGAAAAACTGGACATCTGCTATGTAACTGAGAGTCTCCTCATTGAAACATCTGAAGTTCTTCAAAGGTAAATTATTTTATTTGATCCTTTGCTGGTTTTTGTGAATGTTGCGTGCTAAATGCTAACGCTAAATGCTAAGCTAGCTATCACCACTCTTACACAAATTATTGATTTTCTCTGGTTCGAAAGCATATTTTGAAAATCTGAGACGACAGGATTGTTAAGAAAAGGATAAGCTTGAGGACAGGCATATTTATTTCATTTATTTTGCAATTTTCAGAAATCGCTAATGTTGCGTTATGGTAATGAGCTTGAGGCTGTAGTCACAATCCCGGATCCGGGATGGGGCGGCCTAACAGGTTAACCTGTTGTGATGAGCAATCCCGTATCCGGGATCCTATTTATAGCCTCAAGCTCATTACCATAACGCAACGTTAACTATTCATGAAAATCGCAAATGAAATGAAATAAATATATTTGCTCTCAAGCTTAGCCTTTTGTTAACAACACTGTCATCTCAGATTTTCAAAATATGCTTTTGAACCATAGCTAAACAAGCATTTGTGTAAAAGTATTGATAGCCTAGCATAGCATTAAGCCTAGCATTCAGCATGCAACATTTTCACAAAAACAAGAAAAGCATTCAAATAAAATCATTTACCTTTGAAGAACTTCAGATGTTTTAAATGAGGAGACTCTCAGTTAGATAGCAAATGTTCAGTTTTTCCAAAAATATTATTTGTGTAGGACAAATCGCTCCGTTTGGTTCATCACGTTTGGCTACAAAAAAAACATGTATCCAGGAGTGTAATTATCGCCGCAAGCTCATTAGCATAACGCAACGTTAACTATTCATGAAAATCGCAAATGAAATGAAATAAATATATTAGCTCTCAAGCTTAGCCTTTTGTTAACAACACTGTCATCTCAGATTTTCAAAATATGCTTTTGAACCATAGCTAAACAAGCATTTGTGTAAGAGTATTGATAGCCTAGCATAGCATTAAGCCTAGCATTCAGCATGCAACATTTTCACAAAAACAAGAAATGCATTCAAATAAAATAATTTACCTTTGAAGAACTTCAGATGTTTTCAGTGAGGAGACTCTCAGTTAGATAGCAAATGTTCAGTTTTTCCAAAAATATTATTTGTGTAGGACAAATCGCTCCGTTTTGTTCATCACGTTTGGGTAAGAAAAAACCCGAAAATTAAGTCATTACAACGCAAACTTTTTTCCAAATTAACTCCATAATATCGACAGAAACATGGCAAACGTTGTTTAGGATCAATCCCCAATGTGTTTTTCACATATCTATCGATGATAAATCATTCGTGGCAGTTTGGTTTCTCCTCTGAAGAAAATGAAACGCGCATGGACCTGGAGATTACGCAATAATTTTGACGGAGGACACCGGGCGGACACCTGGTAAATGTAGTCTATTATGGTCAATCTTCCAATGATATGCCTACAGATACGTCACAATGCTGCAGACACCTTGGGGAAACGACAGAAAGTGCAGGCTCATTCCTGACGCATTCACAGCCATATAAGAAGACATTGGAACACAGGGCATTCAAAATCTGGACCATTTCCTGTTTGAAATTTCATCTTGGTTTCACCTGTAGCATTAGTTCTGGAGCACTCACAGATAATATCTTTGCAGTTTTGGAAACATCGGAGTGTTTTCTTTCCAAAGCTGTCAATTACATGCATAGTCGAGCATCTTGTCGTGACAAAATATCTTGTTTAAAACGGGAACATTTTTAACCAAAAATTAAAAGAGCGCCCCCTTCTGATGACCAGGTGGCGAATCACATCTCTGCATGTCTGGCAGACATATCAGTGTGGATGACGGATCACCACCTCAAGCTGAACCTCGGCAAGACGGAGCTGCTCTTCCTCCCGGGGAAGGACTGCCCGTTCCATGATCTCGCCATCACGGTTGACAACTCCATTGTGTCCTCCTCCCAGAGCACTAAGAACCTTGGCGTGATCCTGGACAACACCCTGTCGTTCTCAACTAACATCAAGGCGGTGGCCCGTTCCTGTAGGTTCATGCTCTACAACATCCGCAGAGTACGACCCTGCCTCACACAGGAAGCGGCGCAGGTCCTAATCCAGGCACTTGTCATCTCCCGTCTGGATTACTGCAACTCGCTGTTGGCTGGGCTCCCTGCCTGTGCCATTAAACCCCTACAACTCATCCAGAACGCCGCAGCCCGTCTGGTGTTCAACCTTCCCAAGTTCTCTCACGTCACCCCGCTCCTCCGCTCTCTCCACTGGCTTCCAGTTGAAGCTCGCATCCGCTACAAGACCATGGTGCTTGCCTACGGAGCTGTGAGGGGAACGGCACCTCAGTACCTCCAGGCTCTGATCAGGCCCTACACCCAAACAAGGGCACTGCGTTCATCCACCTCTGGCCTGCTCGCCTCCCTACCACTGAGGAAGTACAGTTCCCGCTCAGCCCAGTCAAAACTGTTCGCTGCTCTGGCCCCCAATGGTGGAACAAACTCCCTCACGACGCCAGGACAGCGGAGTCAATCACCACCTTCCGGAGACACCTGAAACCCCACCTCTTTAAGGAATACCTAGGATAGGATAAGTAATCCTTCTCCCCCCCCCCACCCCCCTAAAAGATTTAGATGCACTATTGTAAAGTGGCTGTTCCACTGGATGTCATAAGGTGAATGCACCAATCTGTAAGTCGCTCTGGATAAGAGCGTCTGCTAAATGACTTAAATGTAAATGTAAATGTAAGTTAAATGAAACGGGTATATTTTTATATTCATACCAATTCCTTTCAGCCAAATTGTATCTTTAATATATGGCAGGTAAACAAGTTCCCTACCTTCTCCCTTTTCCACTTGCTTCCTCCATTTTTGTGGTCATGCTGCAATCAGTTGGTTCGGATTGAGCAAACATCCCCATTATATATTTTCGATAGCTGCATATGTGACATAACTCCACCATTTACATCCATAAAAACATTAATACATATACCATTTTGTTTTGTTTAACCATAACATTTGTTGTAATATTTGTTCTATTTTTTTTCTGGAGGACAAAATTGTCACCAGCTTTGTATGGCTTGTTTCAGGAAGGGTGAAACTTTAAACAAAATGTAATTTTAAATTAGTCAGAAATTAGAAGTTGTAATCTGCATAAAGCCAAAAATGACATTTTTGAACAAAGGAGAAAACTCTTAAAAATCTACTGGAGAACCATTTTGAGTTTAACTTATGTATGAGTGAAGCTATTAGTGAGAGGTTTAAAGTTTTAATATTTCATCATTTTAGCCCTACAAACTCAAATTAATGATATAAATATGTGCGTTTTATTTTGTCTGACTTAACATTCCAAATCAAATGAAATATTTTTTGCTCATATCAGTTAAGAATTAGTTGTCTGGAGTAGGCAATACAATTAGTAAGTAAGTAAACTGTGATAGGGCCAAAGAGTTAATTAATAGTATTTACTATTGCATTTACTTCTCTGTGGTTGCAAAATCGTATCTATTTTTGCAAACTTTCTATTGAAATTGATTGTGGTAAATTAATTTAAATTTCTTTAGATGTGAATACCAAGTATGTCGATTTCACCATCTGCCCATTTTATTGGTAAACTACAAAGGTAGTGTAAATATTGGGTATTTTAACAATCCAATATGTAATATTGTACACTTTTCATAATTATGTTTTAGTCCAGAGAGGCTAGAAAAGTGATCAAGATCTTCAATGAGACTGTGCAGGGATCCAGATTGCAGACGTAAGAAAAAACTTGAGTCATCGGCACACATTGACACTTTTGTTTTTATAGCCTGGATTTCTAACCCATTGATGTTCTTGTTGGATCTAATTTTAATAACATTTCAATGGCCATAACAAATAGATATGGGGACAACGGACAGCCTTGTTGTACTCCTCTTAAAAGCTCAATACTTCTGAGAAGTAACCATTATTTAGAGATTCACCGAAATTAAAGTAATCCAGGCATTTATATATACATTCTAGTTGTACTTTATCAAATGCCTTTTCTAAATCTGCTTCGAAGACCAGGTCTGGTATCGTTGATGTTTTATAATGTTAAATTGTTTCAAGTAGTAGAAGACTTAACGTTTGTAGAAGAATTTGCTTGGACAAACTAGTCTGACTAATCAACGTTTGTACTAGAAGTATGAAACCTTGTGGAATGCTCATGTGTGTGCATATGTGCGTGTGCATGCATGTACACTATATACAGTTGAAGTCGGAAGTTTACATATACCTTAGCCAAATACATTTAAACTTTTTCACAATTCATGACTGTTCTCTGATTGTTTGTCACTTTTCGCACCAAAGTACGTTCATCTCTAGGAGACAGAACGCGTCTCCTTCCTGAGCGGTATGGCGGCTGTGTGGTCCCATGGTGTTTGTACTTGCGTACTGTTGTTTGTACAGATGAACGTGGTACCTTCAGGTATTTGGAAATTGCTCCCAAGGATGAACCAGACTTGTGAAGGTCTACCATTTATTTTCTGGGGTCTTGGCTGATTTCTGTTGATTTTCACATGATGTCAAGCAAAGAGTCACTGAGTTTGAAGGTAGGCCTTGAAATACATCTACAGGTACACCTCCAATTGACTCAAAAGATGTCAATTAGCCTATCAGAATCTTCTAATGCATAGTGCGAACTTTAAAGTTTGGTGGAGAAATCATGTTCTGGGGCTGTTTTTCATGGTTTTGGCTAGGCCCCTTAATTCCAGTGAAGGGAAATCTTACCGCTACAGCATACAGTGATTTTCTAGACGATTCTGTGCTTCCAACTTTCTGTGCTTCCAACAGTTTGGGGGAAGGCCCTTTCCTCTTTCAGCATGACAATGCCCCCGTGCACAAAGCGAAGTCTATACAGAAATGGTTGTCGGGATCAGTGTGGAAGAACTTGATTGGCCTACACAGAGCCCTCAACCCCAACGAACACCTTTAGGGTGAATTGGAACACTCACTGCGAGCCAGGCCTAATTTCCCAACATCAGTGTATGACCTCACTAATACTCTTGTGGATGAATGGAAGCAAGTCCTATGGAAAAAAGCCTTCCCAGAGGAGTGGAGGCTGTTATAGCAGCAAAGTGGGGACCAACTCCATATTAATGCTCATGATTTTGGAATGAGATGTTTGACGGATAGGCGTCCACATACTTTTGATCATGTAGTGTATGTGAACATGAATTTGTGGAATGAACATTGCCATAATAGCATGTGACAGATCCAGGCCATACTCCAGCTTTCATAAAAGAGCAGCGAGTGCTATTGATCCTGGTATTTTCACTGGGGATTTTCTGCTCTGGTCGATTTAGAAGACATCTACTAAAACTGGCAGAGCAGAGATAGGAGAAGCAGGCTTCGCGGCAGACCCCTGCTCTCACACTGTGGCTACGGTAAAGACATAAAATAATATCAACCATTGGCATAGTTTTATGAAAAAATAACATTATAAAAAAATGGTGTCATAATAACTCGTTATTACAGATGACTTCAGGAAATGTACCTCATTGCTATGGATGACGCTAACTGACATACAGTAAGGCGCCTTAATGGTCAAGTGCCCCTCTCGCTCCAACTGCACCTCTCAGGGAAGTACTTTCCTACAACACTTTACACCCAATATTTTAATCTGAAAGAGGTATTTTAAATCTGGGTAATGTTGACAACCAAAAGTTTATTTCTATGGAGTGGAGTGGACCATGGCTGACCTGCCTCTTTACTATGGTAATGACTCTTACATAATTCCTTAATCTGCATATAGGTGTTGTCGCTATTATTATTACTGAGTGATGAAAACATCATGAAAACAACAGTTTCAGGAATTCAGTTTAATTTAGGACATCTATTCACAAAGTATATAGTCAAAAGTTTGGACACACCTACTCATTTAAGAAGAGTGCTGCAGCAGATGATCTGGCCTCCACAACCACCCGACCTAAACCCAATTGAGATGGTTTGGGATGAGTTGGACCACAGAGTGAAGTAAAAGCAGCCAACAAGTGCTCAGCATGTGGGAACTCCTTCAAGACTGTTGGAAAAGCATTCCAGGTTGAGCTGGTTGAGAGAATGCCAATAGTGTGCAAAGCTGCCATCAAGGTAAAGGCTGGCTACTTTGAAGAATATAAAATAACTTATATTTTGATTTGTTTAACACTTTTTTGGTTACTACATGATTCGATATGTGTTATTTCTGCAATGTAGAAAATAGTAAAAATAAAGAAAAGCCCTTAAATGAGTAGTTGTGTCCAAACTTTTGACTGGTACTGTATATAAAAATAAATACACGTGATCCTGTTTCAATGTAATCAAGATATGAAATGATTGCTCTTTTCAAATACAATCTCTTTTTGGGCTTAGTTACATTTTCAGTGTACAAATTACGTTTGTCCCCCCCTAACCATCCACTCTGTAAAAAATCAGGCTGTGGCTGAATCTACTTGCTTACCCCTGGCTTGGACTGTGTCGGACAGGGCAGAGCAGAGAAATTCTGTTATTAATTCAATTATGAAAACGAGGCAACCCAGAACCTCCCTGGGCATCCAACAGATCTGCTGTTTGTTTATGGAGAAGAGGATCTGCGAAGGGATAATTATCTTAAAGGAGGACAGGCCAAAGGATAATTAAACCGACACAAGATAGATGTAAGAGAAGGAAGTGAGAGAGAATTTACAGATGCTCTACCCGATAGAGTACTGAGCATTTTGATGTGGTTGGGATCCAAAATACAAAATGGAGGGGAGGAAGGGAGGTTGCTGTAGGATATTCAGGAGAAAAAACATAAGTAATTGAAACGATCCACAATGCTGAAGTTCAAATGAAGTTTATATGAATAAAATTACAGAAGTTGCGCAATGAGCAAAGCACTTCCATCACTCCTATTTTTTTCTCTCTCACAATGTCAGTCCTCAATACAACCCTAATTTTGTATTCAGAATGCTGTTTGGAGAATATGATCAGTATGCAATCTAAGTATTTATTAATCACACAAAGGCCCCTGATATGCTCCCCTCTTTTCCCCCCACACCATCATATTTCACACAGTGTCAAAGCAACCCATGAGTTCTTTGTCATGAATTTATAGGCCAGCAGAAGCTAAAAAAATCTTCCTGCAGAATATGATAGCCTGAAGTGCAGTGACATAGATAAGTTCCTCATTAGTAATCACTTGAAATATTCATTAGATGGGGCGATGCAGCAGGATGAGCAGCATGTTTGAAAGTTCCAGAGGTCAAGACACTCACTGTTTCTTTTTTTCTGGTATATTATGCATGCAGCAGTCTAGGTTATTTCAGGCAGGTCATTTGGCAATCTTCATTTTCACTATGGTAGTTCTCCCTCTCTCTTCAGCTACTCCTTAGTCTAGCCTTGCATCCGTTCAGTAAGTACAGAGACCGAAACTGGAGACCAGATTCTTCTGATGGTTCTAAATGAGACCATAGAACCATAATCCTGTGTTGCTATCAGGCTGACACAAAGTACTTTTTAATACTGCCATTAATCAGGATGTACAGTCATTTATGGGCCTAAGCAGTCCTGATATGTGAACATGTTTAATATGGGCTTTGTTGAGCAAAGGTCCTCATCATGTCTGGATGTGAATTGGAGTGTTAGGGACAGACAGAACACAGTCAGAGAATTAGCGCCACTACCTGAAATTACACTAAAACGTCCTTATTTGTTTTTTACCATCTGTCTCTAGTTACGAACCCACCATATAATTATACACAGTAGCTTATTAGCTTAGGACCAACAGACCAGCTAATTTACATAGCTTTGTCCATATCAAACTCTAGTCCCAAGTCAAATCCAATGTTTGGTATTTGTGTTACAGGTTGAATAAGGGATGTCCTGAAGCCATTATGGAAAGATCCCTCTAATCCCATCAACAACATTCATCCATTACCAGGTTCCATCCTGGGAGTACAATGTCCTTAGTCACAATGGGTTTACCCACACTCTTTTGTTGTCTCTCCTTAGAGGTGGACAGGGGACTATAAATAGTGTTGTTGTGTGCCGTAGGATCCTCTGAGTTAATGGTGACAGGGAATGTGTGTGAGTCCGTTCCAGGAACCAAAGGCTTAGTGGGCTGGCCTGCTTGTGGAGGTAACCGGGTTCAGAGTCACCAGCCCCGAGACCATCAGCCTCGCCTCATCGGCTTTATCTCCCTGAGCCATCGGTAAAAGGGGATCAGAGGTCGACGACCTGCTGCAAAAGCATCATGACCTATGTATGTGTCATTAAGGAAAACACAATGGAGCGTATGCTGGGTCAGGCTTAGCAAGACGATACAAAAACGTTGAGGCATGTTTGCTGTATGATGAGCTATGGCTACACTGTAAAACTGAAATGGGTTTGCACTTGAGATTAGTGATCTGAGAAGTTGTAGGAGAAAGGTTTAGGGTCAAATGTAATCACAGCTGCCTGGACACACAATAACATAGGGAAGGCCAATATCCTTGAGATTAGATGCAGCATTCAATCAATGTGGCACAGTAGTCACAATGTTATTTTTCTCTTGAGCAGCTTTACCCCAGTGTGGGATTGATTGAATTTCTGCTTTTGAATGCCAACAAAGCCAAATCCAACAATCATATTTACGTTAAACTCACTGCAGCATTGTGAAAATACCATAGTCATACATAGCAAATGGATTCAATAGTTTTCCCGTCAAAATATACAACTCACAAAGCACAACACTTCAGTAAAAGCTGCTGAATCCAGATATCCATTTTATACAGTGCCTTGCAAAAGTATTCACCCCCTTGGCTTTTTTCCTATTTTGTTGCATTACAACCTGTATTTGGATTTCAGGTAATGGACATACACAAAATAGTCCAAATTGGTGAAGTGAAATGAAAAAAATTAATTGTTAAAAAAAATGTAAACTAAAAGGTGGTGGGTGCATATGTATTCACCCCATTTGCTATGAAGCCCCTAAATGCAACCAATTGCCTTCAGAAGTCACAAAATTAGTTAAGTACATAAAACTTCTTCGGGATAGGGGGCAGTATCCGGAAGTTTGGATGAATGAGTTGCCCAAAGTAAACTGCCTGTTACTCAGACCCAGAAGCTAGGATATGCATATAATTGAATTGAATATAATTGATTGTATTGGATAGAAAACACTCAACGTTTCCAAAACTGTTAAAATAATGTCTGTGAGTATAACAGAACTGATATGGCAGGCAAAAACCAGAGGGAAATCCATCAATCGTTTTTTTTTTCAGCTCACCACTGATTACAATGGCTGGCAATGGGAATATAAAAGGAAGACCTCTCAGAATGCAGTTCCTAGGGCTTCCATTAGATGTCATCAGTCTTTAGAAAGAGTTTCAGGCTTGTTTTTTTTAAAGTGGTAAGCATGTTGTGTAAATCAAATGATACAAACCCCCCCCCCCCAAAAATATATTTTAATTCCAGGTTGTAAGGCAACAAAATAGGAAAAATGCCAAGAGGGTGAATACTTTCGCAAGCTACTGTGCCTTCAGAAAGTATTTACACCACTTGACTTATTCCAAATGTAGTTGTGCTACAGTCTGAATTCATTTTTTCTCTTCATCTATCTACACACAATACCCCATAATGATAAAGTTAAAACATGATTTTAGACATTTTAGCAAGTGTATTGAAAATGAAAGACAGAAATATCTCATTTACATGACTTCCCTGAGTCAACACATGCTAGAATCACCTTTGGCAGCGATTAAAGCTGTGAGTCTTTCTGGCTAAGTCGCTAAGAGCTTTGCACACCTAGAATGAGCAATATTAGCACATTATTGTTTTTAAAATTCTTCAAGATTGTTGACCATTGCTAGACAGCCATTTTAAAGTCTCGCAGTAGATTTTAAAGATGATTTAAGTGAAAACTGTTACTAGGCCACTCAGAAACATTCAGTGTCATCTTGGTAAACAACTACATTGTGTATTTGGCCTTCTGTTTTAGGTTATAATCCTGCTGAATGGTGAATTTGTCTCCCAGTGTCTGTTGGAAAGCATATTGAACCAGGTTTTCCTCTTGGATTGTGCCTGTGCTTAGCTCTATTCTGTTTATTTTTATACTAAAACACTCCCTAGATCTTGCCGATGCCATGCATACCCATAACATGATGCAGCCACCACCATGCATAAAAATATTAATAGTGGTACTCAGTGATATGTTGTGTTGGATTTGCCCCAAACAGAACGCTTTGTATTCAGGACATAAAGTTAATTTCTTTGCCACATTTTTTGCAAATTTACTTTAGTGCCTTATTGCAAACAGTATGCATGTTTTGGAATAATTAATTCTGTACAGGCTTCTTTTCACTCTTTCATTTAGGTTAGAATTTTGGAGTAACTCAAATGTTGTTGCTCCATCCTCAGATTCCTTCTTTCTCCTAACTCTGTGACTGTTTTAAAGTCACCATTGGCCTCAGGGTGAAATCCCTGAGCAGTTTCCTTCCTCTCCGGCAACTGAGTTAGGAAGAACGCCTGTATCTTTTTAGTGACTGGGTGTATTGATGCACCAACCAAAGTATTATAACTTCACCAGGCTCAAGGGGATAGTCAATGTCTGCTTTTTATGTTGTGAAATATTATAAAACATAATTCCACTTTGATATTATGGTGTATTGTGTGTAAGCCAGTGAAACAAAATCTCAGACTGTAACAAGTCAAGGGGTGTGAGTACTTTCTAAAGACGACTCCAGTATCCTGGTCTTGTGCTGGGCACACCAACAACAAGACTCTCCCATAGACCAATAGCAGTTTTCACACCTGTCGACGCCATTCAGTGAGCTAAACCTACACACCCAGCCACGATAACTGTGCTGTGGGCATAGAATGCACAGTGTGAGGAGAGCGCTGCTACATGGCTGTAGTCTTGTTTAACTTCTTATGGCTGGGGGCAGTATTGAGTAGCTTGGATGAATAAGGTGTCCAGAGTAAACTGCCTGCTAGTCAGGCCCAGTTGCTAATATGTGCATATTATTAGTAGATTTGGATAGAAAACACTCTGAAGTTTCTAAAACTGTTTGAATGATGTCTGTGAGTATAACATAACTCATATGGCAGGCAAAAACCTGGGAAAAAATCCAACCAGGAAGTGGGAAATCTGAGGTTTGTAGTTTTTCAAGTCATTGCCTATCGAATATACAGTGTCTATGGGGTCATATTGCACTTCCTAAGGCTTCCACTCGATGTCAACAGTCTTTAGAACCTTGTTTGAGGCTTCTACTGTGAAGGAGGGGGAATGGGAGCTGAATGAGTCAGAGTTCTGCCAGAGTGGCATGAGCTGATCACGTGTGCTCACGTGAGAGTTAGCTTGCGTTCCATTGCATTTCTACAGACAAAGGAATTCTCCGGTTGGAACATTATTGAAGATTTATGTTAAAAACGAACAAATCAAACATTTGTGGAACTGGGATTCCTGGGAGTATATTAAGATGAAGATCGTCAAAGATAAGTGAATATTTATAATGCTATTTCTGACTTTGTTGCCTCCACAACACAGCTTGTTTTGTTGTCTGAGCTCTGTACTCAGATTATTGCATGGTGTGCTTTTTCGGTAAAGCTTTTTTGAAATCTGACACAGCGGTTGCCTAAAGTTCCATGCATAACAGTTGTATCTTTTATCAATGTTTATTATGAGTATTTCTGTAAATTGATGTGACTCTGCAAAATCACCAGATGTTTTGAAAGAAAAACATTACTGAACGTAACGCGCCAAGGTAAACTGAGATTTTGGATATAAATATGAACTTTATCGAACAAAACATACATGTATCGTGTAACATGAAGTCCTATGAGTGTTAGTGATTCATTTTATCTTTATTTCTGCTTTTTGTGACTCCTCTGTCGTGTCTTTGGCTATGCCGGATTAAGTGATATGACATGCTATTCTATAAAATAATTTCTTAGTAATTAATATGACCTAATTGAGCTAATCATGTAAATGTAATTAACTAGAGAGTCGGGGCACCACAA